>NC_045452.1:12409433-12466088 GCF_002776525.5 Piliocolobus tephrosceles
CAGGGCGCGGTGGCTCAAGCCTGTAATCCCAGCACTTTGGGAGGCCGAGACGGGCAGATCACGAGGTCAGGAGATCAAGACCATCCTGTCTAACAGGGTGAAACCCCGTCTCTACTAAAAAATACAAAAAACTAGCGGGGCGAGGTGGCGGGCGCTTGTAGTCCCAGCTACACGGGAGGCTGAGACAGGAGAATGGCGGGAACGCGGGAGGCGGAGCTTGCAGTGAGCTGAGATTGCGCCACTGCACTCCAGCCTGGGCGACAGAGCGAGACTCCGTCTCGGGGGGGAAAAAAAAAAAAAGAAAAAAAAGGGAAAAATAAAAACCCTACGTTTCCATAAAAGGTCATATATTGTGTGATTTTCTTATTAGAATCTTATTGGAAATATCTAGAATAGGCAAATTCATAGAGATAGAAAGTAGATCAGAGGTTACCAGGAGCTGGGGGGAGGAGAGAATAAGGAGTTATTGCCTCATGGGTAGGGTTTCTGTTTGGTATGCTGAAAAAGTTTTCGAAATAGTGGTGATGGTTATATGACATTGCGAATTTACTTAATGCCACTAAATTGTACATTTAAAAACAGTTAAAATGGGCCAGGCACAATGGCTCACTGCTGTAATCCCAGCACTTTAGGAGGCTGAGCCAAGAGGATTGCTTGAGCCCCAGAGGTTGAAGCTGCAGTGAGCTGCCACTACACTTCAGCCTAGGCCACAGAGTGAAACCCTATCTCAAAAAAATTTAAATAAATAAAATTAGTTAAAACGGTAAATATTATGCTATGTACATCTTACCACAATAAAAAAAATTATAAGAAAATCTATGCTCCTTATTTAAAAAAATCAAAACTATATTTCTATCCCACTAAGAACATACCAAGTGCTTATTATACACATTATGTCTACATAGTAAGACTTATTGAATAAATGAACAGTTAAGGAAATGGAAATCTATGCAGGCCATCAGAAGTAATGCTTATAGGCTGGGCACGGTGGCTCACGCCTGTAATCTCAACACTTTGGGAGGCTGAGGTGGGTGGATCGCCTGGGATCAGGAGTTCGAGACTAGCCTGGCCAGCATCGTGAAACCCCGTTTCTATCAAAAACACAAAAACTAGCTGGGTGTGGTAGCAGGCGCCTATAATACCAGCTACTCAGGAGGCTGAGGCAGGAGAATCATTTGAACCCGGGAGGCAGAAGCTGCAGTGAGCCGAGATCACACCATTGCACTCCAGCCTGGGCAACAGAGCCAGAATCTGTCCCAAAAAAAAAAAAAAAGAAGAAGAAGTAATGTTTATAGAGGCGGCTGGCAAAAACTGGAGACATTAACATTAAAATGTGTTTTTTCTTCAGTTTTAGATTTTTTTTTTTTTTTTTGAGACAGGAGTCTCGCTCTGTCGCCCAGGCTGGAGTGCAGTGGCGTGATCTGGGCTCACTGCAAGCTCCGCCTCCCGGGTTCACGCCATTCTCCTGCCTCAGCCTCCCAAGTGGCTGGGACTACAAGCGCCCGCCACCACGCCCGACTAGTTTTTTGTAGTTTTTTTTTTTTTTAGTAGAGATGGGGTTTCACCATGTTAGCCAGGATGGTCTCGATCTCCTGACCTCGTGATCTGCCCATCTCGGCTTCCCAAAGTGCTGGGATTACAGGCTTGAGCCACCGTGCCCGGCCTTCAGTTTTAGATTTTAATAAGAAAAGGCAAGATATGGAACTATGTACAGTGAGTGATTCCAACTATTACAAATGCGCCCCGTGGCAGGAAACAAGAAGGAAATATAGCAACTGTAACAACGGTTCTCTAGATACTAGAGCTAGGGATGATTAGGGTGGGGAGATGGAGATTTTTCTGTATTTTCCAAAATGTCTAAAATGAGCACATTGGCGGGGCATGGTGGCTCATGCCTGTAATCCCAGTACTTTGGGAGGCTGAGGCAGGTGGATCCCTTGAGGTCTGGAGTTCCAGACCAGCCTGGCCAAGATCATGAAACCCCCTCTCTACTAAAAGTACAAAAATTAGTTGGGCATGGTGGCACGTGCCTGTAATTCTAGCTACTCGGGAACTGAGGCACGAGAAATGCTTCAATCTGGGAGATGGAGGCTGCAGTGAGTCGACATTGTGCCACTGCACTCCAGCCTGGGCAACAGAGCAAGACTCCATCTCTAAAAAATAATAATAATAAAATAAGCACATGTTACTTTCACAATTTACAGTATTGAAGTTTTTGTTTGTTTCAAGGTACATGTCCAAGATGGTCTGGTTACAGTCAAATGCTGTAGGATCAAGATAGGCCTAGGTGCACTGTAGTTATGTAGCTACGAGCAACTAGTCCTGAGCATTCAAACCACCACTGACTCCTCTACTCCCTGCGTATAACCAGACATACACCAGAGTAGCACCGAAAATGAAGGCTCCCCAACTGGTCTTATCATATCTTGGATGACAACCTCATTTCTGGACACAAATAGTACCCTTCGTTTCACTTGACCATGGCCACTCCAACTCCACATGGCCAGAAGTGGCTGGGTTTGAGTCAAGCTCTGCATGGTCAGTAGCCTCAAATGGAAATTTACTTTGTGCTTCAGTATGTCCAGATCTAACTACATTCAGATCAGGGGGATACTGGCATTGCCTCAGAATTTGCAGGTCAGATCACTGAGTTGTTTCAAGGGATCTGCAAACTCTTTGAATACCTACATTCAAAGTAGTACATGATAACAAATAACTCAATTGTAAAACGAGCAAAAGAGCTAAACAGACATTTCTCCAAATAAGATATGCAGATGGCCAATAAGAACATCATCATCATCGTCAGCCATTAAGGAAATGCAAATCAAAACCACAATGAGATATCACTTTACACCCACTAGGAGACATACAATTTTTTTAGTGGGCAATAACAAGTGTTGTTGCGGATGCGGAGAAACTGGAACCCTCATAAATTTGAGTGCAAATGGCCAGGCGCGGTGGCTCACACCTGTAATCTCAGCACTTTGGGAGGCTGAGGCAGATGGATCACCTGAGGTCGGAAGTTCAAGACCAGCTTGACCAACATGGAGCAACCCCGTCTCTACTAAAAAAAAAAAATACAAAATTGGCCGGGCGTGGTGGTGCATGCCTGTAATCCCAGCTACCTGGGAAGTTGAGGCAGGAGAATCGCTTGAACCCAGGAGGCAGATGTTGCGGTGAGCCAAGATCGCACCACTGCACTCCAGCCTGGGCAATAAGAGTGAAATTCTGTCTCAAAAACAAACAAACAAACAAACAGACAAAAAATTTTTAAAAAATACATTTTAGTGCAAATGCAGGCCGGGTGTGGTGGCAACACCTGCAATCCCAGAACTCTGGGAGGCCTGAGGCAGGTGGATCACCTGAAGTTGGGAGTTCAAGACCAGCCTGCCCAACATGGTGAAACCCCATCTCTACTAAAAATACAAAAAACAGCTAGGAATGGTGGCACAAGCCTGTAATCGCAGCTATTCCAGAGGCTGAGGCAGGAGAATCGCTTGAACCCAGCAGTGGGGGGTTGCAGTGAGCTGAGATCGTGCCACTGTACTCCAGTGGTGACAGAGTAAGACTGTGTCTCAAAAAAAAAAAGGAAAAAAAAAGACAATGAGGAACTGTCTCAGATATCTGATGACACCAGGGAGACTTGATAACTAAATGTGATGTAGGATCCAGGATCGGGTCCTGAAACAGAAAAAGGATATAGTAGGACAAACGGCAAAATTTGAATAAAGTCTCCAGATTAGCTAGTAATATTGTATTAATGTTAAATTTCTTGTTTGGATAATTTTGATATAATTATGTACAGTTTTGACATTAGGTGAAGTTAGATGACAAATACACAGAAAGTTTGTGGATTATTTTTGCAAGTTTAGTGTAAGGTTAAAATTATTTCAAAATAAAAGGGCCGGGCGCAGTGGCTCACAGCTGTAATCCCAGCACTTTGGGATGCCAAGGCGGGTGAATCTCCTAAGGTCAGCAGTTCAGGACCAGCCTGGCCAACACAGTGAAACTCATCTCTACTAAAAATATAAAAATTGGCCGGGTGTGGTGGCACATGCCTGTAATCCCAGCTACTTGGAAGGCTGGGGCAGGAGAATTGCTTGAACCTGGGAGGCAGAGGTTTCAATGAGCTGAGATTGTGCCATTGCACTCCAGCCTGGGCAACAAGAGTGAAACTCCATCTAAAAAATAATAATAATAAGGGGCCAGGCACGGTGGCTAAAGCCTATAATCCCAGCACTTTGGGAGGCTGAAGCAGGTGGATCACAAGGTCAGGAGATCGAGACCATCCTGGCCAACATGGGAACCCTGTCTCCACTAAAAATACAAAAATTAGCCAGGCGAGGTGGTGTGCCCCTGTAGTTCCAGCTACTCAGGAGGCTGAGGCAGAAGAATAGCTTGAACCCGGGAGGTGGAGGTTACAGTGAGCCGAGATCGCGCCACTGCATTCAAGCCTGGACGACAGAGGAAAACTCCGTTTCAAAAAATAAATAAATAAATAAACAAAATAAAATAAAATAAAAAGTTGAAGAACAATATATGGCTGGGAGTGGTGGCTCATACCTGTAATCCTAGCACTTTGAGAGGCTGAGGCAGGAGAATCGTTTGAGCTCAGGGGTTTGAGACCAGCCTGGGCAACATAGTGAGACTTCATCTCTACAAAAAATTTAAAAGTTAGCTGGGTGTGGTGGTATGTGCCCGTAGTCCCAACTACTCGGGTGGCTGAGGTGGGAAGATGGCTTGAGCCCAGGAGGTCAAGGTTGTAGTAGGCTACGTTCGTGCCACTGCACTCCACCTTGGGCAACAGAGCGAGTCACTGTCTCAAAAAAAAAAAAACCAAAAAAAAAAGTACATGATGCAGGTCAGGAATTGGCAATTTTTTTCCGTAAAGGGCCACAGAGTAAATACTTTAGACTCTGTGGACCATATGGTTTTTATGGCAACTAATCAACTCCACTGAGTAGCATTAAAGCACCCAAAGACAATATGTAAATATATATGTATAAATATAAATAAATGGGTGTGGCTGAAATGAACACTGAAATTTTATTTTCCTGTAATTGTCACCTATGTAATATTATTATTCTTTTATTTCCCATCATTTAAAAATGTAAAAAGCAGGCCAGACATGGTGGCTCATGCCTGTAATCCCAGCACTTTGGGAGGCGGAGGTGGGAAGATCACGAGGTCAGGAGATGGAGACCAATCCTGGCTAACACAGTGAAACCCCATCTCTACTAAAAGTACAAAAAAAAGCCAGGCATGGTGGCGGGCGCCTGTAGTCCCAGCTACTCCGGAGGCTGAGGCAGAAGAACGGTGCAAACCCAGGAGGTGGAGCTTGCAGTGAGCTGAGATCACGCCTCTGCACTCCAGCCTGGGCAACACGGCCAGACACCGTATCAAAACAAAAAAGAAAAATGTCGGTGGCTCAAGCCTGTAACTCCAGCACTTTGGGAGACTGAGGCGGGCGGATCACGATGTCAGGAAATCGACACCATCCTGGCTACCACCGTGAAACCCCGTCTCTACTAAAAATACAAAAAATTAGCTGGGCGTGGTGGCGGGCGCCTGTAGTCCCAGCTACTCAGGAGGCTGAGGCAGGAGAATGGCGTGAACCCGGAAGGCGGAGCTTGCAGTGAGCCAAGATGACACCACTGCACTCCAGCCTGGACGACAGAGAGAGACTCCGTCTAAAAAAAAAAAAAAAGTAAAAAGCATTCTTGGCTCACAGACCATATAAACAAGCAGTAGGTCCAGGTTTGGTTCACAGGCTATATACAGTAAGAAGATCCCCACTCTAGGTCAGAATTTGCTAATGTGTGCTTCAATTAAAAAAAAAAAAATAGATTTTACATCAAGTAGATTAAACAAATGAAACAAGTTATTATCTTGGCTTATAAAGCACATTTCCTTATTGCAGGACCTCTCAGTGCTTTTAATGTAGTATTACATATTGAGAAGCTTCAAGAAAGAATAATGGTATGTGGCTTTCTCAAACTTATTATTAGCATCAAATCCTTTTTTCAGAGCCATTTCTTCAGACCAGTGGCCTGAAGAACACACTTATGAGAATGTTAATTCAGATGCTTCTTTAAAAGGAAACTTTTAGATGAAGAAGTTCTAAAAACTCCAACAAATTAAGATCATTTTACTCAGTACCTGGATAACATCTGAATAAGCATTTCACAACTTTTTTATTTTTTAATCTTGGGAAACACAAACAAGTCGATAAACACTGGCAGGAAGTTTTGGCTCAACCCTAACCTTTTTTTTGTGGGGGCGGGGGAGCAAGTCAGCAGAACTGGGTCATAATATGGAGCCTCTGCTCCCTAAGATAACATAAACATTCCTAAGCATTCTAGCAGGTGTTGAAAAAGTGACTTAGGCAAGCTCTGTAATGCACAAAATAAGGACATAATAATGTTTGATTAGAAGACTAAAGGTATGCTAGAGGCCAGGCACAGTGGCTCACACCTGTAATCCCAGCACTTTGGGAGGCTGAGGCAGGCGGATCACTTGAGGTCAGGAGTTCGAGACCAGCCTGGCCAACATGGTGAAACCCCATCTCTACTAAATATACAAAAAAAAAAAAAAAAATTAGCTGGAACTGGTGGTGTGTGCGAACTGGCAAGTCAAGTCTATAAGAGAACTGTTTTTATATGATGCATGGAAAGCTAGCCAACAGACTGCAAAAATTCTCTCACATCTATACACATATTGCTGAAGAGAGGATTCAAGCAGGGATTATGTTCCAGGGAGGAGAAGGCTGGTCTAAACAACCTCAAGGGGTCCTCCCAACTAGGAGTCCTCAATTTTGTGACTGAGAGTTCACTGGCTTCTCCTGGTCAAACATAAAATCTTCAGAGGCATTTCCAAGTTGTTCTTAGAAAAAAGCTACTAACCCATAGGGTGGGACCCAGTTTACTTATTCATTTAACAAACATTTAAGGTGCCTCTATCAGATACTGGGTCATTCCAAAGTCCTTGAAAAGAAGGATGGTGCCCAGGACAACCAGGAAGAGATTATGTAAGGTCAGAGGCATTGGCCTTATTTACAGGAGATGTAGGCTAAAGTGATGGAAGTGTCAAGAAAAGAGAGAAGAAAAAAGTCACATTTGCCCTGAGGGCAGAGTCAGTACCAGATAGATGCAGAACAACTCCTTAGAATCACAGACTTTCAAGTTGGAAAGGACCTTCATCTAATACCTATATACCTCTCTTGAAAAGAGGCACGGAGGCAATCCATTCACTCCATCGCTGGTCAACTCTGATGATTCTTCCATTTAAGTCCTTCTATTAAGCAAAAATCTTGTCTTCTTGTAGAATTCACCTGTTAGTCCTAGTTCTGCCTCTTTTAGCCTAAAGATGAAGTGGAAGCCCCCTTTGCCATTAACAATATTTTCAAATTTTTAAAAGGTTAATTCCCTTCCAGTGCTGTCTTTACTGAGCTAACCATTCCAGTTCTTTCAAAGTTCCTGACCTGGCATCAGCTGCCTCAAAGCGAAGAATGGATATCTAGTGGTCACAGCAGGAAAGCACTTAAAATCAATGAGATTCAAACATCAGTATATACAGGACCCTCCTAGGCATAAGTTCAGATTCTAAACCAGAAGTCTGAATTGAGTCCCGCACTGTAAAGCCGGCATCTCAGAGAATTTCAAAGCAGATGGTGTAAGAACCGTATTTTGAGAAACACTGCCCCGTTTTAGACACGAGGAAACTGAGGCCCAGCACAGGAAAGAGATTTGGCCCAGAACGCAAAATTGTCTGTCGGTGGCGAAGTCTCGAATCCAGGTCTCTTACTCTCAGCCCAACTCTCTTCACCGCGCTCCCCGGCCTCTGCTTCTCCACTCAGGGCAAACTCGTGAAATGCACTCCCAGATGATAAGAGGCGGCCTCGCACGGGGGACAGAATGGGAATCAGTGCCCATGCCTCGAAAGGAGAGCTTGTGGGAGACCCTGTCTTTCTCAAGGCCTCAGTTTCCCCAATCTGTAATCATGGGACGCAGAACCACAACGCCAGCCCGTCCTCTTTTCCGGGACCAGACACACCACCGGTCTTGCTGTCTCTGGGCCCCTGGGCTCAGATGTTGAAGCCCGTGTGTCCCGGGAAGGCGGACCCGGGTCTCCCGCCCCCGTCCCTAAACCTTGGCGGCCCCAGCCCCAACCCCAGCCCCTCACCTACCTGCCTCCGCGCAGTTAACGCCGTGGGGGGGCGCCCAGTCAAATCAGTTTTTCGGCTACACGGCCAATACTATCGCCGCGTCAATCTGTTGGGTAGGACCTCCGACCCCTCCTACGCGGACGCCAGTCACATGACGCGAAGCACCCCCCCCCCCCTCTCGGAGGGACTTCCGGCCCCAACCGGAAGAGGTTAATCTCCATGTCCTAAACTCTAAGGTTCCGCCTGCGGGCAGGAAGCGGAGGAACCTTAGAGCTCTTTGGCAGCTTTTCAAAGAACTTGGGTTCGGGGCTCCTGAAAGAAAAAAACTGATTTCCGACCGGGCGTGGTGACTCCCACCTGTAATCCCAGCACTTTGGGAGGCCGGGGCAGGATGGATCACATGAGGTCAGGAGTTCGAGACCAGCCTGGCCAACACGGTGAAATCCCTCTGTACTAAAATTACAAAAATTAGCCGGTCGTGGTGGGGCACATCTGTAATCCCAGCTACTCGGGAGGCTGAGGCAGGAGAACCACTTGAACCCGGGAGGCGGAGATTGCAGTGAGCTGAGATCGCACCACTGCACTCTATCCTGGGCGACAGAGCGAGACTCCATCTCGAAAAGAAAAAAAAGAAAAAAAAGAAAGAGAAAGGAAGAAAACATTCCGGAAAGTACCAGATAAACTTGGAACATCTTGTTACACCAGAATATAAGGATGATGGTAATAAGAATCATGGGAATGTGTCAAAGAACACAGGAGCTGTCTTTAAAGAGCTCCCACTGGCCAACTCAGGGCAATTTCAGAATCAAAATATGGAGTGATAGTAATACAGTATAACTAATTGAATAAAAGAGTAATCCATGAGTCTTTACAGACATAAAGAAGTGAGTATATTAATGGGTGAAGGGAAAGTCTTCCTTTTAGTAGAATGCCAACTAATAAACTGTTGTAACCAAGTGAGTTAGAAATGCCACACTTTGAGACGAATTCAGAAGTCCTTTATTAGCCGGCGACCGAGAGACAGCTAAATTCAGGAGTTGCTTTTTTTTTTTTTTTTTTGAGACGGAGTCTCCCTCTGTCGCCCGGGCTGGAGTGCAGTGGCCGGATCTCAGCTGACTGCAAGCTCCGCCTCCCGGGTTCACGCCATTCTCCTGCCTCAGCCTCCCCAGTAGCTGGGACTACAGGCGCCCGCCACCTCGCCCGGCTAGTTTTTTGTATTTTTTAGTAGAGACGGGGTTTCACAGTGTTAGCCAGGATGGTCTCGATCTCCTGACCTCGTGATCCGCCTGTCTCGGCCTTCCAAAGTGCTGGGATTACAGGCTTGAGCCACCGCGCCCGGCCAGGAGTTGCTTTATTAGCAGGTGACCGAGAGACGGCTGACGCTCGAAATTCTCTTGGCCCCAAGGAAGGGGCTAGTTTTGTTTTTATACCGTGGTCTAAATAGGGGAGGGGGGAGTTTAGCTGAAGCAATTTTTACAGAAGCAGAACTGGCAAAAAGTTAAAAAATTAATTGATTACAAAAGCAGTTACAAAAAAATAAACAGTTCCAGGTGCAGGGGCTTAAACTATCACAAAGAGAGAAATGCAGGGGCTTTGGGTGCCATCCAGGGAGCGCATCCCCAGGAGCTGCTGCTGCAGCTTGCCTCAGTATCTTATCAGTAAGTGCATTTCTGGACGTGCTTTGAGTCAGTTTACTCTAGTTATGCCCTTAAGGGAGGGAGGTAAAGGGGCTCTAAGTGAAGGAACTAAAATGGAGTCTGTCTGGCTCTCTCAGCTAAGAGAGACCATCAGGTTAAAACAAGGCAGGGTATGACAAAGCATGGTGGAATTAGAAAATCAATAATGTGTGGTAAAACTATAGAAACGGGATGTTTAAAACAGTAAAAGTGCCTCCCACAAATTACCTATTGATTACAAAGGGAAAACGGTGATGTTACAGAGGTGTAATCTAGCAGAACAACGGATCAAAGTGATCAAAGTTAACACCAGTGGGTCAGATCAAGGGCCTCCTAATAAAATGCACTGAGGACACATCTCTTCTGTTGTATTTCTGTCAGAAGTGCACCGTGCACATCTCATGAGGAAGCGCTAGAGAACCCCAAATGAAGGACACTCTCTACAAAATAATTCATTGTCATGAAAAACAGAAAAGCTGAGGAACTGTTCCAGTTTAAAGGAGACTAAAGAGGCATAACAACAAAACATGGTGTGTGATTCTAAATAGGACCCTGGACTGGGGTGGTGGTGGTGGTGGTGGAATAGTTGTAATGGACAATATTGGGACAAGTAACGAAATTTGAATATGGATTGTGGATTAGCTGTTAATACATATTGTATCAAATCACATACTGATAGGTGATGGAGCTTGTGACTTGCACTAAAGCAGTCATTGGAGTTCTTGACAGCCATCTTCATTCAACAAATATTTATGAAGTGCCTACAGTTACCCAGGAACTGTTAGGGATTGGACATGAGTAGGAGGTGAACATAGTAGATAAAGGCCGGGTGCAGTGGCTCACGCCTGTAATACCAGCACTTTGGGAGGCCGAGGCAGGCGGATCAGCTGAGGTCAGGAGTTCAAGACCAGCCTGGCCAACATGGTGAAACCCTGTCTTTACTAAAAATACAAAAATTAGCTGGACATGGTGGCGGGTGCCTGTAATCCCAGCTACTTGGGAGGCTGAGGCTGGAGAATTGCTTGAACCCAGGAGACAGAGGTTGCAGTGAGCCAGGATTGTGCCATTGTATTCCAGCCTGGGTGACAAGAGCAAAACTCCGTCGCAAAAAAAAAAAAAAAAAAAAGTAGATGAAATAAGCTCATAGATGAAATTCCTAGTCTGCCAGCCACCTTCTCAAGTTCCTGTGATCAAGAAGTAATACAGGGGACGTTTCCAGTCACACAAACCTGCATTTGAAACCAGGCTCTAAAAGAAAAGGAGCCCCTGATATTCAGGAGATGGTCTGGAACTCACGAATAGACCTTGGTGTGTTCTCTTATTGAACATAAAAGCTTCACAGAACATCAACATCAAACAAGGCCACTATGTGACCATGATGGATCAAAACAATAACAAAACCACTCGAATCACATCTGAACCCAGACAAAACATGAGCATTGTTCAAACTACAAAAATGGCCAAACATTTCCCTATTCTGGCTCATACAGAGATTGTAGATTTAGCCTCTGTCTACTCTTCCCTCCTTCTTTTTTTTTTTTTTTTGAGGCGGAGTCTCGCTTTGTCGCTCAGGCTGGAGTGCAATGGCACGATCTCGGCTCACTGCAACCTCTGTCTCCTGGGCTCACGCCATTCTCCCGCCTCAGCCTCCCGAGCAGCTGGGACTACAGGTGCCCGCCACCATGCCCAGCTAATATTTTGTATTTTTAGTAGAGACGGGGTTTCACTGTGTTTGCCAGGATGGTCTCGATCTCCTAACCTCGTGATCCGCCCGCCTCAGCCTCCCAAAGTGCTGGGATTACAGGCATGAGCCACTGCGCCCAGCCCCCTCCTTCTAAATAACGTTTGTCAGGGTATTCACTCATAGACAGCATCCAATCCAGAAAACCCCATTTTCTTAAACCGTACTTCAGATCACCTAATGCAAGCCCAAATCCTATGTGTCTTTTGTAACACTTTGTTACTGAGATGTCCCCTTGTTTTGTTTGTTTGTTTGGTGCGATCTCGGCTCACTGCAGCCTCTACCTCCTGGGTTCAAGTGATTCTTCTGCCTCAGCCTCCCGCGTAGCTGGGATTACAGGCGCCCACCATCACATCTGGCTAATTTTTGTATTTTTAGTAGGGACGGGGCTTCACCATGTTGACCAGACTGGTCTCGAACTGCTGACCTCAAGTGGTCCTCCCACCTTGGGCTTCTACAGTGCCGGGATTACAGATGTGAGCCACCAAGCCCAGCCGCCCTATTGTTTTTCATGATTCATGTCCTCATACCCTTACCCCATAACAAGTGATAAACTCAACTTGTTTAACCACAGGTGTGTTCCAATTTCTTCCTACCTTAAAAGATTGTTATGAGGATACTTGGAACAAGTTCAGCACAGAGTGAGCTTTCTGTATCAGTCAATCCATTATCTATTTTTTATTAAAAAAAAAAAAACATGGTCTCAGCCTGTGGCCCAGACTGGAGTGCAGTGGCACACCATCCTGACTCACTGCAGCCTTCAGCTCCCGGGCTCAAGTGGTCCTCCCACCTCAGTCTCCTGAATAACTGTGACTATAAGCACGCTCCACAGCAGCTAATATTTTTAAATTTTTTGTAGAGACAAGGTCTCGCTGTTGCCCAGGCTGGTCTCGAACTCCTGACCTCAAGGAATCCTCCCAGTTTGGTCTCCCAAACTGTTGGGATTACAGGCATGAGCCACGTCACCCAATGCTTTCAATGTATTTTTTAAAAATTCTTTCGTTCTTTTTTTTTTTTTTTTGAGATAGCACCTCACTCTGTCACTCAAACTGGAGTACAGTGATGCCATCTCGCCTCACCTCAACCTCCACTCCCTAGCTCAAGCGATTCTCCTGCCTCAGCCTCCTGAGTAGCTGGGATTACAGGTGCATGCCACTATCACCCAGCTAATTTTTGTATTTTTAGTAGAGACAGGATTTCACCATGTTGGCCAGGTTGGTCTCAAACTCCTGACTTCAGGTGATCTGCCCTCCTCAGCCTCCCAAAGTGTTGGGATTACAGGCATGAACCACCACATTGCCTCCTCATCTTGCATTATTTCTAGGAGAACCTGCACCATACCTTTATCTGTAGCCTTCCCCGAGGTCTTAAGAAGCACGAAGTTTTAACTGTGGACACGGGATTTGGTGGAGCAGCAGTCACGACTGTGGGCATGAGTAGCAAGACTGCAGCAGCACATTGACTATAGAATGAAATGCATCCTACAGGAAGGCAGAATCTTCTTTGGCGCCTTTAAGGCGTTTGACAAGCATGTGAATTTGATCCTCTGCGATTGTGATGAGTTGAGAAAGATCAACCCAAAGAATGTGAAGCAACCAGAGCTCAAAGAAAAGCACTTTTAGGGTCTGGTGTTGCTGCATGGGGAGAACTTGGTATCCATGACTATGGAGTGGCTACCCCACAAAGATACTGGCATTGCTCGGGTACCACTTGCTGGAGCTGCAGGAGGCCCTGGTGTTGTTAGGGCAGCTGGTAGAGGAGTATCAGCTGGTGTATCAATTTCCCAGGCTCCTGCTGGATTAGCAGGCCCTGTCCCAGAAGTTGAGGAACCATCCCAGCAGGTAATGACTCCACAGAGAAGAGCATTACTAGAGCCCCAACACAATACCCACCAGGACTGGGGACTCCACCCCCACCTGTTGGCAGAGCAGCCCCACCTCCAGGCATTATGTTTCCTCCACCTGGTATGAAACCACCCATGGGCCTACCAATTGGGCCTCCCCTTGCTGGAGGGATGTCAATAGGCATGCCCCCTGCAGGAATGAGACCCCCTCCACCAGGAATGCATCCACCAAGACCCTAGGATACTGCTGATCCATCTCAGTCACTTTTCCCCCTGCAATGCATCTTGTGAAATTGTGTAGTGTTTGTGAGCTTTTTGTCCCTTTTTTCTGCATTATTCATAGCTAATAATAAATGCCTAAAACAATTAAACTGTGGGAAAAAAGATATTGAAGCCATCAGCTTTCATTAAGATAAACTCATTGATTATATTCCTCTTTGCTCTTTTTCTTGGGTTCATAAGGTGGAAAAAATGGAGAAGAGTTCAACTTTTCCTTAGTCGGAAATGAGGTCATTCTCATGGTCTTTTCTGGAAAGCAATAACCACATTCCTGAAACTTTAACATTAGGGAACCAACACTGTTTATTTCTTCATGTTCTTGTTATTTAAAACGTTCCCAAGAAGTAACAGAATTGAAACTACAAAACTTGGAAGCACTTCAGCTTCAAAAACATATCAAGTAGTATCTTCTCTGCTTTAGCACACTAAGGCACTTATAGTTCCTGGAAGCCCTGTTGGTGATGTTGGCATTTATCCTGCCAGAACCCAGCATAGATTTAATATCATTTGATGCCCACAACACATTGTGCTGAATAAAAAAATATTCATTCTGGTGGGAAATAATTTTAAAAATATACATTTTCTGATTTCTTGAGTCCCCCTGCCCCCTCCCCTTCTTTGCCCTTACTCCTCTAATAATAACAGTAGCTAATATTTATTGAATGTTTATAATGTGCTAAGGGCTTTATGCAATTTAACCCTCACCCCAGGATTGTGAAGGAAGTCTTATTACAGATGAGAAGCTAGAGGACCAGAGAAGTTAAGCAACATGCCCAAGGCCACACAGCTGGTAGGAATCAGGCCCAAAATTGGAATCTGCTCTCAAAACCTGCTCCTGTTGAAATGTTGCTTCACCACCCTAGCACAAAGAGTAGGGTCTGTGAAGGGATGGAGGGAGGGATATGCTGGCAAGGAAGGAAGGGCTTGAGGTAGTCAGTGGGCCTGGTGGGAGTGGAAGACCATTCAGAGGCATTTAGACCCTCTCCAGAGGGCAGAGGGAAGGGATGGAGATTAGGAACACAACCCAGATAGAAGGCCCCTGTAGAACCTCAGGGGGAGCCACAAGTTTGGGGGACCAGGAAGGTTGAAGAATGGGTAAATTAGGCGCGGTGGCTCATGCCTGTAATCCCAGCACTTTGGGAGGCTGAGGCAGGTCGATCACCTGAGGTCAGGAATTTGAGACCAGCCGGGCTAACATAGTGAAACCATGTCTCTACTAAAAGTACAAAAATTAGCTGGGCATGGTGGTGGGTGCCTGTAATCCCAGCTACTTGGGAGGCTGAGGTAGGACAATCGCTTGAGCTGGGGAGGTAGAGGTTGCAGTGAGCCGAGATCACGCCATTGCACTCCAGCCTGGGCGACAAGAGTGAAACTCCGTCTCAAAACAAAACAAAACAAAACAAAAAAAACAACCAGGGCCGGGCGCGGTGGCTCACGCCTGTAATTTCAGCACTTTGGGAGACCGAGACCATCCTGGCTAACACAGTGAAACCCCGTCTCTACTAAAAATACAAAAAATTAGCCAGGTGCGGTGGTGGGCGCCTGTAGTCCCAGCTACACGGGAGGCTGAGGCAGGAGAATGGCGTGAACCTGGGAGGCGGAGCTTGCAGTGAGCCGAGATTGCACCACTGCACTCCAGCCTGGGTGACAGAACGAGACTCCATCTCAAAAAAAAAAACAAAAAACAAAAAACAACAACCAAAGAGTGGGTACATTATAAGATGGGAGAAGGGCATGATTAAGGACAGGGCCACAGGTGTTTACTTGCCAAGTGAAGAGAGGCAAGAAGTCTGGGGGACCTTCTGGCCCATTTGATTTTTTTTTTTTTTTTAACAAAGTCTCCCTCTGTCACCCAGGCTGGAGTACAGTGGCACGATCTTGGCTCACTGCAACCTCTGCCTCCTGGGTTCAAGTGATTCTCGTGCCTCGGCCTCCCGAGTAGCTGGAACTAGGCAGGCACTCACCACTATGCCCAGCTAATTTTTTGTATTTTTAGTAGAGACGGGGTTTCACCATGTTGCCCAGGTGGTCTCGAACTCCTGAGCTCAGGCAATCTGCCTGCCTCGGCCTCCCAAAGTGCTAGAATCATAGGCATGAGCCAGCCCTATTTGATCTTTTAGGACTCACAGGTCCCTGCCCTTCTCGGGGACCAATGTTATCATCTGTTCAATGCAAGGAGAGAGAGAGGATTCCAGCATCCCAGGGAGCACCAGCTCTGGTAGGTGGTGAGGAGATAGCATCATTTTCTCCTCCAGTCTCCTCACCTGACATGGGGGAGAAGGTTCCCTGGACCTGGCCAGTTCACTGCCCCTACCCCACATTAGTCTCTCCTCATGGGTACAGGAGGCTGAGAGAGGAAGACCGTGTCTGCAGACAGAAGTGAGAATAAGCCAGAGAAAGTACTCCCTGATTCTCCTAAATCCCAGTGCTTCCACAGAGGAGTGGGCAGGTTAGGAGCATGGCCTCATCAGTCCCCAGATCTGGAGCAAATAGGCAAATCTTTGCTGTGTGCCCTCAGACAGGTCACCCACCCCTGGGCCTCAGGCTCCTCTCATTCTCTGTGTATGGGTGCTAGGGTCACGTTGAAGCCCACTGCACCCCTGCCATCAAGCTCCCTGGCCCAGGACAGCTCAGGGTTCATTTATTCTGTCTCCTACTGGGGCCTGGCCCAGGGCTCTGCCCTCACGGTGGCTCTGATGTTCAGGGGCAGAGTCAACCAGCTTGACCTTTCAGATTCAGGTCTGATAGTGTAGTATTTTCTGTTTAGATACATGGCCACCAGGTAGTATCTGAGCCATATTCTGGGATCTTCTGAGACCTAGGTCAGCAGGACTTTATTCTTGGGAATTAGGCTCTTTCCAGAGGATTCTAGGATATTCCTAGCAAAGATGAGGCATGACCAAAAGTTCGGGAAGCTGGCCAGGAACAGCAGTTCACATCTGTAATATCAACATTTTGGGAGGCCGACAAGGGAGAATTACTTAAGGCTAAGAGTTCAAACCAGGCCAGGCAATGTAGCAAGACCCTGTCTCTACAAATAAAACTTTAGCTGGGCATGGTGGCATTCACCTGTAGTCCCAGCTACTGAGAAGGCTGAGGTGGCATGATGACTTGAGCCCAGGAGCTTCAGGCTGCAATGAGCTATGATCACGCTGTTACATTTCAGCCTGTGTGACAGAGTCAGACCTTTTCTCTGAAAAAAAACAAAAACAAAAACAAAAACCACCACCAACAACAAAAAACTCTGGAAACCGGGGAAAGAAATACTAGTGAAGAGAAGGAGAATATGAAAAGGCACTGAGAAATTACGGAATTATGGGATCCTGGGTAGTGTGGAGAGGGAGGGAGGTGGGCACTCATTGGACAGTGGAGCTGCCTTACACATCTGGGAGACTGAAGGAAGGGCAGATGTTTGCTCTGGGCCTAGTATGTGCCAGGTATTACGGGCAGGTCCTTCCCTTTTTTTTTTTTTTTTTCTCACTCTGTCACCTAGGCTGGAGGAGGGCAGTGGTGCGATTTCGACTCACTGCAGTCTCAACCTCCCCAGGCTCAAGTGCTCCTCCAACCTCAGCCTCCTGGGTAGCTGGAACTACAGGCATGTGCCACTATGTCTAGCTAATTTTTGTATTTTTTGTGAAGACGGCGTTTTGCCATGTTGTCCAGGCTGGTCTTGAACTTTTGGGCTCAAGCAACCTGCCTGCCTTAGCCTCCCAGAGTGCTGAGGTTATAGATGTGAGCCACTGTGCCCGACTGGGAGATCCTTTTCTTTTTTCTTTTTTTTTTTTGAGATGAAATCTCACTCTGTTGCCCAGGCTGGAGTGCACTGGTGCCATCTCCGCTCACTACAATCTCTGCCTCCTGAGTTCAAGTGATTCTCCTGTCTCAGCCTCCTGAGTAGCTGGGATTACAGGCGCGCCACACCACGCCCAGCTAATTCTTTTGTATTTTTAGTAGACACAGGGTTTCACCATGTCGGTCAGGCTGGTCTCAAACTCCTAGAGGTCCTTTTCTCATACTTTTCTCAATGAACTTTTTAACAGTTCATTGAGGAAATAATTATTTGTGGCCACTTTACAGAGGAGGAAGCTGAAGTTCAGAGAGGTGAGGAAATGTGGCCAAGGTCACACAACAAGGAAACAGCCAAATTCAGTGCTTCCAAGTCCAGAAGGATGAACTAGAAGTAGAGTTGCCAGATAAAATACAGCATCGCCCAATTAAATTTGAAGTTCACATAAACATCAAATTTTTAAAAATATAAATATGTCCCAAATATCACCCGGGACATACTTCCATTTAAAAATTATTATGCTGGGTGTGGTGGCTCATGCCTGTAATCCCAACACTTTGGGAAGCCAAGGCAGGAGGATCGCTTGAAGCCAGGAGTTTGAGACCAGCTTGGGCCACATAGTGAGAACCCATCTCTACTAAAAGTTTTAAAAATTAGCCAGGCATGGTGGTGCACACCTATCGTCCCAGTTACTCAGGAGGCTGAAGTGGGAGGATCACTTGAGCCCAGGAATTCAAGGCTGCAGTGAGCCATGATTGTGCCACTGTGCTTCAGTCTGGGCAACAAAGCAAGATCTTGTCTCAAAAAAAAAATTATATGTTGTTTATCTAAAATTCAAAATTACCTTGATGACTTTTCTTTTTTGCTAAATCTTTGGTAGAGGGAATACCTACACCTTGACAGCATAAAAGGGCAGAACCTAGGACTGTGGGGTCTGGGAGAGACGTGAGAGTGACATCACGTGGAGGAGGCCCAGGCACTAGCACCAGGTCACCAGGGTCTACACAAACCAAGGTCTACACAACTCCCAGACAGGTGTCTAGAAACTTTCCCAGGGCCTAGGGCAATGAAGACTTAAAGGGACAATGGCCCTCAGACTCTCCCCAACCCTGTACCACATTTATTCACCCTCCCCCATACCAAGAAATTGCCCTATCCTTTGTCCATCCATGTTCAGGCCAACAACCTGGGAATCATTCTTGTTTCCCCAATACTACATGTAGAGCTGTGCTATCCAAAACAGTGGTCTTTAGCCTCATGTGGCTGAGTGCTTGAGGTGGAATCCAAATTGAAATGCCCAGTAAGTGTAAATAAAGTACACACAGGATATCAAAAACTTGGTACCAAAAAAGGGTGTAAAATGGCTTGTTAATAATTTTTAAAAATAGTGATTACATATTGAAATATTTTACACATTGGGTCACATAAAGTGTATTATTAATCTTTTTTTTTTGAGACCGAGTCTCACTCTGTCATCCAGACTGGAATGCAGTGGCAGGATGGATCAAAGCTCACCTCAGCCTGAACTCCTGGGCTCAAAGTGATCCTCCCGCCTCAGCCACCAGGGGCCTGCCACCAGGCCCAGCTCATAAAATGTTTTTTTTTTTTTTGAGATGGAGTCTTGCTCTGTCGCCCAAACTGGAGTGCAGTGGTCGGATCTCAGCTCACTGCAAGCTCCGCCTTTCGGGTTCACACCATTCTCCTGCCTCAGCCTCCTGAGTAGCTGGGACTACAGGCGCCCGCCACCTCGCCCGGCTAGTTTTTTGTATTTTTTAGTAGAGACGGGGTTTCACCGGGTTAGCCAGGATGATCTCCATCTCCTGACCTTGTGATCCGCCTGTCTCGGCCTCCCAAAGTGCTGGGATTACAGGCTTGAGCCACCGCGCCCGGCCAAAATGTCTTATTAAAATTACTTTCACCTGTGTCTTTTATGTTCTCGATGGCTAGAAAATTTCAGATTACATTTGTGGCTAGCACTGGAATTCTGTTGACCAGTGTGGGTGTAGACATGGTCTGATTTGTTCTTCTGTAAAACAGGCTTGGAGAGGTGGAGTCATTGGCTAATAGTCATACCATGGCAGAGTGGGATGGGAAATCAGGTTATTTTGAACCCTGAGCCCATGGCTCCCCGTCAGTCCCCTGGGCTGACATTTGACCTCTTCCAGAATCATATGCCCTCTTGAACCCACAACCAGCCCTCAGTGGAGACCTAAGGCATGCTCGCCCATCCTAGTGTG
This sequence comes from Piliocolobus tephrosceles, assembly GCF_002776525.5. NCBI lineage: Eukaryota > Metazoa > Chordata > Mammalia > Primates > Cercopithecidae > Piliocolobus > Piliocolobus tephrosceles. The sequence continues at coordinate 12,429,161 of NC_045452.1, forward strand.
GGGACTTAGGGGTGGGCGTGGGGGCGGGGGCTTCCTGGATGAGATTGTAACCCCCCAACAAATTCACCTTGCCTGCTGCCTAGACAGAGCCGATTTATCAAGACAGGGAATTGGAACGGGGAAAGAGTGATTCACACAGAGCTGGCTGTGGGGGAGATCCGAGTTTTATTGTCAGTCAAATCAGTCTCCCAGAGCATTTGGGGATCAGAGTTTTTGAAGATAATTTGTAGAGGCTTGGAAAGTGGGGAATGCTGATTGGTCAGGTTGGAGACGGAATCACAGGGGGCCGAAGGGAGTTTTTCTTGCTGCCTACTGTTCCTGGGTGGGATGGCAGAACTGGGTGAGCCACATTACCCGTCTGGGTGGTGTCAGCTGATCCATCCGCTTCAGGGTCTGCAAAATACCTCAAGCACTGCTCTTAGGTTTTACAATAGTGATGTTATCCCCAGGAGCAATTTGGGGAGGTTCAGGCTCTTGGAGCCAGAGGCTACATGATCCTAAACTGTAATTTCTAATCTTGTAGCCCATCTGTTAGTCTTGCAAAAACAGACTGGTCCCCACCAGGCAAGAAAGGGGTCTTTTTGGAAAAGTGCTATTACCAATTTTGTTTCAGAGTCAAACGATTAACTGAATTCCTTCCCAAAATTAGTTTGGCTTGTGCCCAGGGATGAACAAGGACAGCTTAAAGGTTAGAAGCAAGATGGAGTCGGTTAGGTCTGATTTCTTTCACTGTCATGATTTCCTCAGTTATAATTTTTGCAAAGGTGGTTTCAGGATGACTAAGCCAACATCTCAAGGATGAGTAAAAACAAGCCAGGTAAAGGAGGGGGAAAAGTGTTTTAGGCAAAGGGAACCGCATGTACAAAGGCTCTTAGAGAGAGTGTTAATTGAGGATATTAATGTAGTTCTGTGTGTTCAGAACAGAGATGTGGGGAGTAGGTGAGGTCAGCTGGGCTCAGATCCTGCAGCACCCACGAGGCTTCAACATGAGGGCCAGAGAGGTCAGAAGACAGATATAGACAGTGGAGAGACCTGGCTATGTTTGTGTTTTAGAAAGATTGGGCCTGCTACCGTTTGGAGAACCCCTGTTCCAAGATATAAAATTGAGAACCAAAGAAGAAAAGGGTTTGTTCAGGGTCATATAGCAACTCAGAGGGGATAGGGCCTGGCCAAGAAGGACTTGGCGGGCAGGCACAACGGACCAGGAAAGGGGCAAAGGCAGCCTTGCTCAGGAGTCTCAAGGAGGTACTGGCACGGGGTGTCCACTAGGTGACAGCAGAGGCTGGTCCAAACTCCAGGGGGCTTCGGGCAGTACCCACCCTGCTTTTCCACAAGCCTTCCTATTTCCATTTCCCTGGTCTGGCATCAGAGGGCCTCTCTCCTAACCCTCTTCTCCAGACCCCAGAGCAGCAAGGAGAGCCCTGGGTTTCAGGAGGCTCAGAGACTAGCCCTAGCTCCATTTCCCCTCTGCCATTGACACTGGGCAAATTCACAGATAAAAAATTGCTTGAGAAGTTGAGTCTTTGGCTGTAGAAATGGAAGTGGCATTATTAGTCTACCAGGAGCCACATTCTGTAGTTAGATCTCCTGCTGAGCCTCTTGATCCTCCTTTCATGCTCCCTGTCCACCCACCCTCTTCATTCTATCTTGTGAGTTAGACTCCCAGAGACTAGGGCCCCAAGGCCCAGGCCTGCCCCAAGAGGGAAGGAAGGGATGTAAGCTAAGTTCTCTGAGTTAGAGCCAACACAAACAGCCCAGGTTTAAACCTCAGCCAAGGGGCCTTGTGTAGAACAAAAAAGTGGATGTGTCGCAGAGTTTTGGGCAAATGTGATCTCCTCCTAGGGCCTCCGTTGTGAAATGAGGTGAAGAGTCCCTGGGTGTCTTCACTTCACTCCTACTGGGCAGGGTTACCAGATATAGTCAATAAAAACACAGGATGTGCAGTTAAATTAGAATTTCAGGTAACTGAAAAAATAATTGCAGCTAGGCGCGGTGGCTCATGCTTGTAATCCTCGCACTTTGGGAGGCCAAGGCAGGCAGATCACTTGAGGTCAGGAGTTCAAGACCAGCCTGGCCAACACGGTGAAACCCCATCTCTACTAAAAATACAAAAGTTAGGTGCGCACGGTGGCGGGAGCCTGTAATCCAAGCTACTCAGGAGGCTGAGGCAAGAGAATGGCTTAAACCCAGGAGGTGGAGGTTGCAGTGAGCTGAGATTGTGCCACTGCACTCTAGCCTGGGCAACAGAGCAAACTCCATCTCTACTAAAAATACAAAAATTAGTCGGGCATGGTGGTGCACGCCTGTAATCCCAGCTACTCGGGAGGCTGAGGCAGGAGAATTGCTTGAACTTGGGAGGTGGAGGTTGCAGTGAGCCGAGATCGTGCCACTGCATTCCAGCCTGGGTGACAGAGCAAGACTCCATCTCAAAAAAACAAAAATAAAATTAAAATCATATGTCCAAAAACTTGTACATGAATGTTCATAGTAGCATTATTCATAATAGCCAAAAAGTGGAAACAACCCAAATGTCCACCAGCTGATGAATGGATAAACAAAATGTGGTATATCCATACAATGGAAAATTATCCAGTCATAAAAAGGAACGAAGTACAAATAGATGCTACAACCACAGATGAACCTTGGAAACATTATGCTAAATGAAAAGTGGCAATCACAAAAGACCACACATGGTACACTTCTTTAGATATGAAATGTATAGAATATGCAACTCTATAGAGACAAAAAGTAGATTAGTGGTTTATAGGGGATGGGGGCAGAGAGGAAGGCAGAGTGACTTACAGGATTTCTTTTTGGGATGATGAAAATGTTCTGGAATTAGATAGTGGTGATGGTTGCACAACTATGGATATACTAAAAAACATTGAACTGTATACTTTAAATGGATGCATTGTATGGTATGTGAATTGCATCTCAAAAGTTCTGTTACCAAAAAAAAGTCAGATGGGGCTGCACTTATCTGAAGGCTTGACTGGGGCTTAAGGGTCTGCTTCCAAGTGACTCACTCACAAGGATGTTAACAGCCTCAATTCCTCCCTCACCACATGGGCATCTTCATAGGGCTGCTTGAATGTCCTTTTTGTTTTTTGTTTTGTTTTGTTTTTCTTTTGCCTTGCTTTTGAGGCAGTGAGATCCTGCAACTCTGTTGCAGTTGGAGTGCAGTGGTACAATCATGGTTCACTGGAGCTTTAACCTCCAGGGCACAAGCAATCCTCCCATCTTAGCCTCCCAAATAGCTAGACAACAGGTGTGTGCCACTATGCCCAGCTAATTGTTTTCTTTCGTTGTTTTTTTTTTTTTGTTTGTTTGTTTGTTTGTTTTGAGACAGGGTTTTGCCATGTTAGTCAGGCTGGTTTCAAACTCCTGGCCTCAAGCAATCCTCCTGCCTCAGCCTCCCAAAGTGTCGGGATTACAGGTGTGAGCCACCACACCTGGTCCTGCTTGAATGTCTTTGTGACATGTCAGCTGGCTTCCACAGAGTGAGTCATCCAGGAAGAAGAGCAAGAAGTCAGGCACAATGCCTGTTATGACTTAGTCTCAGAAGTTACCTCACTTCCACCACATTTTATTTGTTAGAAGCAAGTCACTAAATATAGCTCATACTCAAGGTAGGGGAATTAGGCTCCACCATTTGAAAGGAGGAGTATCAAAGAATTTCTGCACATCTTTTTAAACCACCACAGCTTCTAATGTTGCTCTGTGACCTAGAATGATTTCTGTATTGTCCCTGACTCCTCATCTCTCTCTGTCTCTCTTCTATTCTAGTTTAATATGCTATTGAATTGAATAATGTGTTTCTTCCCATCTACCGAGATGTTTAGTTTTAGACACAAGTTGCGTCTCATTCTTTGTTCCCTCATACTTAGGGCTGGGCTTCGTTGATGGCAGGTATGCTAGGGGCTGAACTACCTGGAAATCTTACAGGCATGGTCCTATAGCCATAGATTTGTACTCCATAATCCTAGGATCTCCTGGAAGAAGACTGCCTTCTGGGCTTCCTCCCCAGATGCCTGACTCTGTCTGTCTTACTGGGTTTCCTCTCCTGGTCTGAAGCGGGGACTGCCCCAGCAAATGGGTGGGTACTTTCCTAGACGTGGCAGCAGTCTTCTAACAACCTCCATCCAGTCGCAGCACCATCAGGATCTGCAGAGCAGAAGCCACTGTCTTCCTGGGAAGCCCCCCAGCCAAAGTCTGGTCACAGCTGGGACACTAGGGCGTGGCCATTTCTGCCCAACTGTGACTCTTCTACAGGCAGTCTTTGCACCAGAGCTCCCTGTTGGCTGGCTGAGACTTTTTCAGAGTGGCACTGCAACATGAGGCTCTTCTCAACCAACCCACCTTCCCGTCTCTTCCTATAGATGTCAGATCTGAAACATGGTCGGAAGGCTTTCCCTGCCCAGTCCTGCTTCTTCCCCCTTTATCTTTCATAGACATTTCCTCTGATAAATCTCTTGCACCTCTAACTCTAGCTTGGCAGCAGTTTCCTAGAGGACCCAGCTGACACCCAGGCCCTGGCCCCTCTCTGTGGCTGCCAGATCCCAGTTCCCCAGGGCATGAGTTCCCTCTCCACCCCTTCTGACTGCTCTATTCCCTCTCCCTTCCTCTCTCTTTCACAGGCTGTGTCCGGAGTCTCAACCTGTGCCTGGTACATAGTAGACTCAGTAACTACTTGTTTTTGAATGGACACAGAATACTCTGGAGCTAGGCACTGCCCGCCCCATTCTCCTGGCATAGAGAGCCACAGAGAGGCCCCTGGGTAAGGCTGGGAGTGCCAGCTCAATGGGGCAGAGGGAAGGCACCCTTCAGGCCACTGGGGAAGGAAGGCCTAAGGCTGGGAGGCTGTGGGAGAGCCAAGAGTCTCCCAGGCCCCAGAGAGGCCCTCCCCACACGCCAGGGGAAGTCGAAGCTGGCTTCTCTCTGGGTCTGCTGGGTGAGCCACTCCTCTTGTTGGGCCTTACTCCACACCTCTCAACTATGGGATGAGAGGCCCCACCCTGCCTGTCTCCCCAGGGAGGGGCAGGGGTAGTGAGCTTCAGGTGAAGTCATGTCTGGGAAAACATGAATGGGAAAGGGCAGGGCACATGGGGTTAGGGGGTTTTCCCTCTGTGTTCCTGGGCCTGGGGTCGCGGTGTGGAGGGGACAGAGCAGAGAAAGGAAGAAGAGAGAAGAATTGAGAGAGAGAGAGGGGTGGAAACACAGAAGGGGAGAGGGAGAGAGACCCAGACACAGACACATGGACACACAGAGAGGGAAACAAAGGACAGAGGAAAAAATGAGAGACAGAGAGGAAGGAAATGAGAGCTCGAGGAGGCGGTGAGGGGAAAAAAGGAGAGAAACCAAAAGACAGTGAAACAGAAAGAGGAAAACTGAGAGACGGGGGAGGAAATGAGGGAGGGAAAGAGAGAAATTAAGAAAGCAATGTGAAAGACTGGGTGCGGTGGCTCATGCCTGTAATCCCGGCACTTTGGGAGGCCGAGGCGGGTGGATCACAAAGTCAGGAGTTCAAGACCAGCCTGGCCAACATGGTGAAACTCCATTTCTACTAAAAATACAAAAATTATCCAGGCGTGGTGGCAGGCGCCTGTAATCCCAGCTACTTGGGAGGCTGAGGCAGGAGAATCACTTGAACCCAGGAGGCAGAGGTTGCAGTGAGCCAAGATTGCGCCCTTACACCCCAGCCTGGGTGACAGAGCATGTCTCTGTCTCAGAAGAAAAAAAAAAAAAAAAAAGCAATGGGAAAAAGAGGTAAACAGGGAGAGAGACAGAAGCACAGAGAGACACTCATAGAGATGGAAGGGCAGAAACATGACAAAGAGGAATAGGGAGGTAAGAAGGCACAGAGAGAGGGAGAGGAGAGGGAGAATGAAGCAGAATGGACGATGAAACACTGTAAAGAGAGACAGAGGAGGGAGAGACAGAAAAAAATGGAGAGAAAATCAGATGGAGAGTTAGACAGGGAGACAGAAACATGGAGAGAACAGACTTGGTGGAGGTAGAAAAAAATGAGAATCAAAGCCAGAGAGAGAAAGAGACCAAGAGACAGAGGGATGGGAGAGAAGCCAAAAAGGAGACAATGCGTGCTGGGGACGGGTGGCGAGAGACAGGATAGACGACCACACAGGGAGGAAGCCGGGAGGCTTCCTGGAAGGCAGGACCCCTCCTTCTCTCGTGAACCCCCACCCCTACTCCCCGTTGGCTCCTACTGCACCCTGCCCCACGCAGACAGGTGGAGAGCCAGAGAAAAGCCTCAGACCCCCTTCCATCTGCAGGACCCAGGCCTTCCTGTCTTGCTGGTTTGGGCCCTCTGCTCCGGGGCCTCTGAGGGACACCCAGGTGGGAGGCAGGATTCTGAGCCTGTCCTGTGGCTGACGGACTTGTCTCTGGGTGGAGTCTGGACAGAAAGCTCAGTGACACCTTCCCTCAAGGCCTGGGCAAGCTCCAGCCTGCTGTTCTTTGGGACCCAGACTGGAAAAGACCTCAAAGGTCAACTCCACTGTACTTCTCACTGTACAGAGGGGGAAACTGAGTCCCAGAAAGGGACAGGGACAAGCCTGGAGTGACCCAGGCAGGTAGTCCTGGCCACTCTTCCCACAGTTGCCATCTAGCCCGAGCTCTCAGATATCACAGATGCTGTGGCTCCAAAATCTTGGGACTTGCTTTCTCCTGAGTAAATGGCTTCCTGGCCAGGGGTATCCTGAGGCTTTAGTGATGGTGTTTTGGGTGCCAGGAACTGTGCTGGGAATCTAACCCAACATCCTGTGAAGTGACTACTGTGATTATACCCATGATACAGATGAGGAAACTAAGACTCAGAGAAGTTAAGATTTCCAAGCCTAGGGTCAGGGCAGAAACCCAAGCTGGATCTGTATGACCTCCGAAGCTGGGCTCCTGGTGTCACACCTCCCAGCTTTCCCAGGTGATGGGCAGGGAAGGGCTCGGCAATGTGGAAAAGGGGGCAGAGGTGGGTGGCAGTTCCTATGATGGGAGGAGGTCTCAGCATGATGGATTTTCAAACATCAGAACTCTTCGCAGAGGGACTCACCTTTGTTCAGCTACATCCTTACCCTCGGGGATCCCAAGTCTACCTTCTCTGCCACCACTCGCTGTGCTCCGGTACACCCCCTTTCTCAGCCTTTGGGGAGAAGGGGCTTGGCCCCTGGACTACCCCTACCCTCTTTCCCTTCTCTTCATTGTTCCTAGCTAGACCCTTTGAGCCACAGGCCCAGGCTGGTTCTGAAGCTACAGAGATGGACCTGCCAATCCTGCAGCCCCCTTCCATCTCTGCCACACAGTGAGCTCCCCTTCCCCAGCTCTGCCCCTGGCTTTACCTCACTGGGGCTCATCCCCTGGAAGAGTCTCAGATGGAACCTGGGGCAGGGGGAGGTTGGAGAAGCAGCAGGCTAATGGGCAGATAGATGACAGACAAGTCACTGTCCTGGCCAGCCTTGACTCCCAGCCAGACCCCCAAGAGCTACACTCCCATCCTCTAAGCCCTCCTCAGCTGAAGCCTGTCACCTGAGGTTTTCCCACCCTCACTGCGCCTCAGTTTCTTCATCTGCACTATGGGTGTAAGCACCCTGGCCTTACTAGACGGTTGGAAGCTGGGCTTTGGGACCCAGGAACAAGCCCTGGGTATAGCCCCTTCCTGATGGAGAGACTCCTGTCTCATGAGGCACATATGATGCCTGCTGTGTCCCCCAGGTGGTCAGCAATGGAGGTGGCCATAGACATATGCCGTGGGCCACTCTCTGCCACTCTGGGGACCATAGTTCCTTCAAATCCAGAGCATCAGCCCTGCCCTATGTGGCTCTCAAGGCCTGTTCCCGCTGTGTCTCCCCCAGTTATCAGACCAGGAGGGTTGCTGCAAGGCTAGGCCCATGCTTGGAGTCCTAGGAAGTGGGGAGCCCTGGGGCCCTGTCCCCTGAGTATGCTTTTCTAACAACTAGGACGTGGCAGGGGAGCACCTCAGGCGGCACTCCCTTTCCCAGAAGCCTTGGGAGCTCCCAGAGTGGTAGCTTCAGAGCCCAGCCCTGCCCTCACCTCCTTCACCCAGCCCTGGCAGAGGCCCATGGCCCCCTGCCAGCCTGATGGAGGTGGGTGTGGCAGCCACGACAGTGGTAAGGGTGACAAGGGTGGGTTCTAGGGGACTCCCCCAAGCTCCTGAACCCTTTTCCTTCCCTTCAAGGAGATGTGAAAGCCCCTACCTGGTCCCCATCCCACAGCTTAAGGCTTTGGCTCCCACAGTCCCCATCCAGGCAGGGCTGGCAGCAGGTGACTGGATGGTGCTGGGAAGGGCAGGCAGAATGGGGGCGTGGGCCCCGGCAAGTGCACTCCTCAGCCAATCAGCATCCTGCCCGGCCGGTGGATTCGGTTACAAGCCCAAGATCACCCCATACTCCAGCCTCTTTCCTCCTCCTCCCGCAGCTCCATTCATTGGTCCCGCTGCACCGGGCCTGCTGGGCTCCGCTTCCGTTCCACCGCTCAGCTGCCGCCTCGTGGGGCCACCAAGGGCAGGCATCCCAGGGGCTTTGTCTGACTGGACTGGGCCAGTGCAGAATGGGGGTTCTGGAAGGGCTGTTCGGGATGCTGGGCTTCCTGGGGGTGGCCCTGGGGGGCTCCCCTGCCCTCCACTGGTACAGGACCTCCTGCCACTTGACCAAGCCCGTCCCTGGCAACCCACTGGGGTCCCTGAGCTTCCTGGCCAAGGATGCTCAGGGACTGGCCCTGATCCATGCCCGCTGGGATGCGCATAGGAGGCTGCAGGCATGTAGCTGGGAGGATGAGCCGGAGCTCACCGCAGCCTACGGTGCCCTCTGTTCTCATGACATTGCCCGGAGCTCCTTCATCCACGCCCCTGGACCTGAGCTGCAGAGAGCACTGGCCACTCTTCCGAGTCAGTGGGAGGCATGCCGAGGGCCTGAGGAGAGTCCAGCAGGGGCTAGGAAGAAGCGAGCAGCAGGGCAGAGTGGAGTCCCTGGTGGAGGGCACCAGCGAGGGAAGAGAGGATGGACCATGCCTGGCACACTGTGGTGTGGAGTTGGAGACTCTGCTGGGAACTCCTCAGAGCTGGGTGAGCCATAAGGGATGTGTGGGCTGGGGGTTCTGATCAGGGAAGCAAGGTTTCTTTAGCCCTAGCCTTACTCTCCTAGGCTGTGTGTCCATGGGAGAGTGACTTGACCATGGTGAACCCCAATTTCCTTATCTATAAAGTGAGGGTAATCACAGATCTCCTCATGGGGTGCTTAAATGAAGTCATGGTTGGGGAAGGTCTTATTCAAACCTGGGAGTCCTCATTAAATACCATCCGAGGGACTGGGCAGGCTGGGGGAGCATCCAGGCTCAACTGAGCCAAAAAGCCATTACCCTGGAGGAGGCTTCGTGGGCACGGGGTTCCCAGTGGAATGGATGCTGAGACCAAAGGCCTGGCTTCAAATCCCAACTCAGCATATACAAGCTGAGCAAGTCACTTCCCCTCTCTGAGCCTATTTCCTCACCTGTGAAGGTGATACCTCCCTTTCAGGGCTGGCTGTGAGCCTGGATATGGGAAGTGCCAGGCATGTGGGAAATGCTTAGTAAAGAGTGCTATTGCTTAGATGGTAATAAACATAGACGAATTTCTTACACTCTCAGTACAGATGTCTGTGCGTTTGTGTGCAGGGTTGGGGGAGGACTTGGCACCTGAGTCAGAGCAGGTTGGCATCCTGGCAACACCTCCTTGTGCCAATGAGAAAGGTTGCACCCTGCCTGTTTGCCATTCCATCATCCACACATTCATAATTTTGGATTTTATTTGGGGTGCGGGCTTGGGAACTCTGGAGGCAGACTCCAATTCCCCCGAGGAAGACCTTTCCATGTATTTATGGGTGGGCTGCCTGGCATTTAGAGTTGCCCAACAGGGGCTGGAGCTTGGGTTCTCTTTTCCAACTTTGAAACTCTGAGAGTCCCACAGAAGGGAGAGTGACTGGTCTGAGGACCTCCATGGCGTTTGTGTCAGGGCTGGGGTGAGAACCAGGGCTCTACCCTCTTGCTACCAGGGGAGCATAGCTGGTGCGTGATGCTTAGGACCCTGCTGAGCTGGTGCCCCCTCCCCTCCCTGCAGGGGTCTTCCAGGGACCTGATCTCTGTTGCCGGGAACATGACCGCTGCCCACAGAACATCTCACCCTTGCAGTACAACTATGGCATCCGAAACTACCGATTCCACACCATCTCCCACTGTGACTGTGACACCAGGTTGGTGGCAGGCAGCAAGGGCCCAGAGCACAGGGACAGGGCAGAGTTACCCAGGAACTGGGTAACTAGACATTGGGATTGCAGAGGATCTTAAAGGTCAGCCAGCTTGGACCCCACAGTGCAGGTAGGAAAGCTGAGGCCAGAGAGAAGGGACGCTTGGACCCCAAACCACCCAGCTGGTAGTGGCAGGGTGGGCTGGGGGAGGAGTCAGACAGCCCTCCATGCTCCAGGGTCCTGAGTATCTGCTCTGGGCAGGTTCCAGCAATGCCTGCAGAACCAGCGCGACTCCATCTCCGACATCGTGGGCGTGGCCTTCTTCAACGTGCTGGAGATCCCCTGCTTTGTGCTGGAGGAGCAGGAGGAGTGTGTGGCGTGGTACTGGTGGGGCGGGTACGTGGCCACCCCCTTAAGTCCCTTTCCAGACAGAGAGGGATCCCAGGCTCCAAACCTGGTGAGGGAGACCTATCTGTCTGTCTGTCTTCCAGGGAATGATGTCCCATTCTGTATGTCCTCTCCTGAGGGCCCGGGATGCAGACCCTTCTTGGGTGTCCCCCACAACCCAGTGGGATGGGGGATGGGACCGGCAGAGGATTGGTCTCCGTGGAGATGACCCTGGGGGCTTCTGGGAGGGGGGATTTCTAGTCACCAAATGCCACCAACTGCCACCCTCAGGTGTAGGACGTATGGCACAGTGCCCCTCGCTCGCCTTCGGCCCAGGACCTTCTACAATGCCTCCTGGAGCTCCTGGGCCACCTCCCCAACTCCCAGCTCCCAGAGCCCAGCCCCTCCCAAGCCTCGACAGAAGCAGCACCTTCAGAAGTGGCCACCACAGCAGAAAGGGTCCAAGCACCCCAGCAAAGCCAACACCACCGTCCTCCAGGACCCTATGGTCTCTCCCAGGCTTGATGTGGCCCCCACAGGCCTTCAGGGCCCACAGGGTGGCCTAAAACCTCAGGGTGAGCTCAGAACCCAACTTTGGGGGTTCCTGACTTGAGGGGGTATTCCTGCCTCTGTTTGGGGGTGGCCATGTGTTGCCTCTTTTCCTGCCCCAGTTCCTCCTGGGATCTCCCAACCTCTCCCATCAAATCGCACTGCAGCACTGGATTTTCATAATCCACAAATGTGACCACATCACGCCCCACTGTGCACCCACCACCACTCCTCCTTATCTCGGCCAATGATGTCCCGACACCAGAGGCCCTCAAGCCTTGGCCCTGCAGACCCTACCCCCAGTCAAAACTCTAGTTTCACAAACTTCACTTGGTTCCTCAAAAGCACCAGGCTCTCTCCTACCACGAGGCCTTTGCACATGCTGTTCCTCCTCTCCTCCTCTTCTCTCCCAGCCTCAGTTTAGCAGCCTCTGCCTCCTGGAAGCCTTTCTTGACTAACATCAGTATTCTGGGCGGCCCCCATGGCAGTACTACTGTCTGGGACTTGGCGTTAGGGAGGCACTCCCACAAGGGCAGCACACTGAGGGCACAGACTCTCAGAAGGCATGAAATGGAAGGAGGCTGTGTGTGTGACTGAGCACATGTGCTGGCGTTTCTCCTGGATGGCGCAGGCATTGGTGGGGCCTCCCTGGTGGACTGGGCTCCCAACAACACCACACCCACCTCTCAGGTGCCCACCGGGTCTGCCGCAGCTTTCGCCGCCACCTGGACCAGTGTGAGCACCAGATTGGACCCCAGGAAATCAAGTTCCAGCTGCTCAACAGCGCCCAAGAGCCCCTCTTCCACTGCAACTGCACACGCCGGTGAGGCCCCTTTGAACCCCTGTGGGGTGGGCTGCCTGCAGCCAGGCATGGGAAGGGGCCCCTGGCTGGCAAGGCCCTACCCCGGCCTGAGCCTTCCTCTGTTCTCAGTCTGGCACGCTTCCTGAGGCTCCACAGCCCATCTGAGGTTACCAACATGCTTTGGGAGCTGCTGGGCACAACCTGCTTCAAGCTGGCCCCTCCACTGGACTGTGTGGAAGGCAAAGAGTAAGTGATGTCAGAGCCAGGAGGGATGGGGGGCTTTTCTCAAGGGGTGGGTTGCCTATACCCACTTTGGGTGTTTGGGCCAAGGGGGTAGCGGAAGGGATCGGGAGACCTCTGAGCTCCCATCCATAGCCTCATTCCTCTACCCCCTGCTGCCCCAGGTCCAGCGCTGCAGTTGGCCTCTGTGGGTCGCATCTGGGCTATGTCATTTGATTCCCACGTGACCTTGGCAATTGGTTCACCTTTCCAAGTTTCCACGTCTTTGTCTGTAAAATGGTCGTAGGAACCAAGGAAATGGCAGGATGCACGTAGGTCAATCCCTGCCTGGCACACAGCAAAATGTGTACTTAACTCACTCCTAATCCACAATCTCATTTGGTCTTGAACTCCTGGACTCAAGCGATCCTCCCACCTCAGCCTCCTAAAGTGCTGGGATTACAGGCATGAGCCACTGTGCCCTGCTTTCATTTGGATTCTGATTCTCAAAGCCAGCTCCTTCTTAACTTTCCTATTTCATAGATGAGGAAACTGAGGCTTCTGGCTCGGGTTTCCACAGCCAGCTAGTGGCAGATCCCAGGCCTCCAGGTACCAGCGTGGTTTATTACACCCTTTCTCCGTGAAACCCACCCCTCTCTGCCTTGCTGGTGACTCTGGCCCCAGCCCTCTCTCTCTCTGGGCCTCAGCCCCACTGTCTGCAGAGTAGGGTAGGATCCTTGTCAGCCCTGATCATCTGCCCCACTTTTCTCTCCTTACAGCTGTTCCAGAGACCCTAGGGCCATCAAGGTGTCAGCCCGGCACTTGCGGAGGCTTCAGCAGAGGCTACGCCAGCTCCAGCATAAAGGCACAGACGAGAGGCAGGCATGGCCTTCAGAGCCCCCGAGAGGCCCCGTGTCATTCTACAACCAGTGCCTGCAGCTAACCCAGGCAGCCAGGAGACCCGACGGGCAGCAGAAATCCTGGAGCCAGTGACCTCAGTTTCAGCTTTCCTGGGTACCAGCCTGGACCTTGCCCGTGGCTTTGCCAGGCGCTGGGAATCTCAGCCTTCCCTCCATAGGTTACACTGAAGCATGGCAGAGGCTGTTGTGGACAATCAAGAGGCTGAATGGGGGGATCTCAAGGCCCAAATGCTGGAGCACATTATGACACAACTCTTCTATGCCTGAATGTGGTGTTCAGGAAGCTCATTCTGATGCCCTAGGCTTTGGTAACTGCTGCAATGTGAAGTTCCTATACAGGTGGGAATGGGGAAAGGGTAACGTATTGCAGCAGCCCCAGGCACTACCAGGAGGAGGTACATGTATGTCCATGTTGCAAAAATAATACATGCCTCAAAAACCTGCCCAGGGGAGCCCCAGTGCCTGGGTGCTGTGGCCTGGGGTAGCAGGTGGGAAGTTAGGATGTCACAGAAATGTCTGTGTCTGAATCCAGAATCGGGGTGGGTGTTGGAGAGGGCTTTCAGCTCCCTCCTCCCAGGGGGGCCCCTTCTTTTAACAGCTGCTGCACCCTTCCTGGCCTAGCCCTAAACCTAATTTCAAATCTCCTCCATGCCCTTGAGCAAAGGACCTCCCTCTTGCACTCAAAGCCTTAGTTTCTTCCCCTGAAAAAAGGGGGTCTCTACACAGGATCTACCTCATAGGGTTGTTGAGGACTAAGTGGACCAATACATATACAGTGCTTAGCACTTAGTAAGTATCTCCTCCCCGCAACACCTGGCTGAACTATGGTTTGTTGTCTGATCTTGAGAGGTTGATATAACCTCTTAAAAGCCTCAGTTTGCTTACCTGTGAAATGGGTCCAAGAATAGCACTGATCCCACAGGGTTGCAGTGCAAACTAAAGGAGATGGCATGTGTAACATATACAACTGGTGCCTGGTAAATGTCGGTTCTGTCATTCCCTCACCTCTTTAGTCCCTGCCTCTGTCTACCCCCATCCCAAGACTACTGACAAGTAGGAAAGAGCCAAGAGTCAGGCTGGAGAATTTAATTCCTAACGGATGACCTCCAGGATTGGGATATCTGCCAGAGCTCCCCCATTATCCCAGATGGGGGCCTGGGCGGGGCTTTGCTGATTATCACAGTTGAGGTGCCAGGACTGAGTTTGGAGGGACCCCAGTTGTCCACCCCTGGCCAGGACAGAGAGGCAGGTGCAGATACAGCTAGAGGAGCAGCAGGAGAGAGGCAGGTGGGCTTGCAAAAGATTGAGGCAGAACGGTGGTCACCTTGGCCCATCTGCCTGCCCCACCCTCAGGGCCCCAGGCCCCCTTGCTCCAGCCCCCGATGGCCCTGAGGACTGGAAGACAGGCTGTTGGGGGCCAGGACCTCCCGATCAGGTCCCCAGGAGCCACCACCACCAGGGTCTACAGTCTCTAGGCGCAAGGCGGGCAGCAGGCCCAGGCTTCGAGGCACAGCTGGTGGGAAGGCCCAGGGGCCAGGCAACCCAGAGGGCCCCTCTTCACTACTGCCCCGGCTGCTGCCATGACTGCCCCTGTCAGGAGCCACCCGGGACAGGCGGCGGCTCTGGGGTGAGGGGCTACGGCTGGCACCACGGCGTTCACGGGATGAGGGCCGTAGGGCAAGACCAGGGAACCTGGTCAGTCCCGGGCTGCGGCTGCGGTGTCGCTTGGACTTGCCAGGACTGGGGCTGCGGGACTTGGGTGCAAGGAGCTCCAGCGTGCTGTCATCCTCTCCCTCTGAGCTGGTGCCTGAGCTGTCTGTGCTGCTGCTGGCCAACTCCGAGGAAGGCAGCGAGATCTGGGGGAAATGCTGGTCACTGGGGCACCCTGCTCCCCAACCCAGCCACTGAGGCCTGAGCTCCTGAGGTCTGCCTCTCTCGTTGGCAGATCTTGGGAGGTCAGTTTATTTGTCTGAGCTCAGGTTGCAGAAGGTAAGGGCTGTGGCATTTGACAAACGTCTTTAGGCACCCCCAGCCCAGCAGTCTGGCCTACTTACCTGGAAGGGTTCAGTGACGCCGATGAGGATGCTGTGGTTGTGGCTGTAGTAGCCCAGGATGAAGTCTCCATGGCCCTTGGGCAGTGATTCCTCACTGAATGTTACCTGGTGGGCCCAGGGGTATAAGCCTAAGTTGGGGGTCAGGGAGGCCACCTGAGAGACCCCAAGGCGAGTCCTGCGGTCCCAAAGGCAACAGGGACTTCCCCTGACTCTCGCTCCTTTTAGGTACCTGGTAGGTATTCCCGTCCACATCTTCATGTTTGGCCCAGATATAAGCCACATAGTCCTTGCAATGGCGGAAACCCACCTGGGGGATCAGTGTTGTGGAATCAGTGTTGTGACCCTATGATGTCTGATCCCAGCAGTCTCCCAGTGTGGCATCAAGATTTGGACAAGCCAGTGACCCCACCATGCTGTTCAGCCGCTCCTCCAGGCCCCTTGCTTCCCTGAGTCACTGACCGCCACTGCCCCTCTCACCCGGTACAAGCCGATCCAGTCCCAGGAGCTGCGGGCGAACACTGTTTCCATGCGGTACCTCACCACCGCCTGCTCGGGCCGCACCCACTCATCTGCCACCTCCAGCCGCACCAGTGGCATGTCGTCCCTGAAGGCAAACTGTCCAGGCAAGGCAGGGGCAGGGGCCACATCAGGGGAGACCCTCTAGTATCCCACACACTGAGGGCTGTTGGGTCTTAGCACAAATCGCCTGAGACAAAGGGCCACTTTACAGACTGGGAAACTGAGGCAGAACAGGTCTAGTATAAATACCAAGCCCTGTGCTGCCTCCCAGCCCAGGGCTCCTTCTGCCCACAGCCTCCTTAGGGAGTGAGTGAGAACACAGCTTTGGAGCTAGCAGATCTTGGATTTGGCTCTGGCTCTGCCGTTGACAGGCTGGGTGCGTTCCTCAGCCTCTCTGAATGCTAGGGCCCTCATCTGTAAACTCAGAGACTCTTTTTTTTTTTTTTTTTCTTTTTCTGAGACAGAGTCTGGCTCTGTCACCCAGGCTGGAGTGCAGCGGTGTGATCTCAGCTCACTGCAACCTCCGCCTCCTGGGTTCAAGTGATTGTCCTGTCTCAGCCTCCCTAGTAGCTGGGACTACAGGCACTGCCACCACGCCTGGTTAATTTTCGTATTTTTAGTAGAGGTAGGGTTTCACTGTGTTGGCCAGGGTGTTCTTGAACTCCTGACCTCAAATGATCCACCCACCTCAGCCTCCCAAAGTGCTGGGATTATAGGCATGAGCCACCATGCCTGGCCAAACTCAGAGACTCTTATTTTACTCTTGGAGTTGTTCAGCAGATTCAGTGAGATACCATTTGCAAAGCATCCCATAAATTTCCCAGTATACCAGTAAGTGTTCAATAAATGATTTATCTCTATGCTGGCAAGGAAGACCAGTAAAATCCTATGATGCACTAGGTATTTGGGGTAAGCTGAATATTCCTGAGCAGGCAAGAAGAGCTCTGAGTGGGAGGACAGAGACCTCAGTCCACTTCCAGGCTTTACCACTAACTCGCTATGTGACCTCAGGGCAGGCTCTAACCATCCCAAGGTTCAGTTTCTCCAACTGAGTCTAAGTATTAAGTGGCTACTATTACCTTGTCATCAGTCCATGAAGGAAAGTTACAACCATGAGTATCCTTTCCCCAAGGTCAACCCAGACTCACCAGGGGTACCACCTGAATGGGTGGAGCTGCTGAGGTGGCAGGCTGCCAGGATATTGGCCCCACCTCTGTACCTCAGGGAAGGGCTCAGTTGGTGCCAATTCCAGATCTTTGTCTGATCCCCTGTTTACCTAGTTTCAGGTTTCCCTCCCTCAGCTTCCGAGCCAAGCTGTTCCAGAAGTAACTGGCACATTCTTTCCCTGTTCCTGTGTTCCTAACAGCAGGGGCAGGCAAGGGTAGACCTTTGAAAAAGCCCTCCAAGGACTTGCAGCGTCAAAACCCCTACTGAGCCCTATTCTGACTGCATTGCCTTGGGTAAAAGATTTAAGTTCTCTGAGCCTCAGTTTCCCTCATCAGTAAAACAGAGAGGAGAACTGGGACATCTCAGGGCCTACTGAGGCATTCAAAGGGATGACATATGTAAAGTACACAACACGGGCCTGGCATGTAGTAGGTACTCACTCAATGGGAATTTTTTTTTTTTTTTTTTTTTTTTGAGATGGAGTCTTGCTCTGTCACCCAGGCTGGAGTGCAGTGGTGTGGTCTCAGCTCACTGCAACCTCTGCCTCCCGGGTTCTCGCCATTTTCCTGCCTCAGCCTCCCGAGTAACTGGGACTATAGGTGTCCGCCACCATGCCCAGCTAATTATTTTGTATTTTTGGTAGAGACAGGGTTTCGCTATGTTGGCCAGGCTGGTCTGGAACTCCTGACCTAGTGATCCATCTGCCTTAGCCTCCCAAAGTGCTGGGATTACAGGCGTGAGTCACTGCACCTGGCTGGGAAATGTTTTTAAAGGGACAGAGTCCTGGAGGAGGCGGGAAGGAGAGGGTGGGGTTCAAAAGAAGTGATTTTCCAGGCGAGGTCCCTGATTGTGGGTTAAATCTTCATGCCCGACCCTTTTGCCAGAGGTCATGGCAGGCCAAGCGTGGGGATATTTCCATTCCCAGCTAAAGATATCGGTCAATGTCCCACTGACTGGCCATGTGACAAAGTTACCAGGAAAAACATTTTCTGATCTACCGGGCTCCCTCTTATCAGATCAAGAGACTCGAAGAGCCCAGAGTTAGGTTTCAGGGCTGAAAAGATGGGATCTACCCTGCCCTGCCGCTGCAGAGCCTGTACATGGTTTGCGGCATGTGCCTACCCCACGAGGAGCCTCAGATCCCACCAGAGAGAAAAAGAGAGTTGGACTACATGGTCTCACAGGTCTGGTTCTGAGATTCTAGGATTTCCCCTTTTGATTTCAGCAACCAGGAACCTCAATCCTAAATACAATACTAAATTATAGTAACTACTTAGAGTTTAGCTTTGTATTTTTTTTATCTTTGCTCTCCCTCCCCATCACTACACACTCTCATAATGCTTGGCATATGGTAAGACAGTAAGTACTCAGTAAATAATGAATGAATGAATATGAATGAATGTTACATGGAGTTTGATTTTGCTGGTCTTATTATATATGTGAATTTTTATATCTTTTATTTGTTATTTTTAAGACACTAGTAGTGAAAACTATGATGTATATGTGATTTTTTTTTTTTTTTTTGAGACGGAGTCTCGCTTTATGGCCCAGGCTGGAGTGCAGTGGCCAGATCTTAGCTCACTGCAAGCTCCGCCTCCCAGGTTCACGCCATTCTCCTGTCTCAGCCTCCTGAGTAGCTGGGACAACAGGTGCCTGCCATCGCGCTCGGCTAATTTTGCCTAGGTTGAAGTGTAGTGGTATGATCACAGCTCACAGCAGCCTAGATATTCCAAGCTCCAGTGATCTTCCCACCTCAGCCTCATAAATAGCTGGGAATACAGGTGTGCACCACCTAGCTAAATTTTATTTTTATTTTTATTTTTTCCCTGAGACCCAGTCTTGCTCATGTGACCCAGGTTGGATTGCACTGGCACAATACTGGCTCACTGCAACCTCTGCCTCCCAGGTTCAAGTGATTCTTGTGCCTCAGCCTCCCAAGCAACCGGGATTACAGGTGTGCACCACCATGCCCGGCTAATTTTTGTATTTTTAGTAGAGACGGGTTTCACCATGTTGGCCAGGCTGTTTGCAAACTCTTGGCCTCATGTGATCAGCCCACATTGGCCTTCCAAAGTGCTGGGATTACAGGCATGAGCCACCATGCCCAGCCTTTTTTTGATTTTTTTTTTAGAGATATCTCACTGTGTTGCCCAGGCCGGTCTTAAACTCCTGAGCTCAAGCGATCCTTCCACCTCAGCCTCCCAAAGTGTTGAGATTTCAGGTGTGAGCCACTGTGCCAGCCTATAAGTGAATTTTAAGATAAATTGCTCTAAACCTTTCTCAGAAGACAGAAGTTAGAGATTAGTAGAAAAGGCATGGCCTCTAAGGCTGGGTGTGGTGGCTCATACCTTGTAATCTCAGCTCTTTGGGAGCCAAGGTGGGTGGATCACCTGAGGTTAGGAGTTCGAGACCAGCCTGGCCAACATGGCAAAAACCCAACTTTACTAAATACAAAAATTAGCCAGGCGTGGTGGCAGGCACCTGTAATCCCAGTTACTCAGGAGGCTGAGGCAGGAGAATCACTTGAACCCAGGAGGTAGAGGTTGCAGTGAGCCAAGACCACACCACTGTACTCCAGCCTGGGCGACAGAGTGAGACTCCATTAAAAAAAAAAAAAAAAAAAAAAAAAAAGGACACCGGGCGCAGTGGCTCATGTCTGTAATCATAACACTTTGGGAGGCTGAGGTGGATCACCTGAGGTCAGGAGTTCAAGATCAGCCTGGCCAATTTGTTGAAACCTTGTCTCTACTACAATACAAAAATCAGCTGGGCATGACAGCAGGTGCCTGTAATCCCAGCTACTTGGGAGGCTGAGATGGGAGAATCGCTTAGACCCAGGAGATGGTGGTTGCAGTGTGCCGAGGTTGGCCGGGCACGGTAGCTCATGCCTGTAATCCCAGGACTTTGGGAGGCCGAGGTGGGTGGATCACGAGATCAGGAGTTCAAGACCAGCCTGGCCAACATGGTGAAACCCTGTCTCTACTAAAAATACAAAAATTGGCTGGGCGTGGTGGCGGGTGATGTAATCCCAGCTACTCGGGAGGCTGAGGCAGGAGAATCGCTTGAACCCGGGAGGTGGAGCTTGCAGTGAGCCAAGATTGCGCCACTGTACTCCAGCCTGGGTGACAGAGCGAGACTCTGTCTCAAAAAAAAAAAAAAAAAAAAAAAAAAAAGAAAAGAAAAGAAAAGAAAAGAAAAGAAAAGGCATGGGCTCTGAAACCAGACTCACTTGGATTCAAATCCTAACTGTTCCTCTTACTAGCTGTGTGACCCTGGGCAGGTGATGCCATGTGTCTGAGCCTCAGCTTCCTCATCTGAAAATGGAGATCGCAATCCCATTCCCACTCTGTTACAACAAATGGATGCTGCTGAGGGCAGGTACAAGGGGTTATACAAAGGGTAATGGTGAGGGGCAGTGGTATGCCAAGTTGGGTCTGGGGATATTATGCAGGGAAGATGAGGCCAGAACTCACCTGCAGGAGGAACTGGGCAGCCACAGGCTTATGGTCGCTGACTGTGTATTCCATGTGGCTGCGGTAGCTGTGCTGCGTCACCTGGAGTCGGTGGCTCTTCCGTCCTGAGGGGCTGGGACCCCCACCTGGAGCCTTGACCTTCCACAGGATACGGTCTGTCCAAGCTGGCTTCCGTTTCTTGGCACTGCAGTGAGCAGGGGTACCCCAAGTTTCAGGGGCTGGGGATCAAGGCACAACCCTCCACCTTGCCTCCTGCCCCTCTTCCCAAAGTCTCCCTTTCCGAGAGGACCTCAGCTCACTTCCTCATCCCTCCTCGGGCTGAGCTCACCTGGTGTCGTATTTGTTGGTACCCACATCAAACTTGAAGGTGGGAGCGAAGTTGAGGGGCCCCTCCTGAAAGCCCTTCAGAATGGGCCAGGTGTTCTTGGCCATGTTGAGCTGTGGGGGGTCCAGGAGAGCAGATTGGACAACAGCTTGGGCTCTGCTGCACCCAGGACGGGTGGGGCAGGTGAGGACAGGGACCATAGCCTAAGGTACAGGCGTGTCCTGGGACATGCTCTGTGTGCTTCTGGGGACAAGGACCCCACCTGGTCCTTCTCCCAGAGCTGATGGAGCTGGTCACTGTCGATGGCAAACTTGACAAAGTGCAGGTCGTAGCTCTCAATGCGGAAGTTCAGGTCCCCGAACCAGAATACGAGGCTGTTTGGGGTGGGGGATGGGGGAGAAGTGGGGGGCAGTGGGGGGTAAACAGGTCCATGGGGGATAAGGGCTCAGCCCAGATCCTTCCAGGCCCCATCCAACCCGAGGGGATGTAGCGAGTGGGTGATTAGTGCCAGAGCCTCCAGCCTGCCAAAGAGCAGAGGAAGATCACGGGGACCCGTCTACAGGAAATTAGGTTCTGACCTTCAGCAAGGCCCTGCCCCTCAGCAAAGCTCCACCCTATAGGCTCCGCCCCTCCCCAGCCAACTGTTCTCTGCTTTCATGTTCCTACAAGTAGTCTGGGTGGGCACTCACCCCCATAGGCCCCGCCTCTCTCCATAAGCCCCACCTAAGCTGGTACAAAAACCCCCATCACTAACCCCACCCAAGCTCCATTTGGCCCCACCCCAGCCCATACTCATGATCCAGGATGCCCTGTGCGCCCGGCCCTTGGAACTGCTGGAGGCTGAGGATGGTCTGGAAGTTGTCCTTGCGCTGCTCCGCCTTGTCCATATGTGCAGGCAAGTGGCAGTTCAGGAAGCAGAGCATGTGCCCGAAGGCTGCCAGGCGCACGCTCACGCCACCCTTGTTACCCTAGGGAGGCAGGGTCGGGTGGCTCATGGGCGGGGCTTAGGCCAGGAGGTGAGGCACTGGGTGGGGGGTCAGAGAGGAGATGTGGGTGGAAGGTGGGTGGGTCCTAGGGAAATGAGGGACAACACTGGGATACTAGAGGAATAGGATGAGGTATTAGGCGGTTCATGGGGAGGGGTGGGCCACAGGGTAAAGGGTGGAGGATGGGAAGGGGACCTTTCTGGTGTATGGGGCCAGGGAACTAATCTAAGGCCCCCTTCGTGTCCCATCCCCTTCTGGGACGGCTCACAGGCTCACCCAGTAGCCGCCCAGGCCAGTGCGCGTGCAGTCGGTCTGCACGTCTCGCAGGAAAGGCAGGTGGTAGTACTTGGCGAACAGCAGCAGGATGACACCCTGCATCCTCACCGAACTCACCTGCGGTGGGAGGCCACGCGGCTGGGGGACAGAACACGACTCTCCCGCCCTCGTGCCCACCTTCTGCTCCTCCACCCACCCATGTCACGGACCCGGCCACAGAGGCCCAGCGGGCCCCACAGTGAGCCAGGGTACAGCTGGAGCCAGGAATTCAGCAGGGTCTCTGCCGTCCAGGGGGTGAGGGGTGCGTTACCAGCACGAAGTTGAAGGGCGCCAGCGCATCCATGAACAGCTCACTCCACTGGTCCGTGAAGAGGGCGTCCTTGAGTCGCTTGTTAAGCATGGAGTTCACTTCCTGCAACCTGGAGGGATAGGGGCGGGGTGGCCATGGGATTAGAGAGGCGCCCTGGAAGCCCCTGCCATGGGTGGAGAGCCCGGAAGGCCCGAGGGGCTCAGGAGGGGGTCCGCATGCCCCGCCACCTCACCCTATGGCTATCATGTCTGCGCCACCGCTGTCGTCGCCACCGCCCAGGTGGAGGAGGGATGTGACATCGTCTGGGGGCATGGCGGTGCCCACGTTCCATGTGACCACAGTGATCCTGTGGGCAGGGGCATATGAGGGTGTAGTCCTGGCACCACTCTCTCACCCTCAAGCTTCCTTTCACAGGACTCCCTGGGGAACTAAATGGAGGCAGGTGTGGGCCAAAGCCCTAAGAAGGACCCACAGGAGACCCCGCATCCTGTCCCCCTGCCACATTCTCCCTGGGGAGGTCAACTGAGAGGTGGCAAGTTCCTTAGGAGGGGATGCTGTCTTCTGAGAGTTTCAGAGTGGCCCAGCAAGCCCCTCCCCAAAGACTCTTCCTCAGAGAGGGAAGCTGAAGTAGAGCAGGCCATCCCCCCTGGAAGAATGGCTAACCTCAGAGCTAAGCCCAGCCACCTTTCTTGGGAGAGGGCTCTCTCACCGGAAGCCGGGGTCGCTCCTGCAGGTGGGCTGAGCTGACCAAGGGGAGGATGACAGGGCGGATGTAGAAGAGGAGGTGGTGACTGGGGCTGGGGCTTCTTGGGCCTGAAGGTTGGGGCTCAGGCACCTGCCAGGCCCTGTACTCTGGGTGCCAAGCCTTGGGAGGGCCATGTCAGGGGCTGGGGGAACACAGGGAGAGCGGTTGGGGGAGCGGCTTGGGGAACGGCTAGGTGATCGGGGTGGCTTGGGCAGAGGTGGGGGCACAGTCTGGCCTGAGGGGGCCCCAGGCCGGAAGGTGGGGGACAGAAGTCCAGGGGAGCGGGTGCCAGGCTCTGGAGGACCCTGGGCCGCATCCAAGGGCAAGGTCTGGGGTGGCCGTGGCAAAACAGGATCCTCAGGGCTGCTGTGGAGGGCCTCGGGCCGGGCTCGGAAGGAGGGGGAGAGCTGAGGGTCTGGGGAGGTTTGGATGGAGGGTGGGGAGCCTGTAGGACCAGATGTCTGAGCTGGAGCCTGGAGATGCCCCTCAGAAGCAGGGAGAGGTCTAGAGGCTGGGGCATCCCTCTTTCTAGCTGGTGTCTGTCCCACAGAGGCTGGGCCTGATGCCGTGGATGCTGGAGCCAGGGCCTGTTCCTGAGATGGAGACAGAACTGGACTGGGCACTGGGGAAGGGGTGGAGGGGAGTTCTGGGGGCTGCTCCTCAGAAGCCAGGGCCAGGCTCAGGCTAGAGGCTGCTAGTTTTGGCTTGGGTCCCACGGAGGCAGGTGGCTCCTGCTTCTGGTCTCTGGAGGTTGGGGCCAGACTGGGCCCCAGGGTGGCTGGGGGAGATCTTGGCCCCGCTGAGGCAGACATCACCAGCTTCCCCAGGGATGTCGGAGCCAGAATTGAGCCTGTGGTCGCTGAGGGATGCTTTGGTCCAGCTGAGGCAGACATCACCAGCTGGCCCACAGATGTTGGGTGGGCAGGAGCTGTTTTCTGCCCTCCAGGGGTACACAGTGGAGCCAGGATTGGTCGGGGAGATGCCAGAGCCAGCCTCGGTCCTTCTGAGGAAGCTGACATAGCTGCCCGTGGCCCTACAGGTGCCAGAGCCAACCTTGGTTCCGAGGGTCCTAGGGCTGCGTTCTTCTTTGCTGGGAGCTGAAAACTTGAGTCCACCTTGTGGAGGACAAGTCAAAGATTCAGAGTGACCCTAACAAGGGCATTGGGCCCCATATAGACCCTGGCAGATTTCATCTAACTAAGAAAGGCACATCTTTCCAAGGAAGTTCTTCTTACTATCTCACCTCAATCTATTCTGCTGCAGGTCAACTTCTGTCTTGGAGGAGATAGGACACAAAACCCGAACCCCTCCTTTAAGTCTGAAATCTCTTTCACAGACGAGGAAACTAAGACCCTGACTCAAATGAGGCAGAGTGTGAACCTGAACCTGATGACTTGCCTTGCCTTCCTGGCTGGTACCCACATCCTGCCCATTCTGGGCAGCTTTCCTGGGCAACCCTCCCACTGCAGTCCCTGAAGCTCCCCCAGCCACGGCTACTGACCTGACATTCCAGGTCTGGGCACACTGGGGGCAGCCTGTTTCTTTTCTTTTTCTATTGCCAAGATATAGACCTATGGGTGCAGCCTGTTAAATACCTCTCCCTTCCTTTATGATGCCCAGAAACCCTCAGTTCTCCACCAGCCCCTAAACATCCAAATCCCTTGGTTACAGCCCTCTCTGTTCTCTTACTCATTCCCAGAGCTCCACTCAGGAGCAAGAGCTGGGAGCCGAGACTGGCTGTGTAGATTCAAAGCCCAGCTCTGTGTGACCTTAGGCAAGACCTCTCTGCCCAGGTACTCCATGAAGGGATGGGGTCTAGGGACCCTGGTCACATTATATTCTGGGGAATTTTTGTCTCACATTGTCTGCATTTATGAGCCTAACATTTGCTAGAATTCCATCCAGCCCCGTGGAAGGATCCATCTTCACCAAGTGTGAATCTAGCATTCAGAGCAAGTCCAGGATTCTAAGTTGATCCTGGTGTCACATCTCTCTGTGCCCAGGTTGTGCCCTCTTACATCCTCCACTTTCTCCCTGACCTGAAAGGACAGGCAAGCAGGTATCCCTTTTATGTCCGGCAGGTGGGAGGGGCGGGGAGTCACGGAGTCCCGTAGGGACCTCTCCTCCTTCTCCATCTATTCTCTCTGATGTCCCCTGTCTCCAGAAGACAGGATAAAGTGTCCTTTGCCAAGGAGGGCAGAAGAAGGTCTATACTTGCCCCAGGGTGGCCCTGGGTAGGGTAACAGGGCCCAGGGAGGCCCTGCCTCTGGAGACGCAGTTCTGTCTCTGTCCCGTATCCTCCTTAGTTCAGAGTACCTAAAACTCCATCTCCGCCGCCCTTCTCAAACTCAGCTCTTTGAGGCTGCATTTTAGGCACCCTCCTTGGCTCCAAGTGTCACACTGTGTGCCGGCTTCCCCCCAACTATCACACCGCCTCCAGCACTAACAACTTAGCCATCCCAGATGTCACAGTTTTAGTCTTCAGCGACAAGCCCCCTCATTTTGCATTGGCTCAGAGAGGAAAAGCAACTTGCCCAAGGTCACACAGCAAAGCTGGAGCTCAGCTGGGTCCTCTGATACCCAGTCCAGGACTCTCCCAAGGGCTTCTGGTGATGGCTAACTTCATCTGTCTCCGGGCATCCTGTCGCTGCCCCTCAGCCCCCAGGGTGCTCTCTTCACCTAGCCCCTGCTCACGGAGCACAAGAAAGTATCAGCCCCTCAGTCAGCACCAGGGTGCCTGCAGTGTATGTTGGGGGGGGTGTGGAACCAGGGATCAGGAAAGTGGGGGGGGACTGGGTCTCAGGGGTCTTACCTTGGAGGGTGCCCCAGTTTGGGCAACACCCTGGGGCATGGGCAGGGGACCCAGGCCTGCCCGGGTCCCTGGCCTCCTGCTGCCCCTGCTGCTCTGGCCCTCCATGTCTGCAGCCCCCGGCAGCCTGGGCTCCCTCGGCTCCGGCTCCAGCTCCAGCTCTACCGCTCCCGGGAACCAGTGATGTCATCAGCCATTTCAACCTGCTGAGAATTTAAAGGCACAGGCTCCCACTTCCAGCCTGGAAGAGGCCAGAGCAAGGTGGCTACCCACTGGGAATCTTTCAAACTGTTTGCTGAGGCTGGAACAGCCATGGGGGTGGGGAGGGGACAGTGTACCCATCTGCCTGGCCCAGGTCCCAACTGGCAGCATGAAGGAGGCTGTCTGTCTACCCCCACCTTTCTGCTGTAGGCCTCGCCAGCCCTTTGCTCCAGGGAGGGGCATTAACACACCTGCATTAAGGTAGGACAGGTGGTTCAGAGGTCAGCATCCTCTCCAGGGCCTCAGAGACAATTGAGTTCTTGCCCTGATCCTGTGACTTCCCCGACTCCCTGCCAGCTCAGAGCTTGCCCCGGCCCCCACCCTTGCCCCATTTTCAGGTCTTGGTGCCACCACCCCCCACCACTCCTACTGCCAGTCCCAGGCTCTAGCCTTCCCAACCTAGAAGCAGACACTCAGGCTCCAGCCACTGCAGTCCTTTCCCATCTCAGGCCTCAGCACCAGCTCCTCCTCTTCTGCAGACACCTAGCTGCCCTCAGATGTCCCCACAGCCAGGCCTGACCCAGCCCGGGTTCTGTCAGTTTTCCTCTCTCCAGTATTCACTGGGTGTGGTTTGGGAGGGGAACTTACTCAAGGTCACCTGTGAACTGAGAAGGTCTCCTGTGTTTCAGTGAGAAAACTTAGTGACCCTAAGACTAGCACCAGCACTTTGGGGTATCTGGGGGAAGGGAACTTGGGTGGAGAAGGGCCCCGCAGTGGGGTAACAGACTGGCAAAAGAGTTAAAAACAGGCCTGAGAACTGCTACAGCCAGGACCCAGCCCAAGGCACAGTCCCCAGCAGGCCCACAGGAGTGTTTGTTAACCAACATGGAGCATCTGCATGGGCCTGTGCAGTCTCCTACACAAAGGCAGATGCCTCTCTTTCCTCTCCTGAAGGCACTTCCTACCTCTGCTTGACTGTCTGTAGGTCTAGTCTGTATTTTCAGGCCAGCATCTCTGGTGGAATTTGCAGGGGCAGAGACTCAGGCCATATTAGGGTGTTGGGGTAGAAAGGTCTTTGGACAGTGACGGTGGAGATAGTGACAGTGGTGACGGGGAAGGCGACTGTCGTGGTGGATGTGATGATGTATGTAATTATGATGATGGAAGTAGGGGGTTGGCAGTGGTGGTGGTGAAGGTGGTGGAGGTGATGGTGATGGCAAAGGTAGAGGTGGTGATGGTACCAATACTGATGATGGTGTTGTGTTAATGAAAGACAAAGTGTTGGAGTTGGAGGTGGCAGTCAGGGAGGATGTGAGAGTAGACCTGGTGGTGATGCTCAGGTTACCAGAAAAAGGAAGATTTGAACTCATCCTGTCTCATCCTCTGACTCCTATTTTACAAATAAGAAAATGGGAGCCCCTGAGCCGGGCCTGGTGGCTCATGCCGGTAATCCCAGCACTTTCGGAGGCTGAGGTGGGCAGACTACCTGAGGTCAGGAGTTCGAGACCAGCCTGGTCAACATGGCGAAACCCCATCTCCACTAAAAATACAAAAATGAGCTGAATGTGGTGGTGCATGCCTGTAGTCCCAGTTACTTGGGAGGCTGAGACAGGAGAATTATTTGAACCTGGGAGGTGGAGGTTGCAATGAGCCGAGATTGTACCACTGTATTCCAGCCTGGGCGACAGAGCGAGGCCTGTCTCAAAAAAAAAGAAAGAAAGAAAGAAAAGAAAGAAAGAAAAGAAAGAAAAGAAAGAAAGAAGAAAGAAAAGAAAAAAGAAAAAGAAAATGGGAGCCCCCAAGACTACCCAGCTTCTGATGCAATCCTGGAGGGAATGATGGGCAGATCCAGGCCTCTGGGACCAGTGCTAGGGCTCAGCCATCTAGGGCTGGGACAGGGGCATTGGTGCCCTTTGGAAGCCAGGCAACTGTCATGCAAATGTGTCTGCAGAGGGCTCCTCTGCCTCAGCAGGGCAACCCAGGATTTCCCACAACCTGCTCCCTGAGCTCAGACCCTGCAGGGGACTTTGTTTCTGGCCCCAACGCTGACTTACTTGAGGAGGTCACTCTGATTCCCAATTTGTGTAAGGGAGATTAAAACAGCAGACACCTCCTAAGTGTGCTGGTGAAGATTCAACAGGATAATATATATGAAATGTTTAGCATAGAGCCTGGCACAGCAAGTTCTCCATAAAGGTGGCTGCTCTGTATTTATCATCATCATCATCATCACCATCGACTTCAGCCTGCCCGTGTGGTGGATGCTGAAACTGAGTAACCCGTGTGGTTACTCTCCTGGGAGGACAAGGAAGGGTCTCTGAGACCTAAGCCTGGCTTTGTCAGGAGAAGGGGGTGGGGGGCGGACCCCAGCTGTAAAGGGAGTGAGTTGGTGCTATATTTGAGCTCCTGGTGTGATGACTAAGGAGGTTGATAACAGGCTCTGGGGCTCAGGGCGGCAGGCTGGGGGCCGCTGTCAGGGAGAACCGCCCCCCTGGAGACGGCTGTCTCTGGAAGCCCTTTCTGGCTCCCTCCTTGCCCTCACTCTTGGTGGGGGAGGAGGGTGGGTGTACTGAGGCAGGGGCCAGGGCTCATCCAGCCCACTCCTGGAAACTCAGTGCTGTCCTTCAGGCTGCGTGGGTCAGGGATAGGAAGGGAGGATGCTAGCGATAGACAGAGTATCCCAGTTACTCTCCATAGTAACCCTGTGAGGTTGGTAGTGAGGTCCCCACTGGACAGAGGAAGAAACTGAGGCCCAGGGATTACACAGAGAGTAGAGAGAGGACAGAGCATGGAGCTCCTAGAGCGGCAGTGGATAATTCTCCCCAACAGAGGAGCTGACTGTTGAACCCCTTCTTTGAAGGAGAGTCCGTGTTGCCAAATTGAAGAACAGAAACGCCCTGGCTGGAAAGCAGAGAACAGCAGGTACAAAGCATGGATGGGGAAGGAAGGTTCTGGCTGTGAAAGGATGAGAAATTTGGACATGTGCCCTCTGGGCCTTTGGCTTGGAGTAAACATACCATGAGCAGGGAAGGGACAGAAGTCTTTTTCCTGTCTTTTTCCTCCTCCTCTTCCTCAGTTCACTTTCCAGGGGCACCCGAGGATGGCAACGGTACTGAGGGTCTGTCTTCCTTCCTTTCTCTCCCTGGTCACCCTGACCCAGGCCCACCAGGAGGGAGGTCGTGCTGTGGCTACCATCTGCGAAGGTGTAGAGGGTGATACGGGATATTGTGGGAAGGTGAAAGAGGGGGTTATCAGGAAAGGCTTCCCTAAGAAGGAAGTATACAGGGCACAAAAGAGCATTTTTTTCTCCCAAGACTTCACTCCAGGGTTTCTTGTTGGTAACAAGTGTCACATGTTATGTCCCCAGCACTTCATTCTCACCCTCTGAGGCAGATGTCATCCTCACTCCCCATTCTGCCACTCAGGAAATGGGCTGGAGGAGGAGGAGTGACTTTCCCAAGGTCACACAGCTGGGGCTGAGCTCAGGCCTCCCTCCTCCTTCTCTTTGGCTCCCCCTCCTCCCAGGCAGCCCAGCACCCGCTGTCAGCTGCTCTGAAGTGAGTGGCTATTTTTATTCTGGTGCGAGGGGATCTCAAGCAGCAGAGCCATGTAGGTTAGAGGCTCTAGGACACCCGGCCTCAGCAGGCCAGGGGAAGGTTCCTGCAGCCACCAGACCCTGCTAAGCTTGCCTCGGAGCTCTCATTTCTTGCAGACTGACCTGCTCTGGGCTCCCATGCCTCTGGAAGCTTCTTTATTGGATCTCAGAACAGAGCATAGAGCCAAATTAAGCCCTGGTCATGGTCCTGATCCTCCATCTTGAACCCTACTCCTGCTGTTGACTGAGCCACTAGTCCAGCTCTCGACTGAGCTCTGACATCACCTTAGAATGAACCCCGACTCTAATCACCCACTGATCGAAGCCTGAATTAGGCTGATACCAACTTGAGACCTTGGTTCTGGGCCCAGATCAAGCCCTTATCCTACTCTAAGACTGACCCTTAGTCACAGACTGAATTATAGCCTCAGCCCAGACTAACCTTTTAGACTGACTCTGGAAGAAGAGTCAGACTAACCTTTTAAACCTGACTCTGGTAGAAGACTGAGGCCTAATCTTGGTCAAAGACTGAGTCCTGAGTCTAATCATTGACTGAAATCTGACCACAGACTAAATTCTGACCCTGGATCATGCAATTCTGGTCACACACTGAGCCCTAACGGAAGACTGTGCCCTGAATCTGGTCACAGACTGACCCCTGAACTTAGTCATTGAGCCATGACCCTGGTCACAGACTGAGCCTGGCTCCTGGTCACAGACTGAAGACTAAGCCCAATCATGGACTGAGCCCTGAATCTAGCCCTAGGCTACAGATTAGTCAACTAAGGGCTGACCTAGACCCTGTCTGAGCCTGACCCCGTCACAGACTAATCCCCAACTTCAGCCCGCCCGAGGAAGACTGCTGGCCTAAATTACATGCTGCCACATTAGAGGCATGGATTACGGGCAGAGATCTGTCTTGGGAGATCTTGGGCTTCCCATGCTGCTGATGCCACAATGTTCCTGGTACTATTATGGTCACAGTCTCCACCACTGGTTCCACTGGCTAGTTGGTCAACCCTAAGCAGCCCAAGCTGTGGCCTTTAGGGGCCACAGCATCCGGGCTAATGCAGTGAGAGTGGTTTGGTGGCATCTGTCCAGCAAACAACCAGGGCCCATGGGATACTGGGGTTTGGCTCTGTCAGCAGAAAAAACGACGACTCCATGCGGCATCTGGCTTCAGTTACTCTGAGGCCCTTGCTGGGGTAGGGGTTGGAGTAGAAGGAAACAGTAGGATATGTCTCATTATTTTTGTAAACAAAGTTTACTGTTTGTGTTTAGATAATTCATGCCTATTATATAAAACACAGAAGGAAAACATTTACCTATAATTTCATCCACTGGGAAATAATCGTTCTGACTTTTTGGACTGTTTCCTTATAGACATTTTTTGGTGGGGGTGTCTAGGCATATATGTTTATATATACATGTTGTATATAATATGCACATATATATATTATATATTTACATATACATGTCATATATGTTATATATATACTTTTTTTTTTTTTTTTTGAGACGGAGTCTCGCTCTGTCGCCGGGGCTGGAGTGCAGTGGCCAGATCTCAGCTCACTGCAAGCTCCGCCTCCCGGGTTTACGCCATTCTCCTGCCTCAGCCTCCCGAGTAGCTGGGACTACAGGCACCAGCCACCTTGCCCGGATAGCTTTTTGTATTTTTTAGTAGAGACAGGGTTTCACCGTGTTAGCCAGGATGGTCTCGAACTCCTGACCTTGTGATCCGCCCATCTCGGCCTCCCAAAGTGCTGGGATTACAGGCTTGAGCCACCGCGCCCGGCTACTTATTTATTTTTTGAGACGGAGTCTCACTCTGTCGTCCAGGCTGGAGTGCAGTGGCATGATCTCGGCTCACTGAAACCTCCACCTCCCGTGTCCAAGCAATTCTCCTGCCTCAGCCTCCCGAATAGCTGGGATTACAGACGTGCACCGCCATGCCCAACTAATTTTTGTATTTTTAGTAGAGACAGGGTTTCATGTTGGCCAGGTTGGTCTCGAATTCCTGGCCTCAAGTGATCCGCCTGCCTTAGCCTCCCAAGTGCTGGGATTACAGGCGTGAGCCACCAAGACTGAGCCACCAAGACTTGGTTACTGTGTTGCCACTACAATGTCCAGCAACACAGTAGGGTTAGGATTAGGGTTAGGATCCTGTTAAGGTTGCAGCCCATCTCCTTTTTAACAGGAACTGGAATATGGTGTACTCCACCCACAGCTTCAGGAATGGGTCCCAGTTGGTTAAGCCAGTGAGCAATTCCCATTTCCCCAGGCACATGATTAGATCATGAATGGACTAGTGAGATATAAGGAAATTTTTGCTCAGGGCTTTTGGGAAAGGAAGCTTATTTTCTCTCCTGAGGAGGTTGCCAGAAAAGATGATCTCCCTTCCATTAGATGTAAATGAAGAGCCCAATGGCTCTAGTTACTGCTGGCAGCCATCTTGACACCATGCAGAAAATTGGCCTACTGATAAACTGACATTATGGAAAGCAGAATGGAGAGACACCAGGTTTCGGTGGATCATTAACTGGATCAAACCTCACCTGAAGCCCTACCTGCCATTGGACTTTTTTTTTCTTTTTTTTTTTTGAGACGGAGCCTCACTCTGTCGCCCAGGCTGGAGTGCAATGGCGCAATCTCGGCTCACTGCAACCTCTGCCACCCGGATTCAAGCAATTCTCCTGCCTCAGCCTCCTGAGTAGCTGGGATTACAGGTGCCCACCACTGCGCCCAGCTAATTTTTGTATTTTTAGTAGAGACAGGGTTTTGCCATGTTGGCCAGGCTGGTTTGGACCTCCTGACCTTAGGTGATCTGCCTGCCTCAGCCTCCCAAAGTGCTGGGATTACAGGCGTGAGTCACCGCACCTGGCCTGGACTTTTAAAATTATTTGAGCCAACAGATTCCATTTATTTATTTATTTATTTATTTAGAGACCGAGTCTCGCTCTGGCACCCAGGCTGGAGTGCAATGGCGCAATATTGGCTCAATGAAACTTCCACCTCCCGGGCTCAAGCAATCTCTTCCTCGGCCTCCTGAGTAGTTGGGATTAGAGGTGTGCACCATCATGCCCAGCTAGTTTTTGTATTTTTAGTAGAGAGGGGTTTCACCATGATGGCCAGGCTGGTCTCCAACTCCTGACCTCAAATGATCCACCTGTCTCGGCCTCCCAAAATGCTGAGATTACAGGCATGAGCCACCGGGCCCGGCCCCTTTATTTTTATTATTTTTTGACACAGGGTCTTATATTGCCCAGGCTAGAGTGCAGTCGTGCAATCTAGGCTCACTGCATTATTTTTTATTTTTTCTAGGAGATAGGGTCTCACTCTGTCTCCCAGGTTGGACTGCAGTGGTATCATCATAGCTCACTGTAGTCTCAAACTCCTGGGCTCAAGCAATCCTCCCACCTCAGCCTTGGGGGTAGCTGGGACTACAGGCACTGCCATACCTGGCTAGATTTTAAATATTTTTTTTTTGAGATGGAGTCTCGCTCTGTCACCCAGGCTGGAGTGCAGTGGCCGGATCTCAGCTCACTGCAAGCTCCGCCTCCCGAGTTTACGCCATTCTCCTGCCTCAGCCTCCCGAGTAGCTGGGACTACAGGCGCCCGCCACCTCGCCCGGCTAGTTTTTTTTGTATTTTTTTTTAGTAGAGACGGGGTTTCACCATGTTAGCCAGGATGGTCTCGATCTCCTGACCTCGTGATCCGCCCGCCTCGGACTCCCAAAGTGCTGGGATTACAGGCTTGAGCCACCGCGCCCTGCCTAAATATGTTTTTTAGAGATGGGTTCTCACTATGTCGTCCAGGCCTCAAGTTATCCTCCTGCCTCAGCCTCTTGAGTAGCTGGGTTTACAGACACAAGCCACCACAACCAGCTCCCTTTATTGTTTAAGCCAGTTTAAATTGGGGTTTCTGTGACTTGCAGCCCACAGTATCACAACTCCCAATTGATATTACTGTATTACTGCTTTTGTTGCTTTTTTCTTGCTATTTAACACCATAACCACGAACATTCTCCATGTCTGTCAATCTATGCTGCATATATATATATATTTTTTTTGAGATAGAGTCTCACTCACCCAGGTTGGAGTGCAAGGGTGCGATCTCGGCTCACTGCAACCTCTGCCTCCTGGGTTCAAGAAATTCTCTTGCCTTAGCCTCCCAAGTAGCTGAGATTACAGGCAGCCACCACTATATCCAGCTAATTTTTTTTTTAGTAGAGATGGGGCTTCACCGTATTGGCCAGGTTGGTCTCAAACTCCTGACCTCAGGTGATCCACCCACCTCAGCCTCCCAAAGTGCTGGGATTACAGGCGTGAACCACCATGCCCAGGCTGCTGCATCATTTTTTTTTTTTTTTTTTTTTTTTTTTTTGAGACGGAGTCTCGCTCTATCGCCCAGGCTGGAGTGCAGTGGCCGGATCTCAGCTCACTGCAAGCTCCGCCTCCCAGGTTTACACCATTCTCCTGCCTCAGCCTCCCAAGTAGCTGGGACTACAGGTGCCCGCCACCTCGCCGGGCTAGTTTTTTGTATTTTTTAGTAGAGACGGGGTTTCACCATGTTAGCCAGGATGGTCTCGATCTCCTGACCTCGTGATCCACCCGTCTCGGCCTCCCAAAGTGCTGGGATTACAGGCTTGAGCTACCGCGCCCGGCCCTGCTGCATCATTTTTAACAATTGCATGGTTTTCCATCCTATGGAGGTACACTCACTTATTTAACTCATCCCCTGCTGTGACATGCTTAGGTTGTATCCCCAGTTCTTTACCACAATAAATGGTATTCTAATAAACAAGCTTGACCTAACAGTCCTCTCTCTGATGATTACTTTGGGGCTAATTCCAAAAAATGGAATTACCGGGTCAAAAAAATGTTTTTAGGGTTTTGATTTTGCCCTTCAGAAAGCCAGGGTGAATTCATATTCCCACAGCAGTAAACAGAGTATTAGAGATAGTTTACTATGTAAATAGTTTGTACAGGTCCAATCATATTGACAACATACTCATATATTTATAGAAAACAGATATTAAATAACAGCTCTAAGCTTTTTTTTTTTTTTTTTTTTTTGAGACAAAGTCTCGCTCTATCACCCAGGCTAGAGTGCAGTGGCACAGTCTTGGCTCACTGCAGCCTCTGCCTCCCAGGTTCAAGTGATTCTCCAGCTTCGGCCTCCTGAGTAGCTGGGATTATAGGCACGCACCACTATGCCCGGCTAATTTTTGTATTTTTAGTAGAGAGTGGTTTCACCATGTTGGCCAGGGTGGCCTCGAATTTCTGACATCAAGTGATCTCCCTGCCTGGGCCTCCCAAAGTGCTAGGATTATTGATATGAGCCACCATGTCCGGCCAAGCCTATTCTTTTTATATCTTTACAATCAAGTTAGTGAAGGGGAAGTTAGCAGGGTGCAAACAAAAGACTCAGTGCAGACTTGACTTCTCTAG
The DNA here is from genome assembly GCF_002776525.5 of Piliocolobus tephrosceles. Classification (NCBI taxonomy): domain Eukaryota; kingdom Metazoa; phylum Chordata; class Mammalia; order Primates; family Cercopithecidae; genus Piliocolobus; species Piliocolobus tephrosceles. Next base: position 12,464,195 of record NC_045452.1, read on the forward strand.
AAGGCACAGTAGGCTCATTGTCTAGGGCCCATTATACTTATAGGGGGTCCATGAAATTTTTTTTTTTTTTTGAGATGGTGTCTCACTCTGTCACCCAGGCTGGATGGAGTGCAGTGGCGTGATCTTGGCTCACTGCAAGCTCTGCCTCCCGGGTTCACGCCATTCTCCTGCCTCAGCCTCCCGAGTAGCTGGGACTACAGGAGCCCGCCACCACGCCTGGCTAGTTTTTTGTATTTTTAGTAGAGAAGGGGTTTCACTATGTTAAAAAGGGATGTCCCAATCTCCTGACCTCATGATCCGCCCTACTCGGTCTCCCAAAGTGCTGGGATTACAGGCATGAGCCACTGCGCCTGGCCGAAAATGTTTTTAATATCCTTTAAAATGAGAAGGATACACTGGGAAGTTAAGGTTATAAAAAAAAAAAAAAAGGAAACGTATACTAATAATAATGAATCCAACCTACATTATAGTTATCTTTTTACCAAAGCAATTGAAAGTCAAATATATATATATATAATATTTATGTATATTATATGTATTTAAGGGAGGCATGTGTCCATATCCCAGCTACTCAAGAGGCTAAGGCAGGAGCATTGTTTGAGGCCGGGAGTTCAACACTAGCTGGGGCAACACAGCAAGACCCTGGCTCTAAAAAAAAAAGAAAAAAGAGGCTGGGCACAGTGGCCCACACCTGTAACCCCAGCACTTTGGGAGGCCGAGGTGGGCGGATCACTTGAGGTTGAGACCAGCCTGACTAACATGGTGAAATCCTGTCTCTACTAAAAATAATATTATCTGGGCATGGTGGCATGCTTCTGTAATCCCAGCTACACAGGAGGCTGAGACACAAGAATCGGTTGAACCTAGGAGGTGGAGGTTGCAGTGAGCCAAGACTGTGCCACTGCACTCCAGCCTGGGTGACAGAGCAAGACTTCATCTCAAAATAAAAATAAAATTAAAAAAAGAAAAAAGAAAGAAAACCCTAGCATCCATGAAAGTCATAATGCAGCCTTGGCTCAGTATTGAGAAGGAGTCCCTAGATTCAAAGGGAAAAGAGGACAGTGACGAACTTGCTGTGTCTGCTGAAGAAAGCATGAAGAAGAGAATTGGCATCCGAATCTGGTGATCTGTTCTTTTTTTTTTTTTTTTTTTTTTTAATTGTAGCCTTTTTATCTGCAAATGCATATTACATCCTTAGAAAAAGAATCCCAAGATTTTCCTTCCTGTATGTTTTTGTCTTGCTTCTTTGTGGTCCATGATGTCAGTTGAGGTTGTGAGTACAACGAAACTAAACTGTCAGGATGGGAGCAGATTATTCTGTCATTTTTCCAGATCTTTGAGTTGCACATCACATCTGGGGCTGATTACTTCACACTTGTTTAACCTGCCTGTGAGGTTCACAGCAGTTTTCCTAGCTCTGTGATCATCAATGATTTCAACTTCGCCATTGTAACCATGCTTCATCACCACAGTTAGAAACCAGATGATGACAGTGGAGCACGACCTTATAGGAACCTGGTGTTCGCCTCTCTTTTGGCATTGTTGATGCTCTTGAGAGCATCAGCCAGGACATTCATGCACACCATTATGGCAGCACATAAAGATGGCAGAAAGAGCGATCTGCTTATGCCTGAGATTGAGAGGTGAAGCCAGCTGGACTTCCTGGGTTGAGTGGGGACTTGGAGAACTTTTCTGTCTAGTTAGAAGATTGTAAAGGCACCAATCAGTGCTCTGTGTCTAGCTAAAGGATTGTAAATGCACCAATCAGCACTCTGTAAAATGGACCAATCAGTACTCTGTAAAATGCATCAATCAGCACTCTGTAAAATGGGCCAATCAGCAGGATGTGGGCGGGGACAAATAAGGGAGTAAAAGCTTGCCACCACCACCACCC
>NC_045452.1:12466488-12467474 GCF_002776525.5 Piliocolobus tephrosceles
GTGGGAGCTTTGTCCTTTCGCTCTTTACAGTAAGTCTTGCTGCTGCTCACTCTTTGGGTCCACACTACCTTTATGAGCTGAAACAGCCTGTAATCCCAGCACTTTGAGAGGCCAAGGCAGGTGGATTATGAGGTCAGGAGATCGAGACCAACCTGGCTAACATGGTGAAACCCCATCTCTACTAAAAAATATAAAAAATTAGCCAGGCACAGTGGCGGGCGCCTGTAGTCTCAGCTACTCGGGAGGCTGAGGCAAGAGAATGGTGTGAACCCAGGAGGCGGAGCTTGCAGTGAGCTGAAATTGCACCACTGCACTCCAGCCTGGGTGACAGAGCGAGACTCTGTCTCAAAAAAAAAAAAAGAAAAAGAAAAGAAAAGAGAAAAAGAGAAAAGAAAAGAGCTGTATCTCACTCACTGCGAAAGTCCGCGGCTTCGTTCTTGAAGTCAGTGAGACCACGAACCCACTGTAAGGAAGAAACTCCCAACTCTCAAGATGAGTGCAGAGACATGTTGGGTTCAAGTCCCAAATGCACAGTTCACTCATTTCACCTTTGTGAGCCTGTTTTCTAACCTGCAAAATGGAGTTCACGGGGTCTTTATGAGGTAAGGAAGGAACTGATAATGAAAGCTAACACTGTACTAGGGGTACTTTTTTTTTTTTTTTTTGAGACAGAGTCTCACTCCATCGCCTGGCTAGAATGCAGTGACGCGATCTCGGCTCACTGCAACCTCCACCTCCCAGGTTCAAGCGATTCTCCTACTTCAGCCTCTGAAATAACTGGGACTACAGGCGCCTGCCACTATGCCCAGCTTATATATATATATATATATATGTAGGGAAACTCCGTCTAAAAAAAAAAAAAAAAAAAAAAAATCAGCTGGGCATGGTGGTGCATGCATGTAGTCCCAGCTACTTAGGAGGCTGAGGTGGGAGGATTGCTTGAGCCTGGGAGGTTCAGGCTGTGATTGAGCCACTGCACTCCAGCC
>NC_045452.1:12467484-12498042 GCF_002776525.5 Piliocolobus tephrosceles
TTGAGCCTGGGAGGTTCAGGCTGTGATTGAGCCACTGCACTCCAGCCTGGGCAACAGAGCAAGATTCTGTCTCAAAAACAAACAAACAAACAAAAAACGGTCCAGGTGCAGTGGCTCACACCTGTTATCCCAGCACTTTGGGAGGCTGAGGCAGGTGGATCATGAGATCAGAAGATCGAGACCATCCTGGCTAACACAGTGAAACACCGTCTCTACTAAAAATACAAAAAACATTAGCTGGGCATGGTGGCGCCCAGGACAATCGCTTGAACCTGGGAGGCGGTGGTTGCAGCGAGTCGAGATGGGGCCACCGCACTCCAGCCTAAAAAAAAAAGAAAGAACAAAGCTAGAGGACCAACACACAACCAGATGCCAAGTCTGTCTATAAAGCTATACTCAATAAGACAGCATAGTTAGACAAATGCACTGGAGGAGTAGAATAGGGTACAATATTCAGAAGTAGACTCCCAGATATTTGTATGGTTGCTTATTTATTTATTTATTTATTTATTTTTGAGACAGAGTGTCTGTCGCCTAGGCTGGAGTGCAGTGGTAGGATGTTGGCTCACTTCAACCTCTGCCTCCCAGGTTGAAGTGATTCTCCTGCCTCAGCCTCCCAAGTAGCTGGGATTACAGGAGCCCACACCACGCCTGGCTAATTTTTGTATTTTTAGTAGAGATGGGGTTTCATGTTGGCCAGGCTGGCCTTGAACTCCTGACCTCAAGTGATCTACCCGCCTGGGCCTCCCAAAGTGCTGCGATTACAAGTGTGAGCCACCACGCCCGGCCATGGTTGCCTACTTATATATAACAGAGGTAACACCGCAGAGTAGCACTGAAAAAGACAAGATTTTTAATTGAATTGGATAGCCACATTAAAAAAAAAAAAAAAAAGTAAATCCTGATTCCATAAATATAACCCAGCTGATTTAAGACCCTGTTGTGGCCTAACAGCTGTAACCCTCCTTGCATTTTCCCACCTTTGAGTAACAAATTCCTTTCCTCACCCCAGGACAGAGTCTGCTCAGCAGTAGCTGTGGATGGTAGAAAGCACGCTGGTAGGTCTCAGTGGCTCCCAGAAGCCGCACCCCCTCTACCGAGCCTCACTCTCCATCTCCCATGCTCCAAAGCGAGGAGTCCTCAGAAAGTCCAGTTTCCCTATCTTATTTTTTCTTCTTTCTTTCCTTTTTTTTCGTGGATGTCCTATCAGTTTCCCTATCTTAAAGTGGCAGGTTTGGCTCGGAAACTCCCGTGTCCCTCAGCGTCTCGCCGGCACCCTCTGCCGGCGTGAGGTGGCGCTGCCTGGCCGCATCCTGTGGGAGCGTCTACATCCTCGCTCTACAAAAGGAGCGTGGACACTCTCGGACCTGGGAAAGTGAAGGCCCAAAGGCCAGGGAGGAGCCGGGACCTCACCCTGAGCAAGCGGGAGGTAACGGCGGGGAGTCCTGGGGCGGAGACCGATCGCTGGGGGCGTGGTCTCCAGCGGGGCTGGGCCTCTAGCGGGAGTGGGAGTGGGGGCGGGGACGGGGCCAGCCTGCAGGCCCAGACGTGGCGCAGCGACTCGGAGGTTCGCCTCCAGTTTGCGCATCACCTGCGGTCGGGTCCCGATGAGCCTCCTGTTGCCTCCGCTGGCGCTGCTGCTGCTTCTCGCGGCGCTTGTAGCCCCAGCCACAGCCGCCACTGCCTACCGGCCGGACTGGAATCGTCTGAGCGGCCTGACCCGCGCCCGGGTAGAGGTGAGTACGCCGGCCTCCAGCCCCGACACTACCGTCCCCCAACCCTGCGGCCCCATGCGAGCACCGTCTGCCCCGACCCCAGGACCACCTCGAACCTCGAGTCCCTGCCTTCCCCTTGCGCCGGGACCGTCCCTCCTGTTCCCTAGCCCCAGATGACCCCAGCATCCACCGTGGAGGTCTGAGACACCGACTTTGGGGCCTGGAACTCCGAACCCTTCCGCAGCTCCCCCTACCCGGCCCGACAGCGGACACCCAGACACACTGACAGAGCAGTCTCCTAACTCTTCTTGTGGCCTATGACTCCCAATCCTGTCCCAACTTCCCATCCCCCATGACTTCATGTTCCTGGAATTCCTCCCCCACCCAGTTCCAGGGCTTGAGGTTCTTTTCCTTCTTCTGGGGGGAGAGAAGGGTTTCTGGGTGCCTCCTTCCATATGCAGGAGCCAGGGAAGGGGGCAAACTCGGAGATGGAACCCAGTTGGGAACTTGTTTGCCAACATTTACTCTGCAGCAGCCTCCCATCCTCCCCCTACCAGGAAATTCCCTTTCGGAGTCCCTGTCTTGCTATGTGACTTTGACCATCACAGCCCCCCTCTGAGCTTTTTGTCAGCTCTGACAAAAGAGTGTAGAATGGCTGGGTGCCGGTGGTGCACACCTGTAATCCCAGCACTTTGGGAGGCCAAGGCAGGAGGATTGCTTCAGCCCAGGAGTTCAAGACCAGCTTGGGGGACATAGTGAGACCCTGTCTCTAAGGAAAAGGCTGAGGGTAGGATGGAGGAGGGCTGGAGTGGGTGGTCCTGGGGTCTGCACTCCTGCTGGATGGTGGTGTCTCCTCAGGGAAGGCAGGGAGGAGTCCTCTCACCCTCCCATATCAGGGAAGCAAGCAGATGGTCTGTGGGGCTGGGCCGCAGGTGGCAGGCAGGGTGAGGTCTGCCTGTGTAGAGTAGGGACCAGATGGTAGGTGTCTCTAATGGGGGCCCCCAGGGCCATTCTGAGGTGCTTCCTTCTGGTCTGCCTCCACTGTGAGATTTCAGGGATCAAAGGCCAAGCCCAGGTCTCTACTGCTTAAGAGGAGCAGGGTGATCATTTCCCCTGGGCATTGGGAGTCAGTCAACAGCCAGTAGGATGTACAGGCCCCAAGGCTGGCAGGCACACTCTGGGTCTCTGGCCTTGCCCTTTTCCCCTGGTGTCTCTAGGCCTGAGTCTCCCCAGCTGTATACACAGTTCCCCCTTCTGTCCACAAGGGGCCAGCATTTCCTTCACGCCTTGGGAACTGCTGATCCAGGGATAACTCACAGACCCACCCAACTCAGGGATAAGGATGTATGGCTTTTGGGGATGTGGCTGGAATAAATGTGAAGGACTCCTGACCTATCCCATTTTATCCCCCTCCAGACCTGTGGGGGATGACAGCTGAACCGCCTAAAGGAGGTGAGTTTGAAGGAAGAGGTGCCTAGCTCTGTTCCCCCTGAGCCTCTGGGGGAGTGGGCAACATGGTCCTAAGGGGGGGGGGGGGGGGGGGGGGGGGGGGAGGATCCCTAGGAAGATCCCAAGTCAGGAGCCTGCACCTGACTTGCTTTATGACTTCACTGGGCTTCAGTGCCCCGTCTGTACCTCAAGGAGACTGGGGTCATGGTCTCTGATGCTCTGGTTCCTCCCCAGGTGAAGGCTTTCGTCACCCAGGACATTCCATTCTAGTATCCTTCTGTTCTGGGGGAGGGGAAATAGGGTGGGCACTTGGGAGAATCTCAACTTAAGAAAGGGGTGGCAGCTGGTTTTCAACTGACAAGTGGAATTGATTGGTAGCGGCCGCCCAGAGGATTCTGAGGTGGTCTCCATGTTGGGTGGGCAAGAGAGATTGACTAGTGATGACTGCCACAGAATGAACCCTAATTTTCTCACGTATAAGCGGAGACCCTGGCCCCACCCGGGCACAGAGTAAGCGCTCAGCAATGGAGGCAATGCTGTTCCCATCAGTAAGGCTGCGGGAACCACTACCTCCCTCTGCCCACCACCACCCTCCTTAACACCACCTCCAGTCACAACCTGGTGATGAAACACCTCCCTGGGGCCGACCCTGAGCTCGTGCTGCTGGGCCGCCGCTACGAGGAACTGGAGGTGAGGCCATGGGAGGCGGGCTGGGGGCGAGGCCAGAGGCGAGACCCAGCCTGCTGACCCCGCCCCTCCTCCGCCTCAGCGCATACCGCTCAGTGAAATGACCCGCGAAGAGATCAACGCGCTGGTGCAGGAGCTCGGCTTCTACCGCAAGGCGGCGCCCGACGCGCAGGTGCCCCCCGAGTACGTGTGGGCGCCCGCTAGGCCCCCGGAGGAAACTTCGGACCACGCCGACCTGTAGGTCCGCGGGCGCGGCGGAGCTGGGACCACCCTGCCTGAGTCCTGGAGACAGAATGAAGCGCTCAGCATCCCGGGAATACCTCTCTTGCTGAGGGCCGATGCCCCGTCCCCGGGCCAGCAGGGATGAAAGGTTCTCCCAACCCCATTTTCTTCCTTCCCCAGCTCCACTAAATTCCCTCCTGCCTTAACTGAGGCTCGACTCCTTCGTTGCTGCTGGGGGATGGGGTGGGAGGTCGGAAGAAGAACCTCTGACGACCCCAGCGGGACCTCGCATTCCCAAGTGCCTGGCTGCTGGAGTTGGAGACCTTGCAGAGCCGCCTTCGATTCAAACCCCCTCTCCATCCCCAGGAGACGCAGGGAGGAGTCAGAATCGTTGAAAACCAATAATTTATCAAAACGCTGCGTGTGTATGTGGGGGGAGGGTGTCGCGACAGACAGGGCAGCAGTGAGCGGGCGCACAGGGAGGGGACGGTGCCCGGAGGGTGGGGGGCGGCAGCTTGCCACTGGCTGGCCACGCGGGCAGGGAGGCTAGACATTCTTGCCGCGCAGGCGCAGTTCATGGCGCCGCAGGTGGTTGTAGAGCGACTGCACATAGGTGAAGACACACTTGGGGTCAGGCTTCTTGCCCATGATCATCATGTCCTCCACCTCCACCAGGGGCACACAGTCCACTAGCATCCTGCAGGGATGGGGTACGGGGGTGGATGTCAGCGCCGGCGCCGCCTCCTGTGGCGCCCCTCTACCCCAAGGTCTTGTTTATTGCCGCATTGCCTGCTGGTCTTTCATAAACTCCAGACAGGGAAAAGCCTTCCAGGAAGGCAGGAAGCCCCTGGCTTCATCTACTCAAGCCTGGAGGTAGATGGGGCGGGGGAGCAGAGCTAGGCAGGTGGAAGCGGAGATGGCAGAAGAGAGCCCCATCCCAGTCAGGCAGGTCCTGGGTCTGTTTCCTCCAACCCTGGGGAGGAGCTGGCTCCAAACCCTGCCCGTGCTCTCCCTGGAGACTGCCTTCTGCTCACCCTCACTGGCACACTTCAGTTGGTAGAAGCCTCTCAGCTGGACCTTTGCACCCAAATGGGCTTCATCAGTGGCCAATCTTTCTCTATGGACATTTCTCACTCTAGTTAGCCTGTGGTCCCCCCATGATTGTCTGCTAGCTGCCTGACCCGGTACTTCCTGTTGAGAGGCCCAGACCCCTATTCTTTGACAGGGGGTAGGGATAACCCTGCTGCTGGAGATGGAGGCCAGGGAATGTGTGGGCAGCAGAGGGGTTCTCTAACCCTTATCACCTGCCTTGGGTAGAGCAGGGGAGGCAGATGAGGATCCCAGCCAATACTAACGGACCATCTACACCATGTTCAGGGGTGGGACCACCCTTCTGGCCATCCTTCAGAATGCTAGTTGCCCTTCACAGATAAGGAAACTGAGTGACAGAGCAGAGGAGCGACTTGTTTCAAGCCCCACGGTTTAGTAAGTGCAGGTTAGGCCGCATGGGACCCAGGCCCCTAGTTCTGGGTGTTGGCAAAGCCTTTTCCCCACTCTGGAGTGAGTGGGTTGTGCCTATTAAGCAGCTGACAGCCCCCAGAGCTCTGAAGCTGGAGTCTGCTCTTTGGCTCCTTTTCCCCTGTCCCTCAACCCCCAGAGCAAGACCTCTTCTGTCTTGATCCCTGTTTGCTCTCTCCTATCTACCACACCTGGCATATAGCAAGCATTCAATGTTGCAGAATGAGTTTCCTATGGCAGGGAAGGCATAATGGCAAGAATTCCTCCTTATTCTCAAGACACCTGAGAACCCAAGACCACCTCCCATCTTGTGCCCTTATGGACAAACTCAGAACTGTGGTAGGGCTGGGCCTACTCCCAACTCACCTGGACTCCTTCCAAGAGGAAACCTGGGAGGCAGAACACCTCTGTTTTAGTCCAGACTCTATCCCTAACCAGTTGTGGGTGCTACATAAGGCCCTTTTCTATGACTCAGTTTCCCCCTCTTTAGAACAGGACAGTTATTCCTTATCTCATTTGAGACCTTACAAGAATTTAGGATGAGTGAGAGGGTTCTGGGTCTGCTGTTGATGTGCTACGTGCCCCTGGGGTCATCCCTATCCCATATTGGGCTTGTTTCCCAAGCTGTACCATGATGCAGAGGCAGCCTCTCTCTGAAGCTTCTTCCAGCTGTGGCTATTGTCCCAGGGATCCTGACCTCCCTCTCCAACCTGGTGCTCCCTCCCGCCCCTACTCCCTTCCCTGGAGACCTTATAAAGCCATTGTTTACACTGGGGCTCACAGCTCAGGGCTCAGGGCTCAGGCTGCCCCAGTGACAGGCCAAACACCAGGCAACTTGAGCAACAGCACGGCTGAGTCACACTTTCCAACTGGATCAGGGCTGGGCTGGGCCCCTCTCCCTCCAAGCTGGCTTGTTGGGCAGCAGCTCCTAAGTCCATATATGATCTGGAGATAGCACCAAGCCCATCCTCCCCTCATCTGTGCTCCTTCTCTGAGTGTGTGTGTGCAATGTGGACTGCCCCCCATAATGGCTCTAGGTCCCGAGGGGCATCTGAGTGTGCCCCTACCTGTCACTGACTCACATTCCTTCAGCCAATCCCCTTGCTCCTACTGGGCCTCTATTTTCAATCCTCTCTACAAAATGGGCGGGAACGCAGTGATGGGGCAAGGCAAACAGCTACTAAGTGGGGAGTCTGGAGTCCCAGTTTCTGGCCCCACCTCTGAACTAACCATCTTCCCTCTCCCTCCCACCCCCAGGACAGTCTTAGCCCATCTCTCTCTCTGAGCTCCTTGTCTGTAATGGGGTAGTTAGTTCAGGATCTGAATTTTCTACTTTGGTACTGAGGTGAGATGACCACAGAGGAAATGCCACAGCTGGCTTAGGATCCAGAACCCCCAGCCAGAAACATCTTCCTGTTGAACTGGTCCTGCTCCTGAGCTCCCCACTTTGGAGTATGGCACCACCAACTCCCCAGTGCCCACATAGGAGCCTGGCAGACTTCTTGACCTTCCCTCTCCCTCTCCAAACCAGATCTATTGGGAAGCCTGTCTCTCTCGCTCTTAAGCTATTCCAGCCATCTAGTCCATCCCATCTCTCGTCCAAGCCTCATCCAAGGAAGGTCCTAGAATGCTACATCCATCCCTCCTCTGTTTGGAAACCTTTTATAACTCCTGTTGTCCTCAGGAGGAAGGTCAAATTTTTTTTCTTTTTTTGAGACAGAGTGTCGTTCTGTCACCCAGGCTGGAGTACAGTGGCACGATTTAGGCTCATTGCAACCTCTGCCTTCTGGGTTCAAGTGATTCTCCTGCCTCAGCTTCCTGAGTAGCTGGGATTACATGCATGCGCCACCACGCCTGGCTAATTTTTGTATTTTTACTAGAGATGGGGTTTCATCATGTTGGCCAGGCTGGTCTCGAACTCCTGACCTCATGATCTGCCTGCCTTGGCCTCCCAAAGTGCTGGGATTACAGGCATGAGCCACTGTGCTCGGCCTGAAGGTCAAACTTCTAACTGTGGCCCCCTCCTCCTCCCTCATATCCAGACTCAAGTTTCTTCCCTTCCTGGTGTGCTGTGCTCTCCAGCTCTCTTGCCCTGCTAAGCCTAGGCTGATCCCTCTGCCTGGAACTCCCTCTCCCTCCTTTAGTGTGAACTTGTTCAGATCCCAGCTTAGTTTGTACTTTTTTCAGATGGGGGGCCCAGACCTGCAGCCTGGGTCAGCCACCTCCCCTGGGCTTCCCCCATCACAGTGCTGCTCACCTGGGTCATCACCGCCCATTTAGAATGGTCTCGCCTGCTGGGCCCTGAACTGCCAGAAGACAGGGCTATGTCTGGCTTGACTAAATGGCCCCCTTACTTCTCGCACCCGCCTCCCTGGACCCTCTCTGTGCCTTGCTGAGCAGATTCTGGTGAAATGGGGCAGGTGGGAGAGGCGGCGTTTCTCACCGTGGGGTCCCGAGCAGGGGTTAGGACTTTTTGGTTTTTACCAGCCCCTTCTGGACCAGACAGCGGTAGAACTCCTGGATGTACGTGTACACGCACTTCCAGTCAGGCTCTCGAAGCCGCACCATGTCCTCTGTATCCAGGAGCTGCGGGCAGTCCGCATGGGTCCTGGGGAGGGTAGGGGGCCGGGAAGGGGTGGCGGACGGGGGCAGAAGGCCAGGGCCCCAGGTGGGGAAGAGAGGGAAGAGGCAGAGAAGAGAGAGGGGAGGAAACAGACACACACACACACACACACACACAGAGACATGAGTTCAGTTACAATTCCAGTGCTGCAGTCTGCCAGCCCCCCGCATGCCGCCTCCCCACTGTGGACGTGCCGCTCACTACCCATCACTAATGGTGTGCAATGCAGACAGGGGTGGGGGCCAAACCAGTCACAGGTGCAGAGAACTCTAGGGGCAAGCGGGAACGCGGGGTGGGGTAAATGGCGTTGGCACCAAGGTTGGAGAGGAGGGCTGTGCCCCGGGGAGAGGGGGTGAGGGAGGCGTGAGAGGAGGTGGTGGGAGGAGGAGGAGGAGAAGGAAGAAGAGGAAGAAATTTGAGGGAACCCAGGAAGAAAAGGGGAGAGAAGGGAAGACAGATGGAGAAGGGTGCTGAGGGTGAGGTGAGCAGACAGGGCAACGATTCCAAAGTGGAGGGCTTGCTGAGGTCCTATATAAGCCTCTGGCAGCACTATATAGGCTGGGCGGGCACGGTGCCCGGGCCAGGAGCCTCCTTTTGGAATCTCCAGCCGGGATCCCGTGGGAGCAGGAAGCTCTGGTGATAGTGGGAGGAGAGCAGGACAGAGAAAGGGAGAGAGAGGGAGAAGGGGGCAGAGGGAGGATGGAGGGGATATGGACAGGGCCACCTGGTGGGCCTCGGCCCGGGCTGGTAGGCCGGCCTGTGGCTCCTTCGTTCCGGCGGGCACCTGGCACGCTCAGCAGCGGGTGGGCGGGGATGGAGAAGGACGGGGACTCTCTGGGGAAGGGGGTCTCAGCTGCTGACTGACCAAGTGGCCAGCCTGCTCCAGGGGTTCTTGGGGCAACTGGGCCTGGTCCCGATGTCCAGCCCCAGATGTGCAGCAATATTAGCAGGGCCAGGGCCCACACTTACTCCGCAGATGAGAAGGCCACCTCGAAGTTCTGGCGTCGGTTCTGTGGGCTAAGCTGCCCATAGTCGAAGGCCTCAGGGAAGAAGTTGTGCACCAGGGCACAGAAGGCCATCCCATCACTCCAGCTGGAGGAGAAGTTCTGGATGTCGACATGCTATAAGCCGTAAGAGGACGGGTCAGGACCCTGGGGGCAACTCCCCGCTGCTGTCTATCCCTCAACATTCTGGTATTCCAGACCTACGGCACTGGGCACAGAGAGGCCCTGTAGCTTGCACGATGAGTGAATAGTTGGAACACGAGCCTCCTCCAAGTCAGTCTGTCAACTCCCATATTTGTGATTTCGAGGGACAGAGCTACTGAGAGGCCCAGCGCCACGCAGCTAAGGCCATGGTCATGCCTCATTACTCCTTCCCTCCTTTAGAGAAATTGACTCAGGGCCTCCTACAGAGCAACAGGGAGGGGACTCCAAGAGTGGGATCCAGCCTTGAACCCTGCCCACCACTCAAGAGGCCCTGTTACTTCATCACTGATGCTGGAATCTAGGGCTCATCTTGTGTCCTGTTTGATCCTCAGTTTGCTCACCCCAAGAGCCTTTCCATGTTCCTTGTGAGGCCACACAGTGGCGGGAAGTGTACTGGGGAATAAAAGGAGCTCTGCTAAGAGGGGGGTGCTGAGCTGGGATCTGGGGAGGCCTCCAGGCCCCCTGGCCTCCCGGGGCTCACCTCGTAGCCGCGAGTCTTGGCTCGGCACCAGTCCAGCAGCATCTGCTTGATGCTGTTGGCGTTGGGGACCCCGAAGCTTGTGGATCGCTGCACGGCTGCGCGGGGTCCGCCAGGGCTGCTGTAGGGGCGGTGTCAGGACCAGGTCACAAGACTATAAGGGGCGTGCCTCGGTGGGCCCACCCAGTGGATCCCAGGTCCCGCCTTCCGTGACCTTCGGGCCTTTGCACCACAGATCTAGCCGCGCGTTCTTCCCGCCGCTGCCGGGCCAACTATGAAGCCCCGCCCCGCACTGCCCAGCCCACTTCTGCAGCTCACCCGGCCGCGCCCTCCTTCTCCAACTTCTCAATCATGGCCTTGCGCGCCTGGGAGGCTGAGGTCTTGGGCAGACTCTGCGCCTTCATCAGCTCTTTCTTCTTCTCGGCCTGGCGTTTCTCGAGCGCTGCCAGGCTGCTGGCCCGTGGGCTGGTCTGGTCCTCACGGTCGAAGATGCTAGGGGTTGGGGAGGCGCATGTTAGGCAGGGAGAAGAGGGCTGCTCCCCAGTCTGGGCCACCACTCGCGAGGAGGAGCGGGTGTCTTGTGGCACACTAGTATCTCTACTGCCACAAACGCCTGCCAGGGAGGGAGGCGTCCTCATCACACCCATTTTAGAGTTCACTGAGGCTCAAATGACAGCAAGGTCTTCAACGGGTTTCCGCGTCCCCCCCGCTCCATGAGCAGTTCTCTGAGAAGGCTCATTGTACCCTCAAGTTACAGGTGAGTTCAGCTTCTGGGCACTATCCGCTAATAAAAATGACAACTAACATAATAATAATTCATCTCTGTTGATCCTTTCCTGTGTGCCATTTTAAACTTCACAAGAGCAGGGAGGGGCCTTACCAATTCCACTAAAGGTGAGGAAACTGAGACCCCTGGCAGTAACTTGCCTAAGATTTCAGAGGACATGATCGCTGGAACTAGAACTTGAACAAGGTCTCTCTGACTCAGAGTCCCTGGACCCCTTTGGTTCCCATCCTGGATTCTGATCCTGTTCCTGCTTTCCGCCAGCCCCAACAGCCTCTGTTACATGCAGGTGCCCTCCTTCCTCATGGGGCTAAGGTATAAAGGTGCTCTGTGACCTGGGACATGGTTTGCAGATACTGGCAAGTGGCAGTGCCACCAGGCAGCTCAGTGTGGTAGGTAGGCCTCTCTAAGGCTTCAATGCTATTGTGGCCACTCAGAGATGTGAACCCCTAAGCAACTCACGGCCTCCCTGAACATCCACCTCTCCTGTGGTGTGGTTGAGAATAAAATGAGATCCTAAAAAGCGCAGGATCCTTAACTCTCACTTTGCCCCTCCCTGGCTATAGACCTGTTACCTCCCAGCATCCCAGTCTACCTCTCTATTTTATTTATTTATTTATTTATTTTTGAGACTGAGTCTCGCTCTGTTGCCCAGTCTGGAGTGCAGTGGAGTGGTCTCGGCTCACTGCAACCTCCACTTCCTGGATTCAAGTGATTCTTGTGCCTCAGTCTCCCCAGTAGTTGGGATTACAGGTGCCTGCCACCACGCCTGGCTAATTTTTGTAATTTTAGTAGAGATGGGGTTTCACCATATTGGCCAGGCTGGTCTCGAACTCCTGACCTCAAGTGAGCCGCCTGCCTCAGCCTTCCAAAGTGCTGGGATTACAGGCAAGAGCCACTGTGCCCGGCCTACCCCTCTGTAAAATGGGTTTGCAGTTAGGTTCCCTGTGGCACTGACTCCTCTATGGTCAGGGATTGGGTGCTGGTGCTCACCTGCCCATTTTCTTGGATGAGGAGGAAGAGGAGAAGGTCTTGGTTTGCATCATGGTGCTGCCACTGCCATCTGCAGAAAAGGGGAAGGGGCACCAGGTGAGGGGTGGGGCTGGACATCGGGAGATGGGATGGGAGGCTGTATGGAGGGATGGCGATAGCCACAGGCAGAGAAAAGAAAGTGACGGCACAGTTGAAGACACGGAGAGAGAGTTCAAGGAAGAGCCGGAGGAGGTGGGCGGACAGGCAGGCAGGCAGGCACAGGGCGACGCCAGGTGGCCTTACTCTCCGAGCGCCTCACGAAACTTGACTCCACTGTGGTGGTGCGGGCCGTCCGTGTGCCATCATCTGCAGGGGCAGGGGATGAGAAGCATGTGAAAGGCATAGGGGGCCGGGGGAGGATGTGTTCCCACCCTGAGCCCTAGGCCCTACGTGGCCCCTTACTGGAATGGACGAGCCGCTCAGTCTTGGTAACAGTGCTGACAGCAGAGCCATCAGCTGCCCGCTGGCTGTGCCTCGTGGTGGTCTCAGTGGCTGTGTTGCCGCGGCCCTCCCCTGGCCGGCCCCGTGCCTCCTGTAGCCGCCGTTCCCGCTCCTTGTCCCGCTGGTCTGGGCAGGTGATGCCCCGTGCAAGCACAAAAGGGCCACCAATGCCCACACAGCATAGATGCACAGGTGCATGGGGCACACAAGATGGGGTGGAGGGTGGCTTGTTAGAAACATGAATGACACAGGTAACAAGGGCCTCTCTAGGAATAGCTGGGGTGAGGGGACACCCATAACTTGACAGGGAATTGAGTGTGGGAAGGGGCTGATGGACTCAGGCAGAAACTAGAGAATACGGAATAGCTAAACTCAAAGGGGTATGGATCCAAGAAGGGAGGTTTTTTTTTTTTTTTTTTTTGAGACGGAGTTTCGCTTTGTCCCCCAGGCTGGAGTGCAGTGGACGGATCTCAGCTCACTGCAAGCTCCGCCTCCCGGGTTCCTGCCATTGTCCTGCCTCAGCCTCCTGAGTAGCTGGGACTACAGGCGCCCACCACCTCGCCCGGCTAGTTTTGTCTATTTTTAGTAGAGACGGGGTTTCACCATGTTAGCCAGGATGGTCTCGATCTCCTGACCTCGTGATCTGCCCGTCTCGGCCTCCCAAAGTGCTGGGATTACAGGCTTGAGCCACCACGCCCGGCCCAAGAAGGGAGTTTCTATAGAAATGAGTAGCTAAGTCAGGAGAGGTATCTAGATCTAGTGAGGGGGTAGCTGAGTCCAAGAAAGGAGAAGCTGAATGAGGAAGTAGCTGAGTGGGCCATCAGTGGGTCTTTGGTTGGAGAAGAGCAGCTGGAGAGGCAGGAATATTTAGATCCAGGAAGGGAGCAACTGATGGGAGCTGAGAAGCAATCTGATCCAGGGGAAGAGTAGTTGGGAGAGAAGCTAGTGAAGGGGTTTAACTGGGCTTAAAACAGAAGTAGGTGGGTAGAGATAGAGACTGGAGTGGCCATCAGTGGGCCCTGGCAGAAGCAGCTAGATTCAGAGAAAGAGTAATTGAGAGTATTTGAGAGGAGAAGAAATTGAACCCAGAATCTAAGAGAATGAACAGATGTGTCCAGGGAAGAACTATCTGGGGGAGGAAGTAGCTGTGTCCAGGAAAGGGAAGCTGGATGGGGCAGAGGCTAAGATGGCCATCAGTGGACTTCAGGGAGAGAGGAGCAGCAGGGAGAAGGAGTATCTGGATTCAGGGAAGGAGTCGTTGACAGTACTTTGAGAGGCAACTGGATCCAAGGAGAGAGTAGCTGCGGGAGGGAGTGTCTGGGTCTAGGAAGAAGAGAAGCTGGTTGGGAAGAATAACTGGGGTCGCCAGCGGGAGAGAGGAGCTAGGGAAGGGAACAGCTGGATCCAGCGGGGAATAGCCAAGGGAACTGCTGGATCTAGAGAAGGAGAAGCTGGGTAGGGCAGTTATTAAGCTGTGGTATCCACAAATGGACCCCAGAGTATGACGGGAGCAGCTGGGGAATGGGGCAGCTGGATCTAGGGTAGGGCAATTGGCTCTCTACCTCTCTTCCTTTGTCGGAGCTCACGAAGTGCAGCCCGGATGAGCTTCCGCTCTTCAAAGTCCGTGCTCTGATCCAGCTGCATATAGAGCCCATCATTGGCTACCTGGTGCCTGTTGGCCTCTGCCAACCCCCAGCCCACCAGATCTGGCCATACCATCTTGTCCAAGGCTCCTTCGTCCTCAATAGTCATCAGCTCCTCAGCGCTTAGATGGCTCCGCCCCTCTGGTGCTTTGTTCACTCGGGTCTGCTCGGCCCCATTGGCTGCTTCCACTGCTGCAGAGGGAGGCTCTGCTGGCTCTGGTTCCATCTGCACGGTGGAGAGAGGGCATGGACTTTAAGCAGGGGCAGGGGCATCCATGTCCCCGGTGGATAGGGGAGCAGATCCTAGGGTTGCTGGCATGCCTTGGAAATCACCGCTAGCCTGACAGCCTGCTTGCCCAAAGATGGCCATGTCAGTGTCAGTCAGGGAAGAGGCACTGACAGCCTTGTTGTAGGGCTTCCCATGTACCCAGAATTGTATTAATACAATGGATAGTAATAATAATGATGATTTCTAGTCCATAGTAACGTTGTACAAGCACTAGGGATTTTACTGTCCCTATTTAACAGAAGGGAAGGCTGGGCGCAGTGACTCATGCCTGTAATCTCAACAGTTTGGGAGGCTGAGGAGGGAGGGACCATTTGTTTCCAGCAGTTTGAGACCAACCTGGGTAACATAGCGAGACCACATCTCTACAAAAACAAAAATAAAAAATTAGCTATGCATGGTGGTGTGCACCTATAGTTCCAGCTACTCAGAAAGCTGAGGTAGGAGGATCACCTGAGCCCAAGAGTTAGAGGCTACAGAGAGCTATGATCACGCAGCTGCACTCCAGCCTGGGCAACAGAGTAAGACCTTGTCGCAAACAAAACAAGACCAGAAAAAACAAAACAAAACAAAACACACACACACACACACACACACAGAAGGGAAAACTGAGGCTCAGGGCAGCTAACTGACTTGCCCACAGTCTCTCTCTAAGTGTGACGCAGCCTGGGATCTGAGCTGAAAGTAGCCTAACTCCTGAACCTCAGTTCATTTTGCTGCTTTGTTCCCAGCCCCCTCCCAGGCAGGCTCTGCTCTGTGCTGCCAGTTCCCGAGGCCTGGGTCCTCCTGGGCCAGTGCCCAGGCAGCACATGTTGCCCCCCATCTGCCTGCCACCTTGCCAAGGGGGTTGGCCCGGGGCCCGTAGGCTCCTGACCAGGTGTTTGACTGGGGCTGCCCTGAGCCAAGACCTCTATGAAGCTCTCCTGTGTACCACCTCCCCATGCCTCACCCCTGCTGGAAACCATCCTCTAAGGAGTCTCCAGCCCTGCAGCCCTCCCAGGGCATCTCCCTAGCCCCTTGAAGACAAGGCCCCAAGCCAACTATTATGGCCCTTCCTCTCCTGGCAGGGCCTCTCTGTCTGCTATAAGGGTAAGGAGAGCTGAGGTGGCAGCTGTTTCAGGGAGGCTTGGTCTAGCCAGGGTGCAGGGCGGCAGGGAGCTGGGGGCTGGGGCCTGGGTCATGCCAGGGGCTGCCAGGGCAGCTGCCACGTGTGCCTCAGGGCTGGAGCCTGGCACCCTCTTGCCCTAGTCTTATAGCACTAGTGCCCCAGTCCCCTGTAAAGATAGGTAAACTGAGGCTCAGAGAAGGTGGTGACATATCTAAAGTCACAGCGGAGGCAGAGCCTGGCTCAAACCCCCCCGCCCCCCCGCCAACCCAGAGGGACTTACGAGACTAGTGCTGCGGGTGGTGCCGGTGGAGGAGCGGCGGCGGGTGCTGAAGGCAGGTGGGTGGGCCACAGGGGTCCCAGCATCCTCGGCAGCCTGGAAGAGGGCCTCGGGGTCGGCGGCGGCCAGGAGCAGCTCGCTGGGCTCCAGCTCAGGCTCGAGGCCGGACACAAGTGGGACCCCCAGCCGCAGGCTCAGCACCTCCACCTGCCTGCTCAGTGCATCCAGCCGCCGGCTCAGTGCTGCTCTCTCTGCCCGCAGCTCTTCAGCTGCCCGGGCCACCGGCTCCACGGTGGCTACAGCTACCTCGGCTGCCTGGGTCACTGCCGCCCGGCCTGCCTCAGCCACCGCCCGCAGCTCCTCCAGTGCCCGGCCCAACTGCTCCTCAAGGGCTGAGGCCAGTTCAGGCCCAGGCCCTGGTACCCCCGGCATGGTGCTGGTGGGGACGCTATCGGGGGGTGATGGTGGGGCAGTGGCAGGGGCTGCTGCTTCTGGCTGACAGTGTCTGAGTCTTTGCAGCTGGTCCGAGGGCAAAGGCAAGGGCAGCGCGGGCCTACCCCGCCCCTGCCTCCCAGCCCGCCACCAGCCAGCTGGAGCTGCAGCCCAAATAGAAACCTATTCTGGGCTCCTCCGTGGAAGGGGCAGTGGGGGAGGGGGGGCATGCCCAAGCAGGCAGATCGCCAGGCCTGGCTCTAGCCCTACAGAAATCATAGGCCTGCAGCACAGTAAGACTGCATGGGTTCTGAAGATCACTGAGATCAGGGCCCCATGCCTCACAGGTGGGGAAACTGAAGCAGGGAACAGGTAATGGACCTGAGCCACCATGTACATTAGCTGTGAGAATCAGTCTGCTGGACTCCAGAGCCTGCGCTCTTTTACCCTTTACCCTAACTCCAGCTGTTTTAGACAGCTGGAACAGATGGGGGAAATGGAGGCACAGGGAGGCAGGACTTTGAGTGATCTGCTACAAAAAGTGTCTTGGTCTGACATAAAAGCCTTCTGGCCTGCCCATGGTGCTCACATCCAACCACAGGCTTTGAGCAAGCACGTTATAGCACATCACCTGTCCTCTTTGGTTCCAGATGAGTAAACTGAGGCAAGTTAGTGGTGTCAGACCCAGGTCTCACTGTAGCACCTCCCATCCACCTCAAGGGCCTCAGCTGCTCCCCCTACTCCACCCTACACAATCCCTTGTCAGAAGGCAGCTGGATCCTGCTTTTTGGGAAAGGAAGGGTGCTTTCTTTCCCTCACTCTCTCCGTCTCCCATGAGAAGGCCCAAAGCTGGCCCTAGCCATCTCACCTCAGCCAAAGTCCCATTCAGTCCCTGGTTCAGCACAGAGGGCATTACCTGGGCAGCTGGGTGGCCCACTTGGGGATCCCTTCCCCGGCTGAGCTGCCAGCTAGTGGATCCTGGGCTTGGGAATTAATAATGGAAGCGTGCTGCGTATTCAGTTCCCAAGGCACCTGCTAGGCTGCTGCCTCACCTGATTGG
Organism: Piliocolobus tephrosceles; assembly: GCF_002776525.5. Classification (NCBI taxonomy): domain Eukaryota; kingdom Metazoa; phylum Chordata; class Mammalia; order Primates; family Cercopithecidae; genus Piliocolobus; species Piliocolobus tephrosceles. Next base: position 12,484,448 of record NC_045452.1, read on the forward strand.
CGCCCCCCTGCCTGTCTGTTCCAGCTTCTGCCCAACCCCCACAGGGGGGTTGACGCAGATGCTAATCGCTAATCTCCAATCTCCTAATGGGCCAGGCTGATCTTGGATGAGCAGATGAGCTGCTCTGTACCTCGGGGCTGATGTCCAGTGTGGGTGGGCGCAGGGGCACTGGGGCTGCCACAGGAAGAGGGGAGCAAGCCCTCACCACCCTCTGAGCCTCAGTTTCCCCATCTGTTCACCAGGAATGAACCAACCAATTTCGGACTAAGGATCAGAGATCAGCATCCAGGAAGTTTAACGCCAGTACAGAGTAAGCTTCTGACACACTTAGGGGCTGATACACTAGGGTCTGGCCTTAGCTCTGCCACCGACTGGCTGTGGTCTGTGAGCAGCCACGTTCCCTCTCTGGGCCTCGGTTTCTCTGTGTGTGCAGTAGGGGAGGAGCAGAGGAACCCTACTAGCCCTACACCCTGAAGCAGTGTATGTGAGGCTGACGGATGGTGAGACTGGTGGGGTGAGGAGGGGCTCACCTTGACGCTGCAGCCTCCTCGGCTACTGGGGGGGGCATGGCTGAAGCTGGTGACATGAGTGACACTGCCCAGCCGAGCCAGGGTCCCAGGGCTGTTGACACGAGTGATGGTGCTCTTGCCCCCACTACTGGTGCTGAGTAGGGTTGGGGGCGCCCGCAGCCCCAGTGTCAGTTCTGAGTGGGGAGAAAGGCAGCTGTCAGGAGGATTAGGTGGAGTGAGGGCAGTGCCAGACAAGGTTGATAGTGCCCTCGCTCCCAGCACACCCTTTGGAGACACCCTGAGCTCTGGCCGCAGCACCTGTCCTGTATGCAGAAGTGCGGTTGCAGGCACTCATCCCCATTGGGGAGGCAGTTGGGGGGCCTACCTGCCCTCTGGTTGCCTGTGGGCAGCAGCACCCGGCCTGTGGAGGCCTGGCCGCGGCCGTCCTTGATCTCGATGGTGAATGTAGTCTTCATACTGCCCCCTGGCTCGGCAGTGCTGACGGCCACGGGCAATGGGGCACCAGGCTCCTCTGAACGTGCCACAGGCCCCCCTGCTCCGTTTTCAAGGGGCCTGGGAGCCAAGCCCCGCCCCCTGGGGCCCTCCTCCTGGGAGCAGCTTCGAAGCTGGGCCAGGGGCTGGGCTACTCCTCGTTGCTCCTTGCTGAACCGGGAGGAGGTATCACTGGGGCCCCGAGAGGAGGAGCCGCTGGAGGAGGAGGCAGGGGTGGTACTGGTGAGAGAGGGGCCCACGAGCCTTGCGGGGGTCAGGGGACTTAGGGCAGCCCGGGATGTGCCATCCTGGAGCCTAGCAGCCATAGGAGAATCAGATGTGAACTTGTGGACACGGTCCCGCACAGAGCCAGCCCGCTGGAACGAGGAAGGTCTGCTGGCAAGGGGGGTGGACTCTAGAAGGAACAGGAGGGCTATCAGCGACTGGGTGGGACAGGGTCTGCCCAGGTCCTAGGCAGGGTGAGAATAAGTAGTACCTCGGTTCTGGGCTGGCTGGTGGGGGCTGAGCACCGACAGGGAGCGTTGGCAGGGTCGGGGTCCAGCCACGTCTGGCAGGTTGGGGAGGGGGTGATAGCCATGTGGGGAAAGAGAAAAGACAGGGGATAGTGGGGGTCCAACTCTCATAATCCTCTCCTCTACACCTCCCTAGCCTCCCACCCTTTCCTATACTCAACCCCCACCCCACCTCTCCATCCCCTCCTGGATCTCCCACACTCCAGCATCCCCACTCGGCAGCGTCTCTCCTACAGGCACCTTTTCCCCTCCCACACTGACCCTAGGATGACTTGGAACACTCCTGGGGGCCGGGCGAGGCTTAGGTTGGAGGAAGGATGCCCAGATCCTTCCTGCAGATGGGGAGGGGGGACAGCCCCCCTGGCCAGTGCTGCCCACAGCTCCAGCTGGGAGATGGGTGGACTCCCTTATTGGGGAGAAGAATGTGCCTGAGGCCCGTTGCCTTTCAAGGCTGCAGGGGAGGCCGCTAACCATGGGGGTGGAGGGGGAGGTGGGCCTAGTTAGGGGCGGGGACACTTCAGGGGTGGGGTGCAGTATCAGGGACTGCCTGGACCTGAGGAAGCTGGAGCTGCCAGGCACAAGAGCCCATTCTCTAGGCAGAGAAAGGGAGGCTGGGGGAGGGGAAGGCAGATGCCTGTGACTACCCCTGCTGGGACCCTCACCTGCTCTCTTGGTGTTAGAGGGGCCTCTGGTGGGGCTCTGGGCAGCAGGGGTCTCTTTGGGGCCAGACAGAAGCTGCACGGGAGAAGAACACAGCATGAGCAAGGCCTGACTCCCAGATCTGCTCACTTGCCTGGCATCCCTGCCCCTCACCCAGACTCACCTTGTTGACCACCTGGCCCTCAGTGCTGGCGAGCGTTGGAGACTCCTGAGGCTCAGGGCTGGTGGTCTTGGGTGGGCTGGGAGGTGGCTCTGGGGCGCCTGGAACCTCGGCTGTAAGGCACTGGGCCTCGGCAGGCTCCAATGGAGGCTCAGGAGAGGCAGCGGTGGGTGAACTGCTGGGTGAGGCAGGTGAGCTGGATGTGCTCCCAGGTGGGGCTCGCAGCAGGAGTGTCACTGTGGTTACATCCTGGCTGGTGCCTTCAGGGGTGGGAGTTGGCTTTGAGACCTCTGTCTGCTGTTCCTGTTCCTCTCGCTCTGGTACCTGTAAGGGACCCATAGGATATAACCAAGGCTCCCTAGGCCTCGAGTGCCAACCCCACTACTGAGGGCCAGGCTGGCAAGTGCCCAGGAAAGGGCATGCAAAGCAGACTGGTGGGGCATGGCTTCCTATAGGCACACCTGCGCGAGCACTGGCAATGACATGCTAAGGGCAGTCTCTGATCGCCACTTCCCAATCTCTTGGCACTACCTAGCCAAAGGGGTTCAGAGAGAACCAGGTCCTGATGTCAGTGGGTGGGGTATGGCAGGAGACCTGTTGGGGACGAGAGCCTTAATAGATCCCTGGAGTGGAGGTTCCTGACCCCTGGCCTCAGCCTGGTTCATCTGGAGTGGGAGTGGGGTCCTGCCAGGACTGTGGACCCAGCGGCCTCTGCTGGCCACTTAGGGAACCTGCATGGCCCGACCTCTCACCCACACTCTCTGGAGAACAGAGAGTGAACTGTGAGACAGCTGGGGTCTGACATGCAGGCCCCATAAGCCAAGGTAAAGATGTGGGCTGTGTTGAGGGTGAGGGGCAGCCCTGGGATGGGGTGAAGCAGGGGAGGTGCCAGGGCCGGATTTGCATTTCTGGGAGATCCCTCTGGCTGCTGAATAGAGGCTGGATGGCAGGGGTGGGCCCCTTACAGTCAAATACCAGCCTAGCAAAGACACACAGGTGCTCTGTGCTACTGGCATCCATGGGCACAGGACACTGGGCCACCCTCCCACCCTCCTTACCTCACACTGTTCCAGCCTGTGCGCCACTCGCCCCTTGCTGTCCTCTCTTAAGCCACTGTTGGGACGCGTGCTGCACAACCTCCCAGCCAAGGTGGCAGCTGGAAGGGAAGGAGCAAGTGTCAGGTGAGTAGTGGGGAGGTGCTGTGGACAGCAGACAGCAGGGCGGGGTGGGGCCGGGACAGGCCACATACCCTCAATCTCCTGAGCCCGTACGCGGCGGATGGCAGCTCGGATCAGCTTGCGCTCCTCATACTCACCAGCGCTTCGCAACTGTGGGTGACAGGCAGGCTGCGGGTGTTGGGCTGTGGAATCCAGGTCTTCACCTGCCCTGCCCCCATCCCCAGCCCCAGCCTGGGCCTCACCAGTGCAGTCAATTCCTCTACATCGTTCATGGACTCCAGCTGCCCTGCCAGCCGTGCCAGGGCAGCCCGCTGCTCAGCTTCCCGCTGCTGAGAGCTGCAGAGACATCATGACTGTAACCACCACTGCCATGGCCAGGTCGTGGAGGATGTGGGCTAAGGGTAGGAGCCAGAACAGAGTACCCAGAACCTTGGCAGAAGGGCATGTGGCTGTGCACACCCTGACTGCACACTGATACACATATGCCCATGGACATGGGCACTAATACCACGCACTCAGACGTGCCGTCTACACGAGCACGGCCGCGACGCCACAATCAGTACATGCTCCATGCCCACAAACATCCCTGTTTTTCCAGAAGCGTGTGTGGACGTACTGCCATTGGCACATGCAGTCCACAGATACACTTGTGCTCACGCCTGCCTGCACACATGAGCTGAGCTGGGGCGCACACTCACCCTCTCACCCGCATGCTCCACCCTCCGCTACTCACTGCAGCCAGTTCTCCTTGTTGTCCTGCCGCTCAGCACGGAAGCGCTTGGATGCCAGGGCCTCCTCCTCGCGCTCCAGCTCCTGCCGCTGCAGTTCCCGGATGGCTGAGCGGATGCGCCGCCGCTCTGCCAGATCTGCTGTGGCCTCCAGCTGCAGCGGGGGCGAGAGGCAAGTCATTTCGGCTGCCAGGGGCGGAGGGCTGGCACCAGCTGCCCACAGGCTCTGCCTGGGGCACAATATGTGGCCTGTGTCCACTCCCTCTGTCTCAAGCTCTTCACGTGCCTGCCTGCCCACGCAGGGTCTCGGGGGTAGACCCAGCCCACTGTTTCAGTGCTCTTGGGGAGCCCACTTTGCATTGTGGTTCACAGAGCACACGACTGAGTGGACAGCCAGAAACTGCTCACCTGTGCCAGATGCCAAGCCAGGCACTCCTTTCTACAACTCGATTCCTGCCCCTCAGAGCCCAGATCCCCAAAAGCCAGGGAGCTACTGCAGGAGGAGGAGGAGGAAGGCCACCCTATGAGCCACTAACAGGGTCCCTAAAGGGAAAGGTGAGAGCTGAAGTCTACCCTCTGAGCAAGGGAGGCTCCCATGGTCTAGTGACCAAACGCCACAGCCCACCTGGGGGTTGACTGCTTCATCCACAGATGGGGAAACTGAGGGCAGGTGCTCAGGAGTCCTGCCTGGCTGAGGGCTACTGTCCCCACTGCACTGGCCTGGCCCTAGCCACCATCAAAGGAGCCAGGGCGCAGAGTGGGAGAACCAATTCCCCAGACATATAAGGTGGCTGGCACTAGGGGCCACCCCAGGGCCTTAGAGAGGGCATCCCTGGGTGACAGGTGCTCCTGCCAGGTTTTTAGCCCCTCAGTTCCCAGGAAATTGGGGGTGACTGGTCTAACCAGGTTCAGGAAAGAACACCTTCTCTGGAGTGAGTCAGCCAATCCTGTTGCCTCTCCCACACCTCCACCATGTAAAGCCACCCCCTACAGATCCTCCGTGGCTCAAGGGAGAGAGGACTGGCCCAGGGTTCCCCTGGAAGATAGTGGCAGAGATAAGCCTCCAGTGTGGGTCTGATAACCAGACGGGAGCCAGTGAAGGCGGGGTGATTTCCTCTGTCCCCACCCCCCAAATCATTCAGGGGTAGGGTCAAAGAACCCTCTATCATCTCCCTTTTTAGCACCCTCCCATCATTCCTTTCTGCTTAGTGGGAAGGCCAGGTGGCAAGGGTGGGAATGGAATGGAGATAGTTTTCAGCAGGGAGTGTGGGCTGGCCCAACTCAGCCATGAGCCAGCTTGTCCTAGTCTGAAGAGAGCAGGGAGAGTCTTGGGGGAAGAGCCCTCCAGGCTCCACATTCCTGAGGAATTATGAGAAGGCCCCCTGAAACTCAGGCCAGAGCCCCCAGTTGGTTCCAGCTTGGCTGGGTGATCAGGAGCATAACCCTTAAACTCTCTGGGTCTTGGTTTTCTCATTTGCCAGTGGGTGGGGTTGGGAACAGTGACTTGGGTTCTCCTGTACATAGCTGGAGTTGCAATAAGCATCACCCCCATACTTGGTTCTAGCCAGTCAGGGGGAGGGAGAGAGACGATAGGGCAAATGGGAAGGGCAGCATATCCCGAGGCATCAGCAACATTTATGGAGAGCCTGTGAGTTGAACCCTGTGCTGAGCCCCCTACTTGTCCTAAACCCACAAAAACCCTAGATACTGTGTTATTCCCATTTGACAGATGAGGAGATTGATGTCCAAGGAGATGTGATTTGCTCATGGTCAAACGACCTGAGCCAGGATTTGAACCCAGGTCTCTCTGACTCCAGGGCCTGCACTAGACTGAGGATAGCTCTGCTATTGGGGTCTGTTTGTCATGGTGGGGACCTCAGGGATCCTGGCACTGTATTGGAGACCCCTCTAGCCTGGACTAGAGATGCTCTGAGGCCTAAGGAGACCTTATAGCAGAGGCAGGGGGAATGAGGCTCACTCCCCAGCCCCCGGTCCTGGCTGTGTCTCAGGCCTAGAGCCTCCTGTGGTACATTTGGAGACTGGGGGCTGGAGGGCACAGAGAGTCCAGCCCCTTCTGTACAGAGGGTAAAGAGGCCCAGAGGGACAAGGGCTAGCCTTTTGTCTCCTAGGTCCCCATTCTCAGTGTTCTGCGCTCTGAGATAGGGTCCTTGTCCCTGACAAAAGTCTGATGTAGGAACTTGGCCACCTCTACAACACAACCCGTGGAGCTTCAGTGTCCCCATCTGGAAAATGAGAGCCTCCCTCTGATCCCCCAAAGTGGGTGGGCAAGGCTGGGGACTGACAACCTCATTCCACTGGTCACCCTCTGGCACGACCCTTACCTGGAGGCAAAGGTTGGACCACAGTGTCTCCTCTGTTCCACCCTCCCAGGCCCCACCGCTGTGTAAGGAGGGAGCTGTGGGAGGGAGGGAAGGAAGTACAAAGCGCCATTGTCTACTGAGGGGGAAGGGGAAGGGGATGGGGCGGTTTCCGAAACTGCCCAGTGAAATTCTCCCGGGAGGAAAGAGGGTGCCGTGCTTCCTCCCCCTGGGGGGCCGGCTCTCCGTGTACTCTCTGCCCTGGCTGCTGGAAAGCCTGGCAGGCCCTGAGGTCTCGCTGGGCCTCAGTCTCCCCAACAGCACAACAGAGGGGACTCTCCAGGGTTTCTCCCAATCCCAGCTCCCCCAGTTGCCCATGGGGGTCCCGCCGGCGGTGGAGCGAGGCCTCGCCAGGGGGCGCTGAAGGCCCGCAGGCTCTGCGACCGCCCTCCCTCGCAGGGTGCCGCCCTCGCCTAGCCCACCCGGCCTCGCGCTAGGCGCCGAAGGGGGAGCCAGATATGAAGACCCCTGCTACCGCCTGCTTCAGTGTCCCGACCAAAAGGGAAGAAACCAAGGTCCCCAGGACACCCAGCTGAGTGACGGAGGTCGAACTCGAACTCGGGACCGAGGGGAGGGCGTCCCGGCGGGTGGTGGAGGAGCGCGCACGTCCCCAGGCGCCCGCATTCCGCCCATTCCCCGCCCAATCCTCAAGAATGTGCGGGAGCCGGGGCCGGAAGCGACTGCCCGTATCCCCAAATCGGCCAGACGCGGGGCGCAGGGCGGGCGGAGCGGGCCCAGTTTTTCCTTATAAGGCCCGGCCCCGCGGGGAGGAGCCCGGTTCGGGACGCCCCCGTTCTTGCCACGAGGCCAGCGGGGGCCGGGCCGGCGCGCGGGGCGCAGTAATGGCGGGCGCCGGGTGCTGGAAGAGCCGCTCCCGGGGTCGGAAAGACTTCGAGCGGCACCAAGCCTGAGACCGGGTCAGGTTCTCATCTGTTGTTTCCCAGAAATTGGGGCGTGGGTGGACTAACTTCAGCCACTGCTCCAGCTTCTTCTCCGAAACTTTTCTCAGCGCCGCCCGAGCCTCGCATGAGAGAGGGAGGTGGCGGCTGAAGAACTCTGAGCCTGACTGTGGACACCTTGAGATGAGGATGCGTGGGAACCTGGCCTAGCATCATTCCCTCTTTTTGGGCTGCGCAGACTCTGTGACCCCCAATGGGACTTGGCCTTCCTGAGGGGAGGTGGAGCTGACTGGTGGGCACCTTTGGAAACCCAACCCCATCCCCTCCAGGCTGCACACATCCTGCGGTGATAGTGGAGAGGCAGACACCCAGAGAGTCTACATACAGGCAGAAGTGCCTTGGGGAGGTTATGGCAGCAGCTGGGCACTGCCCAGTGGCTGGGCTATGCTATCTGGTTCCAGCCTCTGCCTGCAGGGGAAGGCATGAGAGGGGGGTGGGTCACTTGTTTTCTAGGTAAGGTAAATCTTTAATTTACCCCCATGGACAAGGTTCAGGGACTGGGGAGATGGAGCTCCTCTGGCCCTTCCTCCAGGTCAGGCTGCCTGGCCTTGGGGGTTGGGGGAGGAGCCCTGCCCCACCGGGTTGCCCTACAGCCTCTCTGTGCATGGGGATAGACAGGGCTCTCAGAGGAACAAGAAAGGGAATGGAGTGGGCTCATCTTTCTTCTACCTGAGATCTGGGTCCATGCCTCATTCTGTCCCCATGCCAACTCTAGGACCTAGAGCTTGTGTGCACACACATCTCCCTCCCTCCCTCCATTTTACAGGCAGAGGAACTGAGACTCAGGAGTAGAAAAATGAGATGAGAAGCCACAGAATCCATAAGGGCCCACAAAGCCTGTCTCTCTCTTATGGCCTCGTCCAGCCTTTACTTTCCCAGGACTCTGGTCCCCCGTGGCCCACTATGGGGCTGGGATTTTGGCACAGCTCCTTCTTAGATGGGTGTCCTTGAGCAGGTGATTTCAACTCTCTTGAGTTGCAGTGCCCTGGCTTTCAGAGCTGCTGTAATTATTCTGTGACATGGTATATATACCCAGTACCCAGCCTGCCCCCTGCCAGGCCTTGGCATTATTAATCATTGCTGCTACCATTATCACTGGGCTAGCTTCCAGGGGTGGGCACTGCCCCAGCTATTGCTCTGGAGAGGCATATCCAGCCTCCCCATACCTGTGGCTGCACATGGGTGAGTCCACAGCAGTTACTGTTTAAACAGGTGGTGGCCATGGAGGGCTGGGAGGGACTAGGCTTCAGCACCTGGCATGGACAGGCACATGCCACAAGGGCCTCTGCATCAGCCACATGGAACTGGCCTACCTCTGTTCCCGTGTCCCCCTCCTCCTGACCTTTCCCCCATCACTTCTTCCTGTTAGCTGAGAGGTATCCTGGATTGACCCTGCCTCTCTGGCTTGGATTTCCTGTCCCCACAGTGGGTGATGGGGCCACTTACCAGCTTCCGAAGGGCTCCCTCATCCAGCCCAGCTAAGACCTCGTCTGCCATCTCACTGGCCTCTAGCTCCGTTGGTTCCTTTCTGGTGAGATCCCCAGTGCCTGTGGCACCTGTCACCAGCTCAGAGGATTCTGCAGGGGACAGACATGAATCAGGCATGCTGGGGCTTCTAGAAACCACAGACCCTTAGGCTCTGTGCCTTACTTTCCCTCTCTAACCTAGGAGCGTCCATTACTGTCCCATCCTGTAATGTGGCTCCTGGCTGGAAGTTGCCCTCTGCCCTAGGGTGATTTGCTGGGAAACTCAGCAAACCCAGGGTAGGGAGTCTTTGGTTCCAGCCCTGCCAGCTTGGCCACCAGTCTGCTGTGTGGCCTGGGATGGACTCTCATCCTGTCTAAACCTCAAATAGGGAGGGCAGGGACCTGGATTGAGAAGCCAGAGGCCGGCAAGGCCCACCCAAGCTGTGCTCACCACCAGGGGGTGCACTCCAGTCTCCAGTTTCCTGCCCCACCCACCCATCCCCAGGGCCTACCCCGCCCCCACCCACTCTCCAGGCTCAGCCTCTGGCTGTGGGCTGAACCCATAGTTCTTGCTGCCACCAGCACTGTCATTCCCCCAGGTATAGGAAGGTACACTGTATCTTCCAATTCTTGGAGCCAGCTCTGCTGTCCAGACCTCCTGAAGCCAGGTGTCCAGGCACCCAGCACCTCCTGCCAATTCACACAGAATTCAATTCCCCACCTGGAAGGGCTTTCGGAAGCTGACCTGCCCAACCTCTGGATTTCAGGCAAACTGAGAGGATTGAAGAGGGCCAAGGATTTGTCACTAAGCAAGGAGGAAGCCAAAGACTTAGAGGGCAGAGAAGGATGTAATCAAAATCTTCGTCATCTCCGGCTTCCGAAGCTCCCTTCCAAGGTGCCCTCAAGGGCCCGGAACACTCTCAGTAACAGAGGCAAGAGCCCCATTTCGCCCCAGTGCTTACTATCAAAATGGACCCCTAAATCCTGGCCCAGCCTCCCAGCGTATAGCTCTCCTTCCTCCTGTAGCCCCAACTAATGTCTGGACTTTGAGGGGCCCTAGTCTGGCACACTGGATGCTTAGTTAATGTATGGTGACTGACTAATGTATGGCCCCAGGACTGCCCCTCTGTCTCCTGTTGATTCATCTTTCAATCATCCCTTCCCTCTCTTCAGAACAGTCACTTGGGAAGTCACCCCATCCGGTGCATGGGTAGGGGGTGACGGTTACAGCGCCACACAGTTGGGGTGTGTGGGTCCCTGCCTGTTTAAGTCACTGCTTGCTCCTCCTCCCATCCTGGTAGGCTCACAGGTGTCAACCTCCCAATCTCTGCCTGTTAGGATTCTTGCCTCTTACCTAGTTACTCTGTCTGCCTTAAATCTCTTCAAGACTGTACAGTGGTCACCAGCCTTAGGTTCTGCGGACATTCTGATTCCCCCCATGCCTTTTCTTCTAAGGGGCAGGTGTCCCCCAATGCCTAATCTTATAGTCCCACGGGACTATAAGAAGATCCCTGTCGCTGCCCTTCTCCAATCCCATGGCTCCCTGTCACACAGTCTGGGGTTGCCGGACATTGTGAGGGGCCTCAGGGTTCTGTGGCAGCTTCCCCAGGGTTTCTGCCGCCACAGACTAGCGCCCCTGTGGGGCGTGGGGTCCCTTAGGAATCCGCGGGCGTCTTCCCCCAACAGTCTCAGAACTTTATCTCATGGCTTAGAGCTCTCGTATGGGTGGGGGCTCCTAGGTCTGGACGTTCCAGAACTCCTGGCTAGACATCCGGGTCCCCCCCCCCGTGACACGTTGGGGCAGCATCAGGATCCCCACCGCGGTCCGCACACCCACCTCTCAGTCCAGCCCACCCGTCCGGCGCAGGCTCGGCTTAGCTCTTTCGGGACCAGACAGATGGATTAGACACGCGCTGGCGGGAGGCGCCGCGACCCGGTGTCCCAGGCCCGCTCAGCAACCGTCCCCTGGATTCTGTGGAGAGCTGCCCGTCCAGCCGCGCCAGCCTCCCGGCTGGCCCCGCCCCACCCCGACGCGCCAGCCAATTCTCGATCGGGTACCTCCCACTCTCGTGCGCCATTGGGACAATTCAATTTGACGGCCACGCCCAGAGAGGAAGGCCCCGCCCCTCGCGGGCCGGGGAGGTTGGAGATTGTAGTCTTGGGGTCGTCTGCCTCCGTGGCTTTAGCGAGTCGGGTGTGCATCGGCAGGGGGACCCCAGGCTCTGCGCCAAGTCGGGGAGGGCGCCCTGAGCCGAGGTGAGTTTCCTGGGGTCGTAGGAGTCTCAGGGCCTTCAGGACAGCCCCTCTCCGCCCTCCTCTTTGTTCCTGAGACCACGTCCCCTCCCTCGACTCCACCCCTTTCTCGCGTCAGTGTTTAAGCTTGGCCGCCGTCCCTAGGCTGCTTTCGGGACACCTGGTTTGAGCCACCTCAGAGCAGGGACTGAGTGACTGGCAGCACCTTGGCCCTGTGTTGGAGTGCCGGGTCCATCTCAGGTGGAGCAGGATCAATCACACAGCACGCCTCCCCCAGCCCACACACCTTTGAACAGACACTGCCTTCTTGTAGTATGCTTCTACCTTCCAAGCCCTGAGAGTCTGCCTTTAGGAGCGCTGGAGTCCTAAACAGGGAATATGGAGTCCAGGCTGTCATTCAGCAAATATGGGAAATTGAGACCCAGAGAAAGCTGATATGTCCAAGACCAAACAAGGAATCAGCCAGGGGACCCAGGAGGTCAGACCCACAAGGGAAAGCTATTCCACCTTCAGTGCCACAGGCCCTAAAACCGCCCTCAGATCTCCATGGAGACCAAAGTGGGTGGAGTTAGGAGGATGGGGTCTGGAGTCCTGTCAAATAAAAACAGTAACAAATCATTGATTTTGTACTTGCCATGTACCAGGCATAAAATGCCCATAACAAGAACATGAGACCATGACTACTGTCCCATTTTACAGATGAGGACAACAGCTGGTAAGTAGTAAAGCTGTGATTCATACACAGCACCTTCTGAGTCCAGACTCTGCTTTTCACCACTATAATGTGGGATTCTGGGGAGGTAGTTTCAGCCTGTTGCCCCAGAAGAGCCCTGGTTCAGGTCCTCTGTGACACCCCCAGCCCCCATCTAAGGAAAGGCCCAGTCTCCACATTGAGAGTCTTTTCCATGTGTCATTTCATTTCATCCCCACACCCCTGAGAAGTGGTCCCATTTTACACATCAGAAAACCAAGGCACCGGCCGGGTGCCATGGCTCACGCCTGTAATCCCAGCACTTTGGGATGCCAAGGCCGGTGGATCACCCAAGGTCAGGAGTTCAAGACCAGCCTGGCCAACATGGCAAAATTCCGTCTCTACTAAAAATACAAAAATTAGCTGGGCAGGTGGTGTGCAACTGTAATCCCAGCTACTTGGGAGGCTGAGGCAGTAGAATCGCTTGAACCTGGAGGCAGAAGTTGTAGTGAGCCGAGACTGTGCCACTGCACCCCAGCCCAGGCGACAGAGCAATATTCCATCTCAAGAAAAGAAACAAGAAAATCAAGGCACAGAAGACAATGAATTGTCAAGGCTACACAGCAGGAGAGGCAAACAGAGCTCACTTTGGAGGACATAGTTCAAGGTCCTAGGCCTTCTCTACCTGGGCGACATGCCATGTTATTATCCAGAACGAGGGTCAGGCGCTCTCTAAGGCCAATTCTGAATACTTCAAAATTCGCGCGTCCCTTGGGACCTCCCCTTCAGGCAGGGCACACCTAGGCCACCTCTGATTTTCAGGGCCTACCTGAATGGCAGTCACCAGCTCCAATGAATGGCCTGGTTTGTGCTAACACCCTCCTTTCTCCCTGCCCTCCTGTAGGCTAGGAGGAATGGTACCCGTGAGTTCCTCCATCCTTAGATTTACTATCTGGCACATGCCCTCACTAGCCCTTGGCCCTATGGAAGGGATGTGTGGGTCCTGCCCCCTCAAGCCCTTAGTGTCTGGGTCCACCTCCAGACATACCCGCCTGCCTCTTTGTCTTCCTCTCTGCAAGGGAGCGGGGGTGATCTAGAGATCAAAGGGCAGTCCGGTACAGTGCTGGGGAAGTTTACAGCTACAGCCGAGGAAAGAGTAAACATCCTGTGATGAGGGCCCCAGCATTTGCTGAGCACCTGTTGCATGTCAGACGTAGGGCTCCCACTACTGCCAGGTGACCGCTGTGTAGGATAGCTACATTCTGATTTGACAGAGGAAGCTGAAGCTCTGGGAGGTGAAGGCACCCTGGGCTAGTAAAGGCATTCAGACTAAAGTGGAATTCTGCCTGATGTTGAAGACTTTTCCCTCCACTTTGCTGCCACTAGGATGGGGGAAGCTCTGGAAGACTTCTTAGGGAAGTGGCGTATAAACTGTCACCCTTTTTTTTTTTTTTTTTTTTTTGAGGTGGAGTCTTGCTCTGTCACCCAGGCTGGAGTGCTGGAGTGCGGTGGCGCAATCTCGGCTCACTGCAAGCTCCGCTTCCCAGGTTCACGCCATTCTCCTGCCTCAGCCTCCCAAGTAGCTGGG
>NC_045452.1:12498142-12592422 GCF_002776525.5 Piliocolobus tephrosceles
TCCCAGGTTCACGCCATTCTCCTGCCTCAGCCTCCCAAGTAGCTGGGACTACAGGGGCCTGCCACTTACGCCCAGCTAATTTTTTGTATTTTTTAGTAGAGACGGGGTTTCACCATATTAGCCACAGAGCTCGGCCGGCCATTTTTTTTTTTTTTTGGAGACGGGGTCTTGCTGTACCCCACAGGCTGGAGTGCAGTCGCATGATCACAGCTCACTGTGGCCTCAAACTCCTGGCTCAAGCAGTCCTCCCATCTCAGCCTCCCAAGAGGCTAGGACTACAGGCACACACCACACGCCCAGCTAATTTTTAAAATTCACCCCACATAGAAGAGGGAGAAAGGCATGAAAGAGCATTTGTGGCAGAGGAAGAGTGTGATCAATGACCAGTAATCTGGGAAAAGGAGGAGGATAGGCTGTGGGTGGAGCAGGAAATGTGGGTGGTTCTCTTTGTGAAGGATTATGAATGCCAGGTGAGCAGGGTGAATGTATCTTGTGGGCACCAGAGAGGCCTGGGCCTCAGCCTGCCCCCTGTAAAATGAAGTGATTGGACTGGCCTGCTTCAGGCCTTCCTAGGGCAAGGGGCTGTCACAGAAAGGGTCTACTCTAGGTTCTTCCAGGTTCAACCCTGGAAAGGCAGAATGGGAAGTGGCTGGAGCAGCTCAGAGGCTAGGGGTCATATTTTGCTCCAGAGCCCAAGTCTGAGAATGACTATTTTACGAAGCTGTCTGCGTTGCATCCCTAAGTCACCCTGGCTAACCTTCCACCCAGTCAGGGTCCTGCAGAGAAAGCCCAGGCCTGGGGTCAGGAGGCAAGAAGGGTGATGGGTGTCTTACCCCTGGCTCCACCCTAGGTAAGGCTTGGCCCTCTTGGAGCCTCAACTTGCTCATTTGCACAATGGAGGAGCTGTGCCTTGGGCTCTCTAAGCCTCCTCTCCCCAGGACAGCATTGTCATTCTGGAGATGCGAACAGCATGAGCAAGGGAACGGAAGTAGGATTGAGGACCTTGTTGGGCAACAGACAGGCAGGTGAGACTGGAGCATGGAGTCGCTAGAGATGAATGATTCTTGTTGGGGTTGACTGGATCCAAGGGCTATGACCTTCCTCCTTATGTGCAGAACTGGATGCACCCTAGGTCATGGCCAGCAGCCCTCGGAGTGGGACTGAGGACCTGTTGGGAAACCAGTTTGGCAAGGCCATCATCTCCATGATGTCATCCAGCTGCTGTGTTCTCTGGGCAACAGTGTCAGGCAAACTTCCGGCCCTGGAGAAGGAGAAGGGGCCTCAGATGCCCACTGGGCAGCAATGAATTCCAGGAGACCCAGCCTTACAGACAAAGGAGAGGCAAAGGGCTGCAACAGGAAGGAGAGAGTTCTGGATGTGCCAGCCTGGACCTCTTTAGACTTCTGGGAGTCCCTGATGCCTGGGCGCAGGGAGTGGGGGGTCTAGGCTCATGGTGGGGCATCATGTAATTGCCACCTGATGAGTTGGACACTGGCTCCTGATCACGTTTATAATGCATGTGTGGCAATTTTGTTACCACTATGACCTTCACAGCTTGAGTCCTGTGAGGTAGTACCACCATTACACAGATAAGGAGACAGGTTCAGAACCCTGGTTCTTTTGGTTTTTATTTGTTTGTTTTGAGACAGAGTCTCACTCTGTCACCCAGGCTGGAGTGGAGTGGCACAACCATGGCTTACTGCAGCCTTGACCTCCCAGGCTCACAGTGGGACTACAGACACGTGCCACCATGCCCGGCTAATTTTTTTATTTTTTGTAGAGACAGGGGTCTCCCTATGTTGCCAGGGCTAGTCTCAAACTCCTGGGTTCAAGCAATCTGCATGCCTTCACCTCCTAAAGTGCTAGGATTACAGGTGTGAGCCACTGCGCCTAGCCAGAACATTTGTTCTTAATCACCATATTCTATCATCCACCATTTGGAAGCTCCGCTCAAATGAAGTCTGAGCACTGGGGAGACCTGGGTCTCAGTCTGCCCATCTTTAAAATGAGGGTGTTTGGCCTTCTTCAGGCCCTCCTAGGGCAAGAGACTTAATAAGAAGGGTCTAGATTCTTCCAGGTTCAGCCCTGGACTGGCAGAGTAGGGAGTATCTGGAGAAGCTCAGGGGCCGAGGGTATTTTGGTTCCAGAACCCAGTCCGAGAATGAATATTTCGCCAACCTGTGGGATCCCAGCAAACCCTTCTCTCTACTTGTGAACGCAGCACCTGAATCTTGGTATTACAGAGTCCTAGATACCACCTTATGGTTCAAATAGGCAACTGAGTCCCAGAAAGGACAAGAGACAGGCTTCAGGTAGCGTAGCAAATCAGGAGCAGAGCCATTCTCAACCCCAGATTCTCAACCTCCCAAAACTTTGTTTCCTCCTCAGGGCCTGGCACACTCAAACAGGAAATAACCGACACATATTGAGTGCCTACTCCATACCATGCACTCGTTTAACCATCACTACAGCCCTGTAAAGCAGATGCCAATGTTCTGTCCCTTTTATGGGCAAAGAAACTGAGGCTCAGAGAGGGGAAGTCATTTGTCCAAGTTGACACTGCATGTTAGTGGTAGGGAAGGGATTCGAACCCCGGTGTATAGGCCCTTCCCCCTCAGAAGATCCAGTCAATCTCAATGGAGGCATGAAGACCTGTAGACAGCGGTGTGGATTGCTCCTTTGCCGGTTCTGAAGGTACGCAGTTCTGAAGGCGCAGTGTCGAATTCAGTTTCCACGCAGGCCTGGCCTCTCTGGGGCAGGCAGAAAAGTGCTGAGGCTGCAGAAGGTCTCTGAATCTTCCCAGAGGAGGCGGCCACAGTGGGAGGGAGTGCTCTGCACCAACCTCAGAGCCAAGTGTAGACGTGGCGGGCTGGACCAGCTGCATGCAAGGGAAGGCAGGCAGGGTGGGGCCCAAACCCAAACCCAGCCTCCAAGCCGTGTTCCCAGCCTTCCGCCAGCCAGGCCCTGCCCTGCCCGCCCTTCTCGCTCCCCATCTGGATTTGAGATGTGGATGCCGAGCCTAATAATAGCCAAATGGCAGAGGAGGCAGTGCCTAGAGCCACTGCCAGTTGGGGCCTGGGGTCCCCCATGGTCTCATGTTGGCCTCCAACAGGGTTCAGAACTTTAAAAGTACTGCACTCTAGCCTGGGCGACAGAGCGAGGCCTTGTCTCAAAAACAAAAACAAAAACAAAACAAAACAAAACACCCTTTAAAAGTAATGGCAACTGCTTATGAAGTTTGTAATATGTGCTGGGCACTGTGCTAAAGCTTAGCCCACAGTAACTCACTTATTCCTCACACCACCCCCAAGGGCTAAGACTATTTTTTTCTTTTTTCTTTTTTTTAGACAGAGTCTCGCTCTGTCACCTAGGCTAGAGTGCAGTGGTGCAGTCTCGGCTCACTGCAACCCCTGCCTCCCGGCTTCAAGTGATTCTCCTGCCTCAGCCTCCCGAGTAGCTGGGATTTCAGTGGCCCATCACCACGCCTGGCTAATTTTTGTATTTTTAGTAGAGACAGGGTTTTGCCATGTTGGCCAGGCTGGCCTCGAACTGCTGAACTCAGGTGATCCACCCGCTTCGGCCTCCCAAAGTGCTGGGATTACAGGCATGAGCCACCGTGCCCTGTCCCTTCTTGGCACTCTGCTAAACACTTTCTTTGTATCTTCCCATTGATTCCCCATAGCTTTATGAGACAGATGTTAATTTCTTTAGACGAAGAAAAACATGAAGCCCAGAGAGAAACGTGACTTGCCCAAGGTCACACGGCTATAATGGACAGAGTCGAGACTCAAACTTAGGACTTTCTAACTTTAGAGAGGCTAAAACCTTAGCTTCTGGAAACAGACAAACTTGAGTATGGTTGGGACATCACTGCTCCTTAGCTATGCAGCCTTGGCAAGTCACATCACTTGCCTGAGCCTCTGTTTTCTCCTCTGTAAATTGGGGGTTTGGTTGAGATAATACTAAGACTCCCTGGCAGCTATTAAGCCCACCTTGGGTGTAATAAAATAGATAATTTACAGCACACATCCATGGTGCATTCCCTCAGTCAGTTCTCACAACAGCCCCCAACATGAGGACTCCTCTCTTCTAGCACCTGTGTTTTTTGTTGTTGTTGTTTTGTTTTGTTTTTTGAGACAGTTTCACTTTTGTCACCCAGGCCGGAGTGCAATGGCACAATCTCGGCTCACTGCAACCTCCGCTTCCTGGGTTCAAGTGATTCTCCTGCCTCAGCCTCCTGAGTAGTGAGTAGCCGGTATTACTGGCGTGCACCACCACGCCTGGCTAAGTTTTAAGTTTTATATTTTTAGTAGAGACAGGATTTCACCATGTTGGCCAGGCTAGTCTTGAACTCCTGACCTCAGGTGATCCGCCCGCCTTGGCCTCTCAAAGTGCTGGGATTACAGGTGTGAGCCATCACGCCCAGCCCCAGCACCTGTTTTATAGAAGGGAAATGTGAGTCTCAAAGAGGGGAAGGCACTTGCCCAAAATCAATAGCAAGTGAGTCAGGACTTAAGCCCAGTGCTGTGATTCTAGAGGCTGAGCTCTATTATTTTTTAAGATAGGATATCTCTGTCACCCAAACTGGAATGCAGTGGTGCGATCATGGCTCACTACAGCCTTGACCTCTCTGGGCTCAGGTGATCCTCTCACCTCAGCCTCCCAAGTAGCTGGGACTACAGGCACTCACCACCACACCCCACTAATTTTTATAGAGATAGAGTTTCCCCATGTTTTCCAGGCTGGTCTTGAACTCCTAGTTTCAAGTAATCCGTCCACTTGTGCTGGGATTACACAGGTGTGAGCCACCGTGCCCAGCCAGGCATGTGACTATTTTTGGCCAACAGACTATATGGAAATGGCATTGCCAGTTCCAAGCCTGGGCGTTGAGAGATTAGGCCTTAAGAGATTCCACTCATTCTCTTGGAACTCTCGCAGCTGTTATGTGAACAAGCCTGGGCTACCCTGCCTAAGAGACCGCTGGAACAGGGACTAGTTGTCCTACCTGAGGCTGTCCTAGTCAGTCACCAGCTAATCCAACAGCTGGCCACAGATACATGAGTAAGCCCAACTGAGACCAGAAAAATCTTTAGCTGAGCCCAGGCTAAAGTGCCAATCCATGAAATCTCGAGCTAAAAAATGGTTGCTGTTTTAAGGCACTAAGTTTTGAGGTGGTTTGTTATGTAGCATTGTTGTGGCAATTGATAATTGATGCACAATTTTATTCAGTGTAATTAATGCTGACTGCTGTAACAAACCAAATATCTCAGTGTTTATTTCAGAGTTTATTTCTCATTAATCAGAGTTTATTTCTCACTCCTGCAAAGTCTGATATAGGTAGGGGCTCTCCCAGGGAGCTCTTTTCCAAACAGTGACCTTGCCCCCCAATCCTGCCTCCACCCCAGGCTCTCCCTGGAATCTGTTCCTGAATCCTCTGCATGTAGAAAGGGAATCAGAAAATCAAAGGAGGCACATCCACACTTAACTGCCTTTGCACAGGGGTCACATATAATTTCATTGGCCTTTATGTAGTCACATGACTCTACTAACTGCAGGAAAAATGAGAACACGACCTTCCTGTGTGTCCAGGAAAAGGAAACAGGTTACAGAACACAAAGCATTGCTTCTGTTACATTCCTCCTGTTGTGGGGCTGGCGTGCGTGCGTGTGTGTGTGTGTGTGTGTGTGTGTGTCTGTAGGTGTGGTGGGAGTTGGAGGGGTGTGTGTGTTAAGTAGAGAATTAACATCTATAAAGAATCAACAGTGGTGCATGCCTGTAATCCCACTACTCCGGGAAGCTGAGGCAGGAGGATCACTTGAGCTCAGGAGGTTGAGTTTGCACTGAACCGAGATCATGACATTGCACTCCAGCCTGGTGACAGAGCAAGACCCTGTTTCCAAAAAAAAAAGAGAGACAGAATCAACTTCAGCACTAAAATCAGCACTTACCATGTGTTAGCTTAACTAAGGGGCAAGTTATAGGTAAAGAATGTGAGGCTCAGCTTAACTGGGCCTGGTGCTGCACGTCTGTAGTCCCAGCTATTTGGGAGTCTGAGTTAGGAGGATCACTTGAGCCTAGGAGGTTGAGGCTGCAGTAAGCAGAGATTACCCACTGCATTCCAGCCTGGGTGACAGAATAAGACCTTCTCTTAAAAAAAGAAAAAGAGGCTGGGTACAGTGACTCATGCCCGTAATCCCAGCACTTTGGGGGGCTGAGGTGGGCAGATCACCAGAGGTCAGGAGTTCGAGACTAGCCTGGCCAAGAAGGTGAAACCCTGTCTCTACTAAAAATACAAAAATTAGCCAGGCGTAGTGGTGGGCACCTGTAATCTCAGCTATTTGGGAGGCTGAGGCAGGAAAATCATTTGAACCCAGGAGGCAGAGGTTGCAGTGAGCTGAGATCGTGCCATTGCACTCCAGCCTGGGCGACAAGAGGGAAACTCTGTCGCAAAAAGAAAAAGAAAACGAAAAAGAAAAAAAGAACCTGAGGCTCAGAAAAGTTGAGGAACTTGCCCAAAATCATACAGCAAGCCAATGGAGCAGCTATTTTGGGGTAGTGAAGGGCTCAGGGAGATCTGGAGTTGGACGGATCTAGGTGCAAATCCCAACTCTGTCAATTCTTTACTGTGTCACATTTGACAAGTTACTCAATTTCTCTAGGCCTCAGTTTCCTCATCCACAAAATGGGGAGAAGAATACTTCCAACTTTGTAAGGTTGGGAATGATCATTCAGGGAGCTTGCATGGGAGGGGGATCCTGGTACATGGGACTTACATAATGAATGTCAGCCACATAGGCAGACATGATGCTATGGCTGATCTTACCCTGCCAGGGTCCATGAATTTGGCCAAGGGGATTTATTATGTTTTGGACAAATCCTATCCCTTCCCTCTATCTCTTGTGGTGTAAATGGTTTTGCTTACTTCATTAAGAGATGGAAATATGGCTAAGTGTGGTGGCTCATGCCTGTAATCCCAGCACTTTGCAGGGCTGAGGTGGGACACACTAGCTGGGCATAGTGGCATGCACCAGCTGAGGTGGGAGGATCGCTTGAGCCCAGGAGGTCGAGGCTGCAGTGAGCTGTGATGACGCCATTGCACTCTAGCCTGAGTGACAGAGTGAGACCCTGTCTTGAAAAAAGAAAAAATTAATTAATTTTTAAAAATTCAACTGGGGAAATATTTCTAGATCTCTCTCTTTCTCGTTCTCTTTTTTTTTTTTTTTTTTTTTGAGGCAGAGTTTCACTCTGGCACCCAATCTGGAGTGCAGTGGCAAGATCTCGGCTCACTGCAACCTCCACCTTCCAGGCTCAAGGAATTCTCCCACCGCAGACTCCCAAGTGGCTGGGACTATAGGTGTGTGCCACCACACCCAGCTCATTTTTGTATTTTTTGTAGAGATGGGGTTTTGCCATGTTGCCCAGGCTGGTCTCGAACTCCTGGACTCAAGCGATCCTCCTGCCTTGCCTCAGCCTCCCAAAGTGCTAGGATTACAGGTGTGAGCCATGATGCCCACTCCAGCTGAATATTTGTTACTGAACAAACCTTTATAAGCACAAAGCCCCCGATCACCTATGGCTGCTGACAGATGTCTGAAATGCCTCCCTTATTGTTTTTGTTTGTTTGTTTGTTTTTGAGACAGGGTTTAGCTTTGTCGCACAGGTAGGAGTGCAGTGGTGCAATCATGGCTCACTGAAGTCTTGAACTCCTGGGCACAAGCAATCCTCCTGCCTCAGTCTCCGAAGTAGCTGGGACTACAGGCACATACCACCATGTCTGGCTAATTTTCTTATTTTTTATACAGATGAGATCTTGCTGTGTTGCCCAGACTGGTCCGGAACTCCTGGCCTCAGCAATCCTCCTGCCTTGCCTCCCAAAGTATTGGGATTACAGGAGTAAGCCACTGCACCCAGGCTTAAATCTTTTTTTTTTTTTTTGAAACAGAGTCTCACTTTGTCGCCCAGGCTGGAGTACAATGGCATGATCTCGGCTCATTGCAACCTCCGCTTCCCAGGTTCAAGCAATCCTCCTGCCTCAGCCTCCTGAGTAGCTGGGATTACAGGCGCCCACCACCACCGGTTAATTTTTGTATTTTTAGTAGAGACGGGGTTTCATGATGTTGGCCAGGCTGGTCTTGAACCCCTGACCTCAAGTGATCTGCCCACCCGGGCCTCCCAAAGTGCTGGGATTACAGGCGTGAGCCACCGTGCCTGGCTGGCTTAAATAATTTTTAAAGTTTTGTTCTGAATAGGTAATTCTGGGAGGACAGAGGATTTATCTCTCAGGAGATAATTATGCTCAGGTCTGGAAGATAAGAAATTGTGAAGGAATTGTTGGACAAAAAACTAAGTTGGTCTCGATGTGGGGGTGGGGGTGTTCCAGGCAAGGGGAACAGACTATGCAAATGTCCCAAAGCAGGAACAATCTCCAGAAACTGATGGAAGACCAATGTGACTGAAGTATGAAGGGTAAGGGAGAAGTGCGATTTGGATGAGGAGAGCGGAAAAGGGGCCAGACTGAAGGGTCCCTGTGGGTCCCTTCCTAATTTGCGGGGCCTGGTGCAAAATGGAAAAAAAGAGTCCCTTGTTCAAAAATTATTAAGTATTTCAAGATAGTGACAGCAGAGCATCACACTGACCCTTCATTACTCGAAGCTGGCCCTGCCCATGGACCATAGTAAGAAGAAAGGGCTTTGATGTGAGGGCTGCAGGGAGCCATGGAAGGTTTTTGGGCTAGAGGTGATCAGATCTGATTTGCATAAGCCTTAGTTGCTGCCCTCACTACCCCACACCAGGATGATGTGTGTCTTTGCACAGGTGGCCTGTTTCACTTTCCTATTCAACATGCTCAAGAACCTGGGGTAGTTCCTACTTCCTATCAGACCCAGCCCAGATTCCCTATTCAGACACCTAGAGGCCCTTCAAAATCTTCCCTTACTGGATTTAGTTAATCTAATGTCAACAAAGGCTGTGTGCTGAATCCCAGAGAGCTGATGAATCAATCCAAGTTCACACAGCAATTATAGGAGAGCAAGTCAGGGCTGGAACCCAGGTTTCCTGAGGTCCACCCACCCAGCCCTGGGCAAGGGTGCAGTCCTATGAAGTGTTTTGTATCCTCCATCCTAGCACAGAGCCATGCACACAGTAGGTGCTCAATCTTTGCCTGTGGCAGTGAGTTCGTTCCTCTTAGGGCACATCTCTGCCAGGGCATGGGTGTCCCAGAATCCAGGATGCAGTTAGCATCCTTCCTGACTCCTTCTCTCCCTTGTCCCTACCTCTAGGCGTTTACCAAGCCCCACCACACCCAGGCCGGCTAGCCAGGTCCTGCCCATAGACATGTTGTTTGGCCTGTATGGTGTTTTAAAGCTTTGCGAATTCATTGTTCTAACATTTTAAAAAATCTGGAAACTTCACATGGCAATCCGCATCTTGTGTCTCTTTGCAAAGTCTCAAGCCTGGGTTTGGGTTCCTTTGGGACGGTCGTTTTCTCCAACCTCTGAGCTTGGGGTGGGTGGGGTGGGGAGCGGGTCCGCTCTAGTGCCCAGTGGGGCGGCTGAATTTGGGACTTTGAAGCGAGAGCGCCCTAATTACCACCAAGGACCAATAAGGATCCTGGAATCTGATTCAATCCGATGTATAATAACCCCTCCTTCTGGGGCAGGGCCAGGTGGGGGCCAAACCCCGCCTCCAGTCTCTAACAACAGGGAGTAGGAGGGGTGTTTTGCCCTAAACCTTACAACTAGCCCCAACCTGATGGCTGACTTCTGAATCCCTTAGGGCTTCATAGATGAAATGAATGCCCCTCAGAGAGGCCATGCTGCTTCCTCTCACCTGGCCTCTGCCTTTGCTGTCTTCTCCCCCTGGACTGTGCTCTTTGACTCATCTTCGCTCTGGCTGGCTCTGCATTACCATTCAGATCTTAACTCACATGTCACCTCCTTAGAAAGGCCTTCCCAGAGCAGGTATCTGAAGCTCCCCCAAATCACTCTGTACTGTAATTACTCCCCCATCCCAGCACTGACGATCGGAAATGATTTATTTTTTGCTGTTTGTCTCCTGCTAGACTGTGAGCTCTGAGAAGCCAGGGACTTGGGTTTGTCTCGCTCAACACGGTCCCCAGGACCTAGAAAGGATCTGGCGTCAACGAAGGGGCTTAACACACATGTGTGGAACGAATGAACCACTGGATTCACAAAACACCTTTCTCTGAAGGATACATGTGACCCCTGGGTCAGCCAGCCAGCGTGGGTGGGAGCCAGTAAGGAGGCAGCCAATTTGCAATTAGGGAGCAATTAATAACTACCTAATTGGTACAAAAGACAGCTGAGAGGCTGGGAGGAGAACAAGGAAATGAAGCTCAGAAAGGAGCTTCAGGTCTTTCTTGGAAAATATTGAGAGCGGGCAATGAGGAATCCCTGGGGTAACATTTGAAAACCTTTTCTGTTATTGGAGGAGATTTAAATGATCAGAAGCCCCCCTAAAAGGGCTTGGTCCCTTTAAAACTTTTTTTTTTTTGAGATGGAATTTCACTCTTGTCACCCAGGCTGGAGTGCAATGGCGCAGTCTTGCCTCCCTGCAACCTCCACCTCTCGGGTTCAAGTGATTCTCCTGCCTCAGCCTCCCGCGTAGCTGGGATTACAGGCGTCCGCAACCACGCCCAGCTAAATTTTGTATTTTTAGTAGAGGTGGGGTTTCACCATGTTGGACAGGCTGGTCTCAAACTCCTGACCTCAGGTGATCTGCCCGCTTCGGCCTCCCAAAGTGCTGGGATGACAAATGTGAGCCACCGTGCCCGGCCAAAACATTTTTTTAATCGTTTGTAGAGATGAGGTTTCGCTATGCCCAGCCTGGTCTTGAACTCTTGGACTCAAGGGATCTGCCCACCTTGGCCTCCCAAAGTGCTGGGATTATAGGCATGAGCCACTGAGCCCAGCCAGGACTTGGTCCTTTAAGAAGCAGGTGTCGGCCAGGGGCGGTGGCTCACACCTGTAATCCCAGCACTTTGGGAGGCTGAGGCGGGTGAATCACAGGGTCAGAGATGGAGACCATCCTGCCTAACATGGTAAAACCCTGTCTCTACTAAAACTACAAAAAAAAAAAAAAATTAGCTGGGCGTGGTGGCGGGTGCCTGTACTCCCAGCTACTTGGTAGGCTGAGGCAGGAGAATGGCGTGAACCCAGGAGGCAGAGCTTGCAGTAAGCCAAGATCATGCCACTGAACTCCAGCCTGGGTGACAGAGCGAGACTCCATCTCAAAAAAAAAAAAAAAAAGAAAAAAAAGAAGCAGGTAAGCAGGTGTGCTGGGCGTGGTGGCTCATGCCTGTAATCCCAGCACTTTGGGAGGCCTAAGGGGGAGGATTACGAGGTCAAGAGATCAAGACCATCCTGGCCAACATGGTGAAACCCTGTCTCTACTAAAAACACAAAAATTAGCTGGGTGTGGTGGCGTGCGCCTGTAATCCCAGCTACTCAGGAGGCTGAGGCAGAAGAATCGCTTGAACCTGGGAGGCGGAGATTGCAGCGAGCCAAGATCACGCCACTGCACTCCAGCCTGGCGACAGAGCAAGACCCCGTGTCAAAAAAAAAAAAAAAAATTCTGGGCATGGTGCGGTGTGCCTATAGTCCCAGCTACTCAAGAGGCTGAAGTAGGAAGATTGTTTGAGCCTAGGAGTTTAAGGCTGCACTGAGTCATGATCATACCACTGCACTCCAGCCTGGATAACAGAGAGAGACTCTGTCTCTAAATAAATAAATAAATCCTGCCTTAGATTAAAACTGCAGGCCGGGTGTGGTGGCTCACACCTGTAATCCCAGAACTTTGGCAGGACAAGGTGGGTGGATTGCTTGAGCTTAGAGCAGCCTGGGCAACATGGCAAAACTCTGTTTTTACAAAAAATACAAAAATTAGCCAGGCATGGTGGCGCACACCTGTAGTCCCAGCTACTCAGGAAACTGAGCTGGGACAATCACTTGAGCCTAAGAGGTTGACGCTGCAGTGAGCTGTGATTGTGCCACTGCACTCCAGCCTGGTCAACAGAGGGAGACCCTGTCTCAAAAAAGAAAAGAAAAGAAAAGAAAAGAAAATAGCTGCTGGATTAATTAGGAGGTTTGATATGGAGTAAGTCATCCTTTCATGTTTTGAAGTTACTTTAAAGTGTGTCCACTCAGTAAGACACAAGTATCCATTTGGGCTTCTGCAATATTCTATGGGATTTGGCCGGGCATGGTGGCTCACGCCTGTAATCCCAGCACTTTGGGAGGACAAGGAGGGCTGATCACTTGAAGCCAGGAGTTCGACACCAGCATGGTAACACGGTGAAACCCCATCTCTACTAAAAATATAAAAATTAGTCAGGCGTGGAGGTGCATCATTGTCATCCCAGCTACTTGGGAGGCTGAGGCACAAGAATCGCTTGAATCTGGGAGGTAGAGGTTGCGTGAGCCAAGACCCTGCAACTGTACTCCAGCCTGGGCAACAGAGCGGGACTCTGTCTCAAAAAAATAAAATAAAATAAAATATTCTATGGGGTTCAAGAGCTTCCTTTTTAGGGCCAAAGCATTATTATTGGATGAAGGCAATCCCTACTTCTCCCACTATTTCTGCCATGGGAGGAAGGTTCTCCTGCCCACCACCCACAGGCCCAGGCACCTGGAGGCAACTCCAAAAACAGCAGAAGACTACTGAAGGAAATTGTCCATCTCTACGAGGCTCTCCTTGTGTCTCCAAAATTTATTAAATGACATCACAAGTAAAGCTTGGCAAGTAGGATAAGGGAGTTAGGCCAGGGTGGACAGACAGAAGTCTGCAGGCATAGAACACAGGCAGGAAGGAAATGGAAAATGCAAACAGGAGAGGTGAGGCCAGAGCTGAGCGCTGCAGAAGGAGAATGAACAACCCTACTTTGTATTACAGAACACTTTCACAAGTACGGTCTGCCTTAATCCTCAGCAGTTCTTACTGGTAAGATATAATGATATCCATTTTATAGATAAGGATCCTAAAGCCCAGCAAGGTCACGGAACTACACGTAACTGAACCACACATCTTAGATCAGTGCTTTTTCTGCTTGGCACACCCCACAGGGATTGGCACATCATGGGTAAGAGTTGACATTTATTGAGGAAAAGTAGAAGGTATGCATTTGACAGCACTTAAAAAAAAAAACAAACGTAGGCCAGGTACGGTGGCTCACGTCTGTAATCCCAGCACTTTGGGAGGCCGAGGCAGGCGAATCACCTGAGATCAGAAGTTTGAGACCAGCCTGGCTAACATGGTGAAACCACGTCTCTACTAATAAATACAAAAATTAGCCAGGCGTGGTGGCGGGCACTGTAATCCCAGCCACTCAGAAGGCTGAGGCAGGAGAATCGTTTGAACCCAAGAGGCAGAGGTTGCAGTGAGCCGAAATGGCGCCACTGCATTTCGCCCTAGGTAACAAAACGAGACTCCGTTTCAAAAAAACAAACATGCTGTAAATGTTAAGAAATTTACATTTTTGCATGGTCTTAATATCTCCCCACAACATACTTACTAATTACAAAAGGACACTTTACAAAAGAGAAACCCAGCAGATAACCTCTTTAAATACATGATCAGTGCTAACATGCCCAGTAATAAGTCATATCAACAGAAAGTAGCCCCTGATATGATGCACTAAGAAGGGCATAACATTACTCCTGTGATATTCTTGCCAAAAGTGCATA
Organism: Piliocolobus tephrosceles; assembly: GCF_002776525.5. NCBI lineage: Eukaryota > Metazoa > Chordata > Mammalia > Primates > Cercopithecidae > Piliocolobus > Piliocolobus tephrosceles. The sequence goes on from NC_045452.1 coordinate 12,511,843, forward strand.
AGGTCAATCTAATCGCCAAAAACAAAAAAAAATCATACATTCAAATTGTGGGATATTCTATAAAATGACTGAACAGCATGTGTCAGGGTCATATGAGAAAAAAAGCGAGAGACTGAGGAGCTGTCACAGATTAGAGAAGACTAAGAAGACACTACAACTAAATGCAATGTAGGACCTTGGATTAGATCAAAAGGAAAACAGCTAACATTCAAATAAGGTCTATAGGTTACTGTACCAGTGTTAACTTCCTGGTTCTGATAATCGTACTAAGGTAAGGTAAAATGTTCCTGTGAGGGAAAGCTAGGTGAAGGTGTAGGAAATGAAGAGTTTAGGATAACTCTGAACTATTTTTGCAACATTTCTGTAAGTCTAAAATTATTTCAAAATAAAACACCAAAATAACTATAAAATATAATTTATATATGAATTATACCTAAATTTTGAAAACTATAGCTGGGTGTGGTGGTGCACGCCTGTAGTCCCAGCTACTCGGGAGGCTGGGCCTGGAGGGCTGCTTGAGTTCAAGAGTTCAAGGCTGCAATGAGCTATGATCGCACTGCACTTCAGTCTGGGAGGGAGAGCAAGATATCATCTATAAAAATAAAAAAATAAAAAACCTATAAAATCTTGACAAAATGAGGCATTAATATTTAATTCTTTTGGATGCTGTCTTCTCCACTACCAGTGCTCATCTTTCTCTTCTAATTTGAGACGGTATTTAGAAGTTCTGTATGTTCCAGATGATTCTGGGCTTCAAGGCCCAGCTCGAATGCTACCTCTTTCAAGAAGCTCTGGCCGTCACAGCTGCACAGCTAGAAATTTTTTCTTCATCCCCTAAATGCCCATGACATTTTTTGTGCACATCTATTACGGCATTTATCGTCTCCATAGTGGACATCTATGGTGTTCTCTTCCCAGTTCACCTGCCCAGTTCTGCTTCTTCCTCTTCTGACTCCAACCATGCAGTTCTCATGGGAGCTGCCATGTTGTTACAGACCCCACAGCTGATTGGTCCGGAGGTAGACATCTGACCCAGCTGGGCCAATCAGACACCTTTCCTGTTTTTGTGGCAGTTGCTTTCTTTTTTCTTTCTCACTGAAACTGAATTAAGTTTAGCCTAAAGCTTCCTCCTTACCTGTTGTATATTAATTTGGGTCTAAAGGTTTCTGCATACATTGTGAACTGTAATTTAACTAGGTATGTAAGCAGACCATAAGCTACTCTTGTAACAAGTGGCTAGGTCTCATCCAATCACAGCTGCTGAGTTTCAGCCAATCAGTATACGAATAATGCCAACCGTAACCAGTCTAGCTGTTTCTGTACCTCACTTCTGTTTTCTATATGTAACTTTCCTTTTTCTGTCCATAAATGTAATCTGACCCTGTGGCAGCCTCTGAGTTGCTGTGAAGCTATTCTGGTTCTGCAAGGCGCCGGATTTGTGAATTGCTCTTTCCGCGGTTACACTTTGTTAAATTTAATTTGCCTGAAGTGTCCCCTCTGCGCTCCCCCCCAATTAGAGGTAGGAACTCGCTATGTTGCCCAGACTGGTCTGAAACTCCTGGGCTCAAGCGATCCTCCCACTTCAGCCTCCCAAGTAGCTGGGACTACAGGCATGTGCCATCGTACCAGTTCAGAGTTTTTCTGGTAACATTAGCCACCATGTTCTCTGCCACATGGAGTAACCCTGTCTGTAACTACAGTGAGAAGACAGCTAATGCACAGAGAGAAGCAGAGACACAGAATGGGGGTGGGGGGAGGGAGGGGGGAGAGAGAGAGAGAGGAGAGAGAGCACATGCAAATGGGCTGATTCCATGTGTTCTTGAAGTTTTCTGTCCTTGCCAAGAGTGGTTGTTTTGTTGATCCCTATTCACTACATAACCCCCAGAATCCAAAAAATCTTCTGGTGAAGCCCTCTTCCAATAAATCGTTTTTTTTTTTTTTTTTTTTTTTTTAAATTAAGGTAATTAGAAGAGCTTTATGCGGCTCTCATCCCAAGTTGCAATGAGCTACTCTGAGTTATTTGCATACATGTTTTCTCTCTCCTATTCATCTGAGGGTTGCCAAATGCCCATCTTAGATACAGTTCTCACTGGTCCAAGGCTAGTGAGAAAACTAGGACAACATAGTGAGTCACTTACATAGGTAATTTTTTAAATTGCCAAATTCTGGGATTAGTCCTTGTTACTGGATTTTATGAGATGATGGTAACAGCAGAAAGTAGCAATTTATTTTTCCTTTTAACATTCTTTGACAACAAGATGTTGGCGATTGTGTACCCCAATTTAGGAAAAATCTTTACTGGGACATGAAATCCCAGTGAAGTGCTGGCCAGGTAATGATTCCTCTGGGGCAGGGGCCCCCTCTTGGCTCTCAGCAGAGAGCCTTGTAAATGAATGAGATGAGCTAATGGCTGTAGAGAGCTGTTCTGGTCTCCCGCGTCTCGTAGGAATATGATCTGATTTAGAACAGTTACAGCTTATTCAATCCCCCAATTCTTTTACGATTTTTAAATGAGGCTTATTTTTCATTTTCATTTTTATTTTTTTACTTATTTGCAAAATACCCTACTAGTCCTGCAGGGCCCTTCCTTTCAAATTGATCTCACGTTATTTTCTCTTTGATCTGAATCTCCTGTGTAGGTGTGGGAGTTGAGATGAAGTCTCCCATCTGGAAAGGTCGAGGGTCAGCTCGTTGTGGTGGGGAAAGAGCACTGGAGTGGGAGTCAGACAGCACTGTTGTCCACCTATGTTTTCTCCTCTTGCTGGTTGCAAGGCCTCAAGCAACTTACTTCATTTCTCTGAGTCTCAGTTTCCCCATCTGTGACATGGGGATGATATCTAGCCTACCTTTTGCACAGGGCTGTTGCAAAGAGTTGAATAAGGCTTTGGTGGCAATTTGGAACTGAAGGAGGCGACAAGGGAGGGGACAGCTGCCCAGTGTTGTGTTATAGAAGCTGCTAGGGGCCGGGTGTGGTGACTCATGCCTGTAATCCCAGCACTTTGGGAAGCTGAGGTGGGTGGATCACTTGAGGTCAGGAGTTCCAGACCAGCCTGGCCAACATGGTGAAACCCCATTTCTACTAAAAATACAAAAATTAGCCCAGTGTGGTTGTGTGTGCCCGTAATTCCAGCTACTCAGGAGGCTGAGGCAGAAGAATCGCTTGAACCTGGGAGGTGGAGGTTGCAGTGAGCCAAGATCGCACCACTGTACCCCAGCCTGAGCGGCAAAGCAAGACTCCATCACAAAAAAAAAAAAAAAAAAAAAAAAAAAAAAAAAAAAAAAAGAAAAAAAAAGAAGCTGATAGGGTATATTTGAGGGGGAAAAGATTCAGTAAAAGAAATGGAAATGTAGATAAGTGTGAGGAAGTTGTAAGCACTTCCTAGCTCTGTCTTTTCTTTTTGAGATGGAGTTTCACTCTTGTTGCCAGGGTAAAGTGCAATGGCGTGATCTGGACTCACGGCAACCTCCACCTCCCGGGTTCAAGCGATTCTCCTGCCTCAGCCTCCCGAGTAGCTGGGATTACAGGCATGCGCCACCATGCCCAGCTAATTTTGTATTTTTAGTAGAGACGGGGTTTCTCCATGTTGGTCAGGCTGGTCTCGAACTCCTGACCTCATGTCCTGCCTGCCTCAGCCTCCCAAAGTGCTGGGATTACAGGTGTGAGCCACTGCGCCTGGCCTCTAGCTCTGTCTCTTACTTCAATGTGATCTCACCCTCTGTGCCTCAGCTTCCTAATTTGGAAATCCAGGTCTCAGAGTCAGGAAGTAACTTTTTCGATACCTTACACTGAGCACTGAAGGTTGCATAAGAGTTGGTTACAGGCCGGGCGCGGGAACTTGGCCTCCTAAAGTGCTGGGATTACAGGCGTGAGCCCACTGCGCCCAGCCTATTTACTTTTAGAGGCGGAGTCTCACTATGTTGTCCAGGGTGGAATGCAGTGGCTATTCACAATCACAATCCCACTACTGATAGCACAGTTTTGACCTGCTCCATTTCCATCCTGGGCCTGTTCAACCCTCCTTAGGCAACCCTGCTTACAGGAGATCACCATGCTGAAGCTGAACTTAGCACAGACTCTCGATCAATATAGCCCACTACAGCCTAGAACTCTTGGGCTCAAGAATCCCTCGGCTTATCCTCCTGCCTCAGCCTTCCGAGGAGTGGGGACCACAGGGACACACCACTGTTCCTGGCATCATATCTTCTTGACAATAAGAGACCAGGCTCTGAACCACTGTGTTCAAGTTACCCCACTGTGGGGCCTCTGTTCCTGCCCTAGGGGCCTCCCTGACTCAGCAACTGTGGGTGGCCTTGCTTCTGTGCCTGGACAGCAGAGGAGGTGAGAAGCCTTCCAGTTCCTTGAAAACCAAATATGGCCAGACCAGGCCCTCTGAGGCCCGACCCTCAGGCTTGGCCTGCTCCTGCCTGCTCATCTGGGCTGTGGGGCGCTACTCCCTACTCAACCTCCTGGCTCTGCTCCAGGGGGCTCTGGCAGATCTTGTTGGGAAAAGTAGTAAAAGAGAACATAAAATGAGTGTCTCTCATCCATGCTGCAATAATTCCTAGGGACTTTTTTTTTTTTTTTTTCACGTGCATTTAGCTGTAAAATTCATAACAGAGGATGATTTCAATCCATTGACCTCTGGGTTATAGGCCCAGCATGCTTCCGCTGCGCCACTCTGCTGACCAATACTGCAATAATTCCTAATTCTAAGACTTTACTCATGTAATTTGGTCCACGGAGTACTTCTCTAATCCAGTGCTTAATGTGTCTTTGGTGGCCAGTGTGAGGTATCAGGAGGAGTTACTTCATAACTGTGAGACCTGCAGTAAGTCACTCATCTAATCCATCCATCCATCCATCCATCCACCCACCCACCCATTGGGCACCTACCTGTGCCAAGCACGTTACATACAGACTCTTCTTCCAGACTGAAAACTCCATGAGAATTGCAGACCAGGTGTCAAAAGATAATTATTCAGGGTGGGCATAGTGGCTCATGCCTATAATCCCAGCACTTTGAGAGGCTGAGGTGGGTGCATCACATGAGGTCAGGAGTTTGAGACCAGCCTGGCCAACGTGGTAAAACCTCATCTCCACTAAAAATACAAAAATTAGCCAGGCGTGGTGGCGTGCACCTGTAATCCCAGCCACTTGGGAGGTTGAGGCAGAAGAATCACTTGAATCCAGGAGGTAGAGGTTGCAGTGAGCCAAGATCGTGCCATTGCACTCCAGCCCAGGCAACAGAGTAAGACTCTATCTTAAAAAAAAAAGAAAAAAAAAAGATAATTATTCAACCAATATCAATGGGTGGTATAGTCTCAATGTGTCTCCTCTAATTTATATGTTGAAATGTAATTGTAATGTGGTGATATTAAGAGGTGGGGCTTTTGGGGGCTATCACTTAATGAGGCTCCATCCTTATAAATGGGATTAGTGCCCTTAGAAAAGAAGCCTGAGGGAGTTTGTTCACCCCTTCTACCATGTAAGGACACATAGAAGGCGTCATCTACGAGGAACAGGCCATCATTGACACCCAATCTACTGACACCTTGTTCTTAGACTTCTCGGCCTCTGGAACTATGAGCAACATGTTTCTGTTGTTTATATATTACCGAGTCTGAGGCATTTTGTTATAACAACAGGAATAGGCTAAGACAATGAACCAATGGGCCAAGGCTTGTCCTTACTACAGTCCTGGTAAGGCTGTTATCATTATCACCCCCATTTCACAGTTGAGAAGCCTGACACTCAGAGAGGGGAAGTATAAAGTACAGCCAGAAATGAGTGGAGCTGAGACTTGGCCAAGTTCTTAACCACTGGCGGTTCTGCCCAACTCCTAACAGAGGGAGGAACTATGCTGAGGGGCAGGCCCTGGAGGAGGACAGGGACCATTTCTCCTTCAGGTCTTGGCTTCCTTCGCAGGAAGCGGATTAATTCTTTCTCTTGTCTCCCTCCTAACCAAGCCTTTGAGGGTGCCCATCCCAGCTCAGAGTCTGCAAAGTCCTTTTCAAGGTTTCCAGAGCCCTCCTCTCAGCCCTGTCGAGGATTCAGGGCAGGGGGGCCCTTCCCCATGGTTTAGATGGGAGAATTGAGGCCTCCGTACTGCCCACAGTCACACGCCATATTAGGGGCCTGGAATCTCCTGCTTCAAGAAACTGAGCACAGAACTGGCTGCTAGATATTTCCTGTAGGTGTGGTATGAAGCGCTTAGAGTCTGACAGGTCCTAGCTCTGCCACTTACAAGTTATGCAGCCTTAGAGGAATCACTTCACCTCACTGAACCACAGACTTCTCCCCTGAATAATGAGGACAGTGCTAGTACCTATTTGAGAGATGTTGGGAGGACGAAATGAAACAATGCTTGTGAAGCACTTAGCGTAGTACCTGGAACACAGTGAGTGCTCCAACAGTGAGGCTATTATGGTACTAAGTGCCTAAAATAGAACATCAGACTGGTAGGAGTATCCATGCTGAGGGTAATATTAGCTAATGTTTCTCTTTTTTTGAGACAGAGTCTCGCTCTGTTGCCCCGGCTGGAGTGTAATGGCCCAATCTCGGCTCACTTCAACCTCCATTTCCCAGGTTCAAGCAATTCTCCTGTCTCAGCCTCCCATGTAGCTGGGATTACAGACACAAACCACCGCACCTAGCTAATTTTTGTATTTTTGGTAGAGACAGGGTTTCACTGTGTTGGCCATGCTGGTCTCCAATTCCTGGCCTCGAGTGATCCACCCTCCTTGGCCTCCCAAAGTGTTGGGATTATAGACGTGAGCCACCGTGCCTGGCCAGCTAACGTCTTTTTTATTGCTACTATGTACCAGACACATTCATCTGGATAATATCCCTATAACTTAGTGCCATTTTACAGGTGTGATAGCTAAGGCTTGAAATTTACTTGCCCTAGCTCCTTGCCCAGCAAGAGGAAGAGTCTGGGCCTGAACCTGAGTCTAAGTCCATGATCTCAGGAGCTCTGATCCGCTCTCCTGGATTCTCCAACTCCATCATGCTGAAGCCCAGAGAGGAAAAGGGAGTTTCTCAGGGCCCCATGGCAGGTGGGGGTAGGGCAGACCACAATGGGGAGGCTTTTTTTCTTCCTGGCAGCTCTGCATGGGTCTGGATAATTCTCCAGCTTTAGGATTAAGGCAGAGCCTGACTAGCACATTCACAGTCCTCTGGAAGAATCCGGGGATCGGTTCTTAGTCTCAGGCCAGTTAGCAGATTCTATTTCCACTCCCCCCGCCCAACCTTTAATGACATCTTCAGCCCCTACTCTACTCTGTGACTGCCCATTCCCCACCCCCAGCTTTAATGCATGGGGGCCCCCCTTTTTAATCGGCTGAACCTTTGGCCAAAGAAAACTAATCGGTGCCCGCAAAACCAGCCAGCTGCCCTGGAATGTTGGAGGGGGGTCATCAAGCTGTTTGTGAGCTGCTGGCAGAGAAATGTGAACAGCTACCTTTTTTGGGGAAAGTCAGAACATCATCTGTGGGAAAAGATCCAGGGTAGGCCAGCTCAGAGGCTTGGGCCTCAGTTTCCCATACTCATCACCATGGCATGTATGGGGGATGAATAACTTCAGCTAAAGATTCAAGAACTATTGTTTGGGTGCTTGCTTCGTGCCAGGTACTGCACTGGCTGCTGGGGACACATTGGGAACAGAGTTAAGCCCTGTCCTTGGGGGCTGACATTCTAGCAGAAGGCAGTCGCTCAGTAAGTCTCCCAACAGGTTAGAGGCAGGGGCCTCAGGTCCATGAGACCTGATCAACACACTTGTGACTGGATAGGTTTCAGAATTCTTTTTTTTTTTGATCCAGGGTCTCAATCTGTTATTCAGGCTAGAGTGCAGTGGCACAGTCATGGCTCACTGCAACTTCAAACTCCTGGGCTCAAGTGATCCTCCCGACTTGGCCTCCCGAAGTGGTGGGATTACAGCCATGAACCACTGCTCCCAGCCTGAGAATTCAGGATTTTTTTTAGACTTTAAAAGGTGATCCAATGGTGTCTGGATCCATCCATCTCCAGAAATGAAACATTCATGAAACATATGAATATTTCTGTAGCTCGAATTGTGAGTATTGACTCTAAGTGAAATGAACGGATTGCACAGCCTCAATCAATCCAGGTCAGATATTGCTCCTGAATGAGTTTTCACTAAGTGTGCAGAAAAGCCTTTGGTTGTCTGAATTTTCTGGACTTGGAGCTGCAGGTATGAGATTGAGGGCCTGATTCCTCTTCCCATTGTACAGATAAGAAAACTGAGACACTAAGACTCGGGACCAGACAGTCACTTATCTCAGGCTCCCAAGCAAGCAAAACATGCAGGTGGGTGGGAATGCAGGTCTTGGTGTCTCCAGATTCAGGGCTTGCCACTAACAGGGACTGTGCCTCAGAGAGAAGCAGGGACTGGGTGGAGAAGGCCCCTGGACCAAACCTTGGCCCAGCAGCCAGTTCTGTCAGGAAGGAGTTAAACACTAGCTGGGCCCCTGCCAGGCCTCTGCACCACAGCTCCTCACAGGGCCTGCCTGTCTGGGGCCTGTTTACCAGGCTGTGCTTGCATCACCGGCTCTGGCTCTGATGTGCAGTGCAAACACATTCACATTCTTGGGTCATGAGAAATGCACAATTGTGGTGACATCATGCTCAGCGAGGAGGCTTTCGACAGCCTCTTTCCCGCCCCAAGTCAAAGCTGTTTAATTAGTTCCCTTTAACTGGAACTCTCTCTTCTCGTAAAAACCAACTGGAGATACTGACCCAGTGCGGATGACGGGGATTGGAGTGTTGTGTGTTTCTTTGTGTGTGTGTGTTTTAAGGGATAAAAATAGCTCATCTGGGACTCCTTTTGGGGTATTTGTGAGTATTAATGCACCAGTGTTTATATTAAATCTATGTCACACTGGACATTTTCGTCCAAATTTGGGGCTTGGAGATGGAACACGAGAAACCACCCATATCTTTTTGGTTCCCTCTAGCTTTTCCTTTTGGGAGGGAGACACATAGTCCAAGTAACAGGGCCCTCGGAGACAATTTAGAGCAATCCCTCATTATACAGCCAAGGAAAAGGAGGCCCAGAGAGGGAAGGGACTTGCCTGAGGTCACGTAGTGAGGCTCCCAGTTCCCATACCCCTGGGATGTATTTTGCAGCACGCCCCTCAGCCCCCATTTCAGCTTTATGAGTTGTTTTTCAGGGTGTTGGAAAGAGAAGTGCTCCTGGCTAGAGCTTCCTGGTTATGTTTTGAGATGAAGAATGAACATACCAGCTTGGGCAATATTGGGAGACCCTGTCTCTATAAAAATATTGTAAAAATCAGCTGGGCATGGTAGTGCGTGCCCATGGTCATGGCTACTCAGGAGGCTGAGGTAGGAAGATCACCTGAGTTTGGGAGGTTGAGGCTGCAGTGAGCTGTGATTGTCTATTGCACTCCAGCCTGGGAGACAGAGTGAGACCCCATCTCCAAAAAAAAAAAATTGCAGGGCGGGGGCCAGGCACAGTGGTTCACACAAGTGATCCCAGCTCTTTGGGAGGCTGAGGCAGGCGGATCACTTGAGGTCAGAAGTTTGAGACCAGCCTGGCCAACATGGTGAAACCCCATCTCTATTAAAAATACAAAAATTAGGGCTGGGCGCGGTGGCTCAAGCCTGTAATCCCAGCACTTTGGGAGGCCGAGACGGGCGGATCACGAGGTCAGGAGATCGAGACCATCCTGGTTAACCCGGTGAAACCCCGTCTCTACTATAAAATAAAAAAAATTAGCCGGGCGAGGTGGCGGGCGCCTATAGTCCCAGCTACTCAGGAGGCTGAGGCAGGAGAATGGCGTAAACCCGGGAGGCGGAGCTTGCAGTGAGCTGAGATCCGGCCACTGCACTCCAGCCTGGGCGACAGAGCGAGACTCTGTCTCAAAAAAAAAAAAAAAAAAAAAAAAAATACAAAAATTAGCTGGATGTGGTGGCAGGCGCCTGTAATCCCAGCTACTCAGGAGACTGAGGCAGGGGAATTGCTTGAACTCTGGAGTTAGAGGTTGCAGTGAGCCGAGATGGTGCCACTGCACTCCAGCCTGGGCGACAGAGCAAGACTCTGTCTCAAAACAAAAAAAAAGTGTGGACACTTTTTTTGTGGTGGTGGTGGTGGAGTCCATATGTGGTGTTGGGGTGGCAGCAGGGAATAAGAAAACAAGAGACCTCAACCTCCCCAATCTCCTGTCTTTCTTTTTTTGAGACAGGGTATTGCTCTGTTGCCCAGGTTGGACTGCAGGGTATGACTATATCACTCTGTTGCCCAGGCTGGAGAGCAGTGGTGTGATCACAGCCCACTGCAGCTTTGACCTCCCAGGCTCAGGTGATGCTCCCACCTCGGCCTCCAGAGTAGCTGGGACTATAGGCATGTCCCACCACACCCAGCTAGTTTTTGTGTTTTAGTACAGACTGGGTTTTGCCACATTGCCCAGGCTGGTCTCCAACTCCTGGACTCAAGTGATCTGCCCATCTCGGCCTCCCAAAGTGTTGGGATTACAGATCTGAGCCACTGTGCCTGGCCACCTCCTCTTTTTCTTTCCCAATGACTTGCCTCTCTTCCCCAGATCTTCTTTTGTTTCTCTTTCCAAAGAAGTCCCCGTCCTTGCTGACTTCCTGCAATGGCTGCTGAAGCTTGTTTCTCACTTAGGGATACTAAATTGAGCCAATATAAACGTAGGACACCCAGTTGAATTTGAGTTCAGATAAACAACGTTTTAGTTTATGTCCCACGGAGTATCAGGATATACATTTATCGAGCAACCCTATTTTCTTCCTCCTGCATCATCCTGACTGTGGCAGATACACTTGACTGCCTCCCCATTAACCTTCCTTCTCCTTCCTTGATAACTGAGCCCTGATTTCTGTCTGTGGTGGCAGTGTGTCCCAGTTGGTGAACTGTGATTGGTCTAAGCTAGTCATGACAATCCTGTTCTCTGTTGTTTCCCAAACTCCCTTATAGTAAGAAATGATCTGATGGTTATTATTATTATTATTTTTATAGAGACAGGGTCTCACTCTGTTGCCCAGGCTGGAATGCAGTGATGTGATCATAGCTCATGGCAGCCTTAAACTTGTGGCTGAGATCCTCCCATCTCAGCCTCCCCAGTAGATGGGACAACAGGTGCATGCCACCACACCTGGCTAGTTTAAAAAAAAATGTGTAGAGATGGGATCTCACTATGTTGCCCAGTCTGATCTCAAATTCCTAGCCTCAAGTGAGCTTCCTGCCTTGGCCTCCCAAAGTGCTAGGATTACAGGCATGAGCCACTGGGCCCAGCAGATCTGATGGTTTTAAGTTATGCCTGCAAGTTCCTTGACATCTCTCCTTTCAGAAGGTGGAGACTCATCCCTTCCCCTTGAAAGCAGGCTGGACTTAGTGATTCATTTCAAAGAGTGACTTCTGAGGGCAGCTCATAAAAACCATTGTTGCTTCTGCCTTGCTCTCTTAAATTACTCATTCTAGGGGAAGCCTGCTGCCATGTTGCGAGGATACTCAGTAGCCCTATGGAGAGGCCTGCATGGGGAGAAACTAAGTCCTCCCATCAACAGCTAGCTAGCCCCAGCTTGCCAGGCATGTGAGTGAGCAACCTTAAAAGTGGCTCTAGACCCAGGCAAGCCTTTGAATGACTGCAGTGTGGGCCAACATTCTGACAACAGCATAAACCAGAGATATGCCTGTATTAATCATATTTTTATTTTCTTTCTTTTTTCTTTCTCTCTCTTCTTTCTCTTTCTTTTCTCTTTCTTTCTTTCTTTCCTTTCTTCCTCTTTCTTTCTTCCTGTCTTCCTTCTTTTCCTTTCCTTTCCTTCCTTCCTTCCTCCCTCCCTCCCTTCCTCTCTTTCTCTCTTCTTTCTTTCTTTTTCTTTTGTTTTTTTTTTGAGACAGAGTCTCACTCTGTCACCTAGGTTGGAGTGCAGTGACACAATCTCGGCTCACTGCAACCTCTGCCTCCTGGGTTCAAGTGATTCTCCTGCCTCAGCCTCCTGAGTAGCTGGGATTACAGGCATGCGCCACCACGCCCAGCTAATTTTTGTATTTTTAGTAGAGATGGGGTTTCACCATATTGGTCAGGCTGGTCTCGAACTCCTGACCTCGTGGTCTGCCTGCCTCAGCCTCCCAAAGTGCTGGGATTATAGGTGTGAGCCACCGTGCACAGTTTCTTCTTCTTTTTTTATTTTTAGAGACAGGGTCTTGCTCTGTTGCCCAGCCTGGAGTGCAGTGGCATGATCATGGTTCACTGCAGCCTGGAACTCTGGGGCTCAAGTGATCCTCCTTTCAGCCTCCTGAGTAGCTGGGACTATAAGTATGCACCTCCATGCCTGGCAAATTGTTTTACACGTGTTAGCCACTGCACCCACTCCCATGCCTGGCTAATTTAAAAACATTTTTCTTTTTTTTTTGAGACCGAGTTTTCGCTCTTGTCACCCAGGCTTGTGTGCAATGGCACAATCTCAGCTCACTACAACCTCCACCTCCAGTTCAAGCAATTCTCCTGCCTCAGCCTCCCAAGTAGCTGGGATTATAGGCACCCGCCACCATGCCCAATAATTTTTTTTTTTTGACACAGAGTCTCGCTGTGTTGCCAGTGGTGTGATTTCGGCTCACTGCAACCTCCGCCTCCCAGGTTCAAGCGATTCTCATGCTTTAGTCTCCCGAGTTGCTGGGACTACAGGCGCGCGCCACCACGCCCAGCTACTTTTTGTATTTTTAGTACAGACGGTGTTTCACCATGTTGGCCAGGATGGTCTTGATCTTTTGACTTCATGATTTGCCCACCTCAGCCTCCCAAAGTGCTGGGATTACAGGCGTGAGCCACTGTACCCAGCCTAAAAATATTTTGTAGAGATGGGGGGGGGTCTCCTTATGTTGTCCGGACTGGTCTTGAACTCCCAGGCTCAAGTGATCTTCCTGCCTCAACCTCCCAAAGTGTGCTGGGATTAGAGATGTGAGCCACTGCCCCCCACCATTTTTCATTTTCTTCGAGTGTGCGTGTTTCCGTGTGTGTGTGTGTGTGTGTTTTAAGGGATAAAAACAGCCCATCTGGGACTTCTTTTGGGGTGTATTAATGCACCACTGTTTATATTAAATCTATGTCACACTGGACATTTTCTCATATTTTATGTTGTTTTTGACATATTTAAGGGAGGGCTTGCCGACTGGAAACAGACTGCTGCTTTCAGGGGTAGGTAATTTCTAGAGAGAGTGAACAACTTGTCAGTGAGCCCATGTTTTATACACAAACCAATGACTTTCAAGTCCATACCCTCAACCTGCTTTATCCAATTCTCATATACCCTACCCTAAATCAGTCTAGGGCCAGGTACCGGACAACTAGGGACGGCCCGTATTCCCCACAGCTCTCTGGAATGATTCAAACTAGGCAGTCCTAAACTGTTCACCACACCCTGTTTTGCCTTTCCCGTGGAAACCACAATAAACCTGTGGCTATGCCTTCTCCTTATTCCTTTCTGCCTTTCTACTGATGCTAGTGCTTCTCCCTGTGGCCCCACCTGGCATGCTATACCTCTGATTTTACGGAACTATAAGTCCGTAAACCCCATCTCTACTAAAAATACAAAAATTAGCTGGGCGTGGTGGCGTGCACCTGCAGTCTCAGCTACTCTGGAGGCTGAGGCAGGAGAATTGCTTGAACCTGGGAGGTGGAGGTTGTAGTGAGCCGAGATCGCAGCACGTCACTCCAGCCTGGAGACAGAGCGGGACTCCATCTCAAAACAAACAAACAAACAAACAAACCCAAAAATCAAATTAAAAAAAAAAAACCTGGCCACAAATCACCTCAGAGATTCTGAGCTAGAACCACCTAACTAAGCTATTCCCAATACCTGACCCACAGAAAGTTTGAGATAGTAATCACAGCCTCCCAAAGTGCTGGGATTACAGGTGTGAGCCATTGTGCAAAGCCAGAATGTAGCAATTCTAAGATACCCCAGAGCACATTTATTCTGTTATCTCTGTACTTCATAGATGGTAATCTAAGGCCCTAGGGTGGGGAAGGCACAGCCTAGAATAGCATAGGAGACCAGTGGCAGAGCGGAGATTAGAATCCAGAACTTTGAACTTTCCCTTTCTCTAGGCTGTGAGGAAGGCAGTGTGGATTCCCTAGAACCACCCAAACGTTTCCTTTCAGGAGGCGATTCTTGACCCAACGCTGCTACCACCTCCCCCTGGGTCAGGAAGCTCTGCCTGCCCAGGATTTCCTGTGTGTGGGAAAGAAACAGAAGATTAGATAAATCCTCCAAGGCTTTTTCTCCCAAGTGTGTGAGGTCCTCTCCCTGGTAAGTCTGCAGCAGTTCTAGCCAAGATGATCAACCCATTGACATGTGTTTTGTGTATTTCTAAATAGTAATAAAAAAGAATGAAGGAGGCCAAGGCGGGCGGATTACGAGGTCAGGAGATCGAGACCATCCTGGCTAACACGGTGAAACCCCCGTCTCTACTAAAAATACGAAAAATGAGCTGGGCGTGGTGGCGGGTGCCTGTAGTCCAGCTACTCTGGAGGCTGAGGCTGGAGAATGGCGTGAACCCAGGAGGCGGAGCTTGCAGTGAGCTGAGATTGCGCCACTGCACTCCAGCCTGGGCGACAGAGTGGGACTCCATCTCAAAAAAGAAAGAAATAAAGAAAAAAAGAATGATTGGCAAGTCACAGTGGCTGTCACCTGTGACCTCAGTATTTTGGAAGGCCAAGGTGAGCTGATCGCTTGAGCCCAGGAGTTTGAGACCAGCCTGGGCAACACAGTGAGACCCCATCTGTACAAAAAATACAAAAAATTAGCCAGGTGTGGTGGCACGTGGCTGTAGTCCCAGGTACCTGAAAGGCTGAGATGGGAGGATTGTTTTAGCCCGGGAAGTTGAGGTTTCAGTGAGCCAAATCGCACCACTGCACTCCAGCCTTAATAACAGAGTGAGACCCTGTCTCAAAAAAAAAAAAAGGAAAGAATGATTGTGTGTGCATGAAGCGTAAGACAGGAGGTAGGGGAGAAGAGTCCACGTCACTGTCCCTTGTCCCTGTCGTTGGGGAGCTGCCTTTGTTTGGGTCCTCCCATAAGCAGACCCTAAGACAAGTATTTAAGTTCAAGTGATCCGTCTGGGAGGTGGTCCCAGGGAATCACCTGCAGGGGAGTGGGGATGGGGAAAGAAAGCAGCCAATAAATTCAATAAATAAATTGAAAGCATACTGCAATAGGCAACTGCAGCTCAACCCCACTAGGGAAAGCTCAGAGACAGTCATCCCAACCAAGGACCAAGGCAGCTGGAGTATCTAGCCACCAACTTCTCATCCTTCACTGGTTGAGGGATGCTTCTGGAACTCAGCCTTCCTGCTTGCCCGAGGAGAGGCCCAAGTGTGCTCCCGAGGTCAGAACAACACAGTCAAGCAGTTACATTCACAGTAAGAAGCCTTTGACGGGTAGAGGTATCATCAGGGGCATATGGGTGGCATCTGCTCCAGAGGCTGACCACTAATGAGTTTTCCATCCACAGGAAAAGGCAGACAGAGGCCCAGGAGACACGCCTTCCCCTCCCTGACTAGGGTTATGGAGGCCACATGGAGTGCATAGTGGGCCTTTTGCCTGTCCAGGCCCCCATCATCCCTTTCTTCTCATTTTGAGGAACAACCTTACCCCACTGTGGTCCACATCTGCCTCTTCAACACTGTAGTAGACCACATTTCCCAGCCTACCTTGCTGTTAGGGGACCATGTGACTGATTCCAGCCAATGAAATGTGAGCAGAAGGGACATGTGCTGTTTTCAGGCTTGGTCCATAAAAACCAACCACTCACTTCCTTTTGCTTTTTCTCGCTTTTTAATTTTTTTTGAGACAGGGTCCCACTCTGTTACCCAGGCTGGAGTGCAGTGGCATGATCACGGCTCACTGCAGCCTCCACCTCCTGGGCTCAAGTGATCATCCCAGGTTCAAGCAATCCTCCAGCCTCAGCCTCTTGAGTAGCTGGGACAACAGGTACACCACCACACCTGGCTAATTTTTTTATTCTTTATTTATTTTTTTTGTAGAGACAAGGTCCCACTATGTTTCTTAGGCTGGTCACAAACTCCTGTGCTCCAGCAATCCTCCTGCCTCGGCCTTCCAAATAGTTGGGATTATGAGTGTGAGCCACTGTGTCTGTCTCACTTTTTAGAATGTCTTCAATGGTGCTTTGGAGGAAGACAACATCATGTGAATGACTACACAAATCACTATTGTCAGTTGGGAGTTAGCTCTGAGAGGAAAAGTTTAGGGTGTCTTGAGCACTTTGACTTGAGATCCAGGCAGAGGAAGTCATAGGCAAAGGCCCTGAGGCAGGAAGGAGGAGTCTGAAGCGGGCCATGGTGACTGGAGGTTGTAAGTGAGGCTGAATGGCCTGAGAGGAAGGCACATGATCTTGATGTAAAACTCATAGGTGTGTGTATTAGTCTGTTTTCACGCTGCTGATAAAAACATACTAAGGCTGGGAATAAAAAGAGGTTTAATTGGACTTACAGTTCCACATGGTTGGGGAGGCCTCACAATCATGGTGGAAGGTGAAAGGCGCTTCATACATGGTAGCAGCCAGAGGAATGAGGAAGAAGCAAAAGCAGAAACCCCTGATAAACCCATCAGATCTCATGAGATTTATTCACTATCACAAGAATAGCAAGGGAAAGACCGGCCCGCATGATTCAATTACCTCCCCCTGGGCCCCTCCTACAACACATGGGAATTCTGGGAGATACAATTCAAGTTGAGATTTGGGTGGGGACACGGCCAAACCATATCAGTGTGTGAGGAGTTAGATGGATATGGGCTGGGCACTGCCCGGGCACCCTTCTTCCTCTTTCTGGGGACAGATTGCCAGTTTGAGAAACCAGATTATAACCAGGAGGGGCTAAGCCTAGAAATTCAACAGAAATTTGGCATATATGTGGCTTGCAGAGACATGGAATTCAGTGGTCCCCATGCCTGAAGCCCCCTGCTCTGGTCTATAGTGGGAGAAGGGCTTTTCTGTCTTCCAGACACACCCCAGTCTCACCTCATTCTCAGGTCATGTGACCTGAATTTGATGGGTTTTCAAATCATGTGCCCCGACCATCTTGTGTATGGGCTGGGTACCTCTCATCCCACACAAATGACTTTCCAGGTCGGGTGCTGTGGCTCACACCTATAATCCCAGCACTTTGGGAGGCCGAGATGGGGAGATCATCTTAAGTTGGGAGTTCGAGATCAGCCTGGCCAACATGATGAAACCCTGTCTCTACTAAAAGTGCAAAAATTAGCCGGGCATGGTGGTGCAAGCCTGCAATTCCAGCTACTTGGGAGGCTGAGGCTATGAGAATCGCTTGAAACGGGAGGCAGAGGGGGTTCAAGTGATCGCACAGTGAGCCGAGATCACGCAACTGTACTCCAGCTTGTGCGACAGAGCGAGACTCTGTCTCAAAACAAACAAACAAACAAACAAAACAAATGACTTTCCAATATCTGTGCAATAGGCTCTTCCTGAGGGCTAGCCTGGGAGCCTTGCTCCGTGGTGTTGTTAAACCTCAAGTAACTGACTTAATATTGAACTGCTGGGCCAGAGCTGCAAGCCTGACCTCAGGGGCTGCCTTTCTCCTGCCCCACCCCCTCCCCTGAAGCAGTGTCCTCTGGGGAAATGCAGCTGACCCAGCTGCATCCGTGGGAAGGCCTGGCCCCCACACTTCACCTTCTCGGCCCTGCCTCTCGGCCACAGGAAATGACCCTCTTAGCGGCCACGAGCTGTGATCCAGAGGACAATGACAGAGGGACGGAAGCCCCGTTTGTCCCAGCTAACTTGTTCCCTTGGGTGGATGCCAGCTGCTGGAAACAAAAAACTGAAGATTCAGTGGAAAACATATTTTTTACAAAACAAACAAACAACCCTGCGGGTTTTAGCCAACTTCTGAGGCTGGGGGGGCGGGGATGGTTTTCTTTACTTGCTTGTGTGTGTGTGTTTAAAATACAGATAAGGCTCAGAGAATCAAATAATGTAAAGCTTGGAAGAAGGCCGGTGATCCCACCCAAGCAACAGAGCCCCCCTGTGGTGTCTTTCTTCACGCGCTGGGCCCCACCTCTCCACACCACTGTTCAACTTGTCACTTGGCTCTGGCCACTGCCTCCACCCCACCTCCATTCACCACCCAGAAGTCAGAAAGCTCTGCTCAAACCCAAATCAAGTCACCCTTCCAGGGCTCTGCAGGCCACCTGTCTCAGTCCTCAGGTCTCCAGCTCAAACACCACCTCCTCCAAAGGGCTTCGCTGACCATTCCATATGAAACAGCACCTCTTAGTCTCTCTCTCTCCCGTAGCACTTGTAACTCTTACTATATTTGGAATCATCTGTTTTGTTTCCACGTGCCAGGCACATAGTAGCTACTCAATAAATGTTTGTTGACTGACACTGTTGCTCAGTGTTTGCTGCATTCAGATCAAAACTAGCTTAGAAAATCCATATTCCATTGTATTTCAACAAACATTATTGGCCACAAACTGAGTGCTAGGGACCAGAGGGAAGTTAGTTGGGATTCATTCATTCACTCACTCATTCATTCCTGAGAAGGGCAGAACCCACAGTGAATGGTGACTCAGCCAGGGGGTACAGAGAACCAGGAAAGCTTTAGGTGGGAGGGGTTGTTGGTGGGTTTTCCCCCATGAAAGCGGGGTTCGGAGGTGTGAGCAAGAAAGCGTTTGGAAAAACAAGAAAACCTCGGGGTGTGGAATTTAATTTATTCCCACTTAGGACCCCCAGGGAGGGCAGAGACCTGATTTTATCTGGGGCTGCGGAGAGGGCACTTGTTGCTTGTTGAAGGAATTGAGGGATGAAGGATGGTCAGGTAGTGTATGAAGTTTATGACTGTTCAGGAGGTTGCTGTGAAGTCCTGAATGCCAGGCTATGCAGTCTGGATTTCAATCTACAGGCAACAGAGTGTAATCAAAATAAGGATTTTGGGGCTGGGTATGGTGGCTCACGCCTGTAATAATCCTAACACTTTGGGAGGCTGAGGCGGGAGGATCGCTTGAGCTCAGGAGTTCAAGATCAGCCTGGACAACATAGTGAGACGGAGTCTCTAATAAAAAAAAAACTAGCCAGTTGTGGTGGTGCATGCCTGTAGTCCTAACTACTGGGGAGGCTGAGGCAGGAGGACCATTTGAGCCTGGGAGGTCGAGGCTGCAAAGAGGTATGATTGAGCCACTGTACTCCAGCCTGGGTGACAAAGTGAGACCCTGTTTCAAAAAAAGAACAAACCGGCTGCCGGGCATGGTGGCTCATGCCTGTAATCCTAGCACTTTGGGAGGTTGAGGCGGGTGGATCACCTGAGGTCAGGAGTTCAAGACCAGCCTGAGCAACATAGTGAAGCCCTGTGTCTACTAAGAATACAAAAAATTAGCCAGGCATGGTGGTGTGTACCTGTAATCCCAGCTACTTGGGAGGCTGACATAGGAGAATCGCTTGAACCTGGGAGGTGGAGCTTGCAGTGAGCCGAGATTGTGCCCCTCATTCCAGCCTGGGTGATAGAGCAAGACTCCGTCTCAATAATAATAATAATAATAAAATAATAGTGATGTGCAAAGCCTGTTTGAAGTGCCTGAATGTCACTGACTCCTGAACTCCAGTTCACTAGCTACATCAGAGTATCCCAGCCCCGTCCTAGAAGAGTCTGATTCTCCGTAAGTTGGAGTTGGGGCCTGGTCATCTGCCATTTTCACACACTTGCCAGATATCCTTGCCATTCACTAGGTTTGGTGACCACTGAGGCTCAGACAGGTGAAGGCACTTACCCAAAGTTTGTAGGTGGTGGGGGTGGGGGCGGAGGCCGGTGTTTGAACCTGGTTGGCCTGGCCCTCCACATTCACCAGCTTCACTTCAGCCTCCCCCTGGAATGGCTCCTTTCTCCATATTATTTTCCTCTGCATCCTCTGGATGCAGGAATCTGGGCTGTGGCTGAGCCTGCCCGCCCTGTCCTCTCTTCCCATCCCCACCCCCAGCCTCAAAGGTCAGATACCTCCCAGCCTCCCTCGGTCATGTCCATTTATGGCTCTGTTGTTCCAAAATGTGGCCAAATTTATAAACTCCCCTTTCCTGGAGACACGAAACAATTTGTGCAGAGTGCAGTGCGGGGGCAGAGCTGGGAGCTTCGTCTGAGACCTGGACTTCAGCCCAGGCCCAATGAGCTCTGGCGTTGAACAGGCCCCAGTCCCTCCCTGGACCTCAGTTTCCTCACCTACAGAATAAATGTACTGGACTAGATCATTCCTTAAGTCCTTCCTATGTCTAGACATAGCCACACATTTTTACTTCTTCAAAATACCAATTCCCTAAATCTGTGGGCTCAATAATTACAAAAGAAGGTGCTGGGGATGGAGTGCAGTCTCTACTGCTATCTTTTGCATTTTTTTTTCTTTTCTTAATTTTATTATTATTATTTTTTTAAGAGACAAGTTTTCACCATGTTGCCCCAGCTGGTCTCGAACTCCTGGACTCAAGTGATCTGTCCAGCTTGACCTCCAGAGTGTTGGGATTACAGGCATGAGCGACGGCACCCAGCCTCTTTTTCTTTCTGGGGGCTTGATTTTTTTTTTTAATTAAAAAAATTACCCAAATAATTAACTTTCACTGTAAAGTAAACGTCCCCCTTTCCAGCCACCCATTGCTGCTCCCTTTCCCAAAAGTATGGGGTAGCTTTCACAACAGGTTTCTCTGCATTTATTAGTATATGTACTCATGTTCCTATGGAGGTTTTTCCTTTTTACATAAAGAGGAATTATGGTATATTTTGTTTGGCATTCTGCTTTTTTTTTTTTTTTTTTTTTTCACTTAATGTCTTATTCTTTTTCTCATATCAATCTCTTTTTTTACTTTTTTTTTTTTTTTTCCTGAGATGGAGTCTTTCTTTGTTGCCCAGGCTGGAGTGCACTGACACGGCCTCAGCTCACTGCAACCTCCACCTCCTGGGTCCAAGTGATTCTCCTGCCTCAGTTTCCCAAGTAGCTAGGATTACAGACATGTGCCCCCACGCCCAGCTAATTTTTGTATTCTTTAGTAGAGATGGGAGTTTTACCACGTTGGCCCTGATCTCAAGTCATCTGCTTGCTTCAGCCTCTCAAAGTGTGGGGATTACAGGCATGAGCCATCGCATCCAGTCTCAATCTCCTTTTCACAAAACTGTTTTGGCTGGGCACAGAGGCTCATGCTTGTAATCTAAGCACTTTGGGAGGCCTAGGTGGGTGGATCTCCCGAGCTCAGGAGTTCCAGACAAGCCTGGGCAACATGGTGAAACCCTGTCACTACAACAAATACAAAAATTAGCTGGGCATGGTGGTGCACACTTGTGGTCCCAGTTACTGGGGAGGCTGAGATGGGAGGTTCACTTGAGCCTGGAAAGTGGAGGTTGCAGTGGGCAGAGATACTGCCACTGCGTTACCACCTGGGTGACAGAGTGAGAACCCATCTCAAAAAACAATAATAACAACAACAACAAAACTGTTTCACTGAGCCATAATTAATACAATATGTAGTTCATTCATTGTGAGTATATAGTTCAGTGATTTTTTTTAGTAAATGTATAAAGTTGTGCAACCACTAGCAGTTTTAGAACATTCAGACCTTTTCCAGCCCCCTAACAAATGACCATTTTTGAGTCAATTCCCACTCCCACCCCAGCACCAGGCACTCCAATCTACTTTCTATCTATATGGATTTGCCTTTTCTGGACATTTTTTTTTTTTTTTTTTTTTTTGAGATGGAGTTTAGCTCTTGCCACCCAGGCTGGAGAGCAATGGCATGATCTCAGCTCACTGCAGCCTCCACCTCCTGGGTTTAAGCGATTCTCCTGCCTCCGCCTCCTGAGTAGCTGGGATTACAGTGCCCGCCATCACGCCTGGTTAATTTTTGTATTTTTAGTAGAGACAGAGTTTCACCATGTTGGCCAGGCTGGCCTTGAACTCCTGACCTTGGGTGATCCGCCCACCTTGGCCTCCCAAAGTGCTGGGATTATAGGTGTGAGCCACTGCTCCCCACCAAGACATTTGACATAAATGGAATAGTGGCTGGGCGCAGTGGCTCACGCCTGTAATCCCAGTACTTTGGGAGGCCAAGGTGGGGTGCATCACCTGAGGTCAGGAGTTCAAGACCAAATAAAGGCTGGCCAGTCATTTCCAGAGGATGTAAAGGAGGTCTCAGAGTCTTATGGAAAATTAGGCTCCATGGCTTCGGAGCTAGTAATGTGGCTGAGGGCTTAAGAAAGTGGGCTTTGCTGGCAGGGGCCTCTGGTTCAAACCCCAGTTGTGCCCTTTCCTAGTTCTGTGACTCTGGGTAAGTGAATTCAGCACCCTCAGCTTCAATTCTCTCAGGTGTAAAATAGGGAAGCGACTCCACCTCCCATTCTCTGTGGGAGAGGTCAGTGACATCATGTGGGTGAGGGCTCAACTGTTGGGGCTATGATTGTGACTCCCTTAGTCCTGTGATAATGAACTGTGCTGTCTGGGGACTCGAGGAACTGCACATGAGAAGACAGTGATGTCTGCCCAGTCACCTCCATGGAAGGAATGCCCTCAACAACCCTCATGACTTGGGCTTCACACCCAGGCTCTCCCGATTTCCAGCTATGTGACTATTCTGTACAACAGTAATGGTACTATACTACTAACCTCACTGGGCTGTTTGGCAGTGAGAACAGGTTCAACTGCATGTGTCAGAAAACCTCCAAATGATAGTGCTGATATGGTTTGGATATCTGTCCCCTTCAAATCTCCTGTTGAAATGTAATCCCTAGGGCAGGCACGGTGGCTCATGCCTGTAATTCCAGGACTTTGGGAGGCCGAGACGGGTGGATCACTTGAGGTCAGGAGTTTGTGACCAGCCTGACCAACATGGTGAAACCCTGTCTGTATTAAAAATACAAAAAGATGCGGGGAGTGGTGGCTCATGCCTCTAATCTCAACACTTTGGGAGGCCGAGGCAGGTGGATGACCTGAGGTCAGGAGTTCGAGACCAGTCTGGTCAACATGGAGAAACTTCATCTCTACAAACAACAACAACAACACAAAATTAGCTGGGCATGGTGGCGCATACCTGTAATCCCAGCTAATCAGGAGGCTGAGGCAGGAGAATCACTTGAACCCGGGAGGCAGAGGTTGCGGTGAGCTAAGATCGTGCCATTGCACCCCAGCCTGGGCAACAAGAGCAAAACTCTGTCTAAAAAAAAAAAAAAAAAAATTAGCCAGGTGTGGTGGCACGTGCCTGTAATCCCAGCTACTCAGGAGACTGAGGCAGGAGAACTGCTTGAACACAGGAGGCAGAGGTTGCAGTGAGCCGAGATCAAGCCACTGCACTCCAGTCTGAGCCACAGAGCAAGACTCCATCTCAAAAAAAGAAAAAGAAAAAAAAAAAAAAGAAGTGTAATCCCCAGTGTTGAAGGTGGGGCCTGGTGGGAGGTGCTGTTTGGATCATGGGGGCGGATCCGTCATGAATGGCATGGCTTAGTAGCAACCCCTGGGTGATGAGTTCACGTGAGATCTGCTTGCTTAAAAGTGTGTGGCACCTTCTCCCCCATCTCTCTTGCTCACTTTCTTGCCATGTGGCATGCCTGCTCTCACTTTGCTTTCTGCCATCGTTGTAAGTTCTTTAGACCTCACCAGAAGCTGAGCAGATATTGGTGCCATGCTGTACAGCCTGCAGAACCATGAGCCGATTAAACCTCTTTTCTTTATAAATTACCCAGTCTCAGTTATTCCTTTGTAATAATGTAAAAACAAAACAAAACCCAGCCTAATGTAGTGGCTCACCCAAGACAGACATCCATTTCTCTCTCTCATACAAAGGAAGTCTGGAGTTGAGCAGTGAGCTGTTCAGATAGCTTCACGGAGTTGTTAGGGAGCTAGTTGCTAGCTCTTCCAACCTTAGGCTACAGCCGTAGTCCTCATGACCCAGTGTGGCAGCCAGGGATCCAGCCATCACATCTATATTCAGAGGGCAGGATGGAGGAAGATAAGACCAAAGGGGCAAACAGTATGAACCAGCCCTTATAAGAGGCTTTCTCCAACTGTCACCCAACAGTTCCACATACATCTCCTTGACCAGAACTTTATGAAGTGGTTACACTAGTGGCAAGAGAGTGGGGAACAAATATTGGGCAGATAAGGAACAGCTTTGTCTGTTCTTTCCAGCCCCTAGCCAACCACTGTTCTGACTCCTCTCATCATAGGTTTATCTTTTCTGTTCTAGAACTTTATACAAATGCCACCACATAGAAAATTATCTTGTGTCTGGCTTATTTCAACATTATGTTCATGAATTCTTGAAGTTTTTTTTTCCCCACCATCCAGAAGGAGACATTCATCAACATTCAGTCTTTAATTTTTTTCCATGGAGTCACTCATTCATATTTCTTGAGCCCCTACTGTGTGCTGGCAGCTGGCCAAACAGCCACCTATGTCAAAAGGCCGAGTGTCCCAGGGTGTCCTCTGACCCAAATCTACTTTGGCTCCACATAAGAATTGTGTCAGCCCTACTGTAAACATCCCTCAGCATCAGGGAGAACCTCTGGTAAACAGAGGCTGAGCAGGCCTGTGGGGAGGAACTCAGGCTCAGGTGTACACAGTTAGGAACCTAGTAGGTCCTTAATAAATAATGGCTAGAAGGTCGGGCATGGTAGCTCACACTTGTAATCTCAACCCTCTGGGAGGCGAAGTGGGAAGATTGCTTGAGGCCATGAGTTCAAGACCAGCCTGGGCAACATAGTGAGACCCACCCCCTCCCATCTCTACAAAAAACCAAAATTAGCGGGGTACGGTGGTGCACCTGTAGTCCTAGGTATTCAGTAGGTTGAGGTGGGAGGATCATTTGAGCCCAGGAGTTTGAGGCTGCAGTGAGCTGTGATGATACCACTGTGCTCCAGCCTGGGTGACAGAGAGAGAGCCTGTTTCAAAAAAAGATAAATAAATAAATAAATAAGTGACTACAACTATTTCCTTGGCACAGGTGCATTGTAAGAAGCAGTACTCCTCTATTTTCTAACCCTTCACTACACTATAAGGTAGGTACCAGGACAATCTACATTTTGCCAATGAGAAAAGGATGCTCAGAGAGGTTGGATAACTTGCCCAAGGTTGCACAGCTTGTGAGTAGCTGAATTGGGATTCAAATCCAGTTCCATCGAGTATCAAGTCCAGGCTTTCACCCTTCCGCTTTGGGGAATCAGCTGGTGCCTCCTGGCCCTTCTTTTAAGCCTAGACTCACTCCATGGGGAGCCCAGGATTCCTACGGACAAAGGCTGTGCCCTTGGCTTTGTTGTTTCTTGTCTTTCTCCCTCTTTGGGAGTCCATCCTGGATGTTTTCCTGGCTTTGGATCTCGTCTGTTTCAGCTTAAAATGAGACACTTGGGGGAAAGGCATATCTTACCATCAGCCCCCTGCACTGCTTAGCCTTGGGTTCTAGATGGTCTCACCACCCTTCGCCCCCCTCCATCCTGTTCCCTCGGAACTGTAGACCTTGGGGCTCTCTTGGGCCTTCATTGCAGCTTCCGTCCAGTGATCCCAAACAGCAGCATTTTTCTAAACATTTTTCTAAGCAATGAGCATGAGATTTCACATCTGGGCCAGTTGTTACCGATGCCCTGAGTCACCCAGCTCTCCTGCAAGTGAATGAGCCTTTCAGTTTAACTGCTGGCTTTTAAAAGGCCCATGCATGCCTCTGTTTTTCCAAATATGTAAAAATCCATTAGAGAGCGGGAGAATGTGGTTCAAAGAAAAAGTTAAGTTTTCTCCATGGGAACAAAAGTTTTCCAGGGAAGAAAATGTGTAAATCCTACGTTATAACTGAGTGGCTTTCAAAAAAGAGTTTTTCCAGAGATGAGCCCTGTTGCAAAGGCTCCTTAAGTTGAAGGTCGATGTACAAAATGGTCAAAGTGGAGCTTATGGGATGGAAGGAGGAGGGCTAGGGGTTGCCCAGGGATGTAGCTTCCCTCTTGTTCCCTCACTACCCACTTCTCTAGGAAACCTGCCATTGGGTGTGGAACCCAGTTTGAGAACCCCTGAAAAAGCCCTGGCCCAGGAGTTCAAACCCTGGCCCTGAGTCTCAGAGCCATCCTTTGCTGTTGTGTAACCCCAGGAAAATTGGTAACCTTCTCTGGGCCTCACTTGTCCCATCTGGGAAATGTCATG
Source organism: Piliocolobus tephrosceles (assembly GCF_002776525.5). Lineage (NCBI taxonomy): Eukaryota > Metazoa > Chordata > Mammalia > Primates > Cercopithecidae > Piliocolobus > Piliocolobus tephrosceles. The sequence continues at coordinate 12,538,028 of NC_045452.1, forward strand.
GTTGGATTAGACATTTTCTAAACTTCTTTCAAGCCTAAGATTCTATCTTACCGGAGAAAATTCAGCCTGAAGTTGGCAACTGTTTGAAAAGTAGACTTTTTGAAAAAAGAAACAAGAGTTCTCTTGTTTGAGGCGATCTAGTAACAAACCAACTGCTAAGAAAGTGTTTTCCAAATAGAGGTGCTGTGTGCCTTCTTGTGTGAATGGACAGAAAATGACCAACTTCATTATTAGAAAGTAGGTTAAAGATACTCCCTGCTCTCTCATCTGTGTGAGTAATTGGTCAGTAATCCTTCCTTCATGAAAGGTACCAAGTAATGAAAAATCAAACTGAAAATTAATAGAGACATTTACTGATCAGTAATGTAGTCAGTTTTGTTTAAAATATCAGGCCTGGCGAGGTGGCTCAATGCCTAGCATTCCAGCACTTTCAGAGGGTGAGGCAGGAGGATCACTTGAAGTCAGGGGTTTGAGACCAGCCTGGGCAACATAGCAAGACCCCATCTCTCCCTAAAAAAATTAGCCAGGCATTGTACCTGTAGTCCCAGCTACCTAGGAGGCTAAGGTGGATGGATTACTTGAGCCCAGGAGTTTGAGGCTACAGTAAGTTATGATTGAGGCACTGTACTCCAGCCTGGGCCACAAAGCAAGATCCCATCGCTTAAAACAAAACAAAACAAAACAAAACACGTCAAACATACACATATGGCTACAATGACAAACTGTCCTGCTTTATGTGATTGAGGGGTTTCCTGGGATGCAGGACTTTCTGTGCTAAAACCAGGAAGGACCCAGGCAAATTGGGATGAATTTGTCACCCCACATATAGCACTTACTATGCACTCAACACTGTTCTAAACATTTTTGACATACTCTAATTTTATTTTTTAATTTTAATTTTATTATTATTATTATTTTTGAGACAGAGTCTTGCTCTGTCACCAAGGCTGGAGTGCAGTGGCACGATCTCAGCTCACTGCAACCTTCACCTCCTGGGTCCAAGCAATTCTCCTGCCTCAGCCTCCTGAGTAGCTGGGATTAGAGGAATGTGCCACCACGTTTGGCCAATTTTGTATTTTTGGTAGAGATGGGGTTTCACGATGTTGGCCAGGCTGGTCTCAAACTCCTGGCTTCAGGTGATCTTCCCACCTCGTCTTCCCAAAGTGCTAGGATTATAGGTGTGAGCCATAGCGCCTGGTCTTATTATTATTATTATTAGAGATAGGGTCTTGTGTCACCCAGGTTGGAGTGCAGTGGTGTGATCATAGCTCACTGCAGCCTCCAACCCCTGGGCTCCAGTGAACCTCCTGCCTGAGCCTCTCAAAGCGCTGGGATTACAGGTGTGAGTCATGGCACCTGGCCAACTAACTTCTTAAATCTGCATCACAACTGTATGAAGAGGGTACTATTATTATCTCCATCTCACAGATCCTCAGTGGAAACAGAGAGGGTTAGTGGACTTCCAAGGCCACACAGCTGGTTGGAGGCAGATTCAGGATGAAAACCCACTCTGTCCTGCTCTGAAGCTGGGCTAGTAACTGCTACACCACAGCTCCTAACTGCTCCTAAATTGTGTCTTTGGTGAATCACAGAGCCATGGCCAGTCTGTGACCAAGGCCAGCTGGACGCTCAAGGAGACCTGAACCTGGCTCTCTGTGTGTCACCGAGGAGCCCCCAACTTCTCCAAAAGCTTCCTTTCAGCTCAGTGAAATGAAGGGGCTGGTCTGGAACAATAGTTTGTCCAGTTTGTTTAAGCGGTAGAACTTGTCAGACAATTTTACTGGGACCTCAATATATAAAACAGACCACAGTCCCAAGTTTACATCTTGAGCATTGAGCTAAAAATTCTTCCTGGCAAGCAGAATTCTTGAAACTCTGCCCCACAGCCTGAGGCTTCCAGAAGCAGAGTATAAAAACTTGTGGTTTAATTGCTCTCTAAGGACCTTTCCAGCTTTAAAATTAAATCCAACACGTAATTCAAACATTTCGTTCGTTCATGCAGCAAAAATGTTTGAGCTTGAGCCACGTACGATTTGCTAGGCGCCGGTCCAGGCGCTCGGGCATCAGAGACGAGCTAGACCAGGGTTACTTTCACTGTGGCACTGTTATTATTCAAGACTGGATAATTCTATGTGGTGCTCTCTGCATTGCAGGATGTTTCGTGGCATTTCTGGTCTCTACTCGCTAGATGCCAGTAGCAGCGCCCGGGTGTGTCAGCCCAAAGTGTCTCTAGACACTGCCAAATGCCCTCTGGGGGTAAAGAGCAAACCTGCTTAAGAAACACTGAGCTAGACTCATAAAGATCTCTCATCTCATCAATCAGCCTATGTTCCCTGAGGAGAAACGGAAAATAAATACATTGAAAAAAAAATGAAATGATTAGATAATGATACGTGTGTGATAAAAATAAAATGGGATGATGAGAAAGGGTGTCACTGGGAGGCCCTTTCAATTTCTTCAGGCAGCAAAGCCTGAGAAGCTGGATGTAGCCTGGCTAGTTTAAGGAACAGAATGAAGGCCACTGTGGTAGAAGCATGGATAATGAGAAGCAGAGTAGGGAGAGGTGAATTGGGCGGTGTGGAAGCGTGGTAGGAAGGGGAGGATCAGATAACCGAGGGCTTCATGGGCCGGAGATGGGAGGTTGAATGTTATTTATTTATTTTTATTTATTTATTTTTTGAGACAAGGACTTGCAGTGGCACCATCATAGCTCACTGCAGCCTCAACCTCTGAGGCTCAAGTGATCCTCCTGTTTCAGCCTCCCAAGTAGTTGGGATTACAGGTTCACGACTCCAAACCCAGCTAATTTTTTATTTTTATTTTTGTAGAGATAGGGTCTTACTATGTTGCTTAGTCTGGTCTCAAACTCCTAGGCTCTAGTGATCCTCCCACCTCAACCTCCCAGTGTTGGGATTACAGGTGTGACCCACCACACCTGGCCTGGAATTTTATTTTTAAACATAAGCATCTATTATGTGCTAAGTCCTGGGTGCCAGGGACACAAATGTGAATAACATAGTTCACTTATGAGCCCACAGAGAATGAGGCAATTAGTTCTGAGGTCAGTCAAGGAGTGCTTTGTGGTGGAGGTGATATTGGAGTTCACCTTGAAGGATGAACAAGAACCCATCACACAGAGAAAAGGGAGCAGCAGAAATTGCCTCGCATGACTCTAGGCAAGTGACTGTATGTAAGCTGTTAGATTGTTGACTCTCAGGTCCTATCCCGAGTGGTGCTAGGGCACAGGGGTCTGTATTTTTTTTTTTTTTTTTTTTGAGATGGAGTCTCGCTCTGTCACTCAGGCTGGAGTGCAGTGGCGTGATCTCGGCTCACTGCAACCTCTGCCTCCCAGGTTCAAGTGATTCTCCTGCCTCAGCCTCCTGAGTAGCTAGGATTACAGGCGTGTGCTACCATACCCAGCTCATTTTTGTATTTTTAGTAGAGATGGGGTTTCACCATGTTGGTCAGGCTGGTCTCCAACTCCTGACCTCAAGTACAGGAGTCTGTATTTAACCAACACTGTAATGATTCTAACGCAGATAGAGGGACCCCACTTTGAGAATAGTGCTCATTGGCTTTTATGCCACTTGTTTAGTGTTCAGTGATGTAGAAGTGTCTTGACAAGTCTTATTCCACCTGAAAAGCATTCATTGAGGGTCTTTTTCTTTTGTGTGCCAGAACCTGGGGATAGAAGATAAAGGCAGAAGGGCAGGGCGTGGTGGCTTACACCTGTAATCCCAGCAATTTGGGAGGCTGAGGGAGGTGGATCACCTGAGGCCGGGAGTTCCAAACCAGCCTGGCCAACATGGTGAAAACCATCTCCACTAAAAATACAGAAATCAGGGCCAGGCGTGGTGGCTCAAGCCTGTAATCCCAGTACTTTGGGAGGCCAAGGCGGGCGGATCACGAGGTCAGGAGATCAAGACCATCCTGGCCAATATGGTGAAACCCCGTCTCTACTAAAAATATAAAAATTAGCTGGGTGTGGTGGCACACGCCTGTAGTCCCAGCTACTTGGGAGGCTGAGGCAGGAGAGTCGCTTGAACTTGGGAGGCAGAGGTTGCAGTGAGCCGAGATTGTGCTACTGTACTCCAGCCTGGCGACAGAGCAAGACTCCATCTCAAAAAAAAAAGAGGAAAGGCCGGGCGCGGTGGCTCATGCCCATAATCCCAGCACTTTGGGAGGCCAAGGCAGGTGGATCACGAGGTCAGGAGTTCAAGACCAGCCTGGCCAAGATGGTGAATCCCCATCCCCACTAAAAACACAAAAAATTAGCCAGGTTTGGTGGCATGAGCCTGTAATCCCAGCTACTCGGGAGGCTGAGGCAGAGAATTGCTTAAACCTAGGAGGTGGAGGTTGCAGTGAACTGAGATCGCACCATTGCACTCCAGCCTGGGCAACAGAGCAGAGTCTGTCTCAAGAAAAACAAAAAAAAAAAAGAAAAAAAAAAAACCCCCACAAAAATTAGCCAGGTGTGGTGGTGGCACACGCCTGTAATCCCAGCTACTCAGGAAGCTGAGGCAGGAGAATCGCTTGAACCTGGGAGGTGGAGGTTGCAGTGAGCCAAGATTGCACCACTGCACTCCAGCCTGGGTGACAGAACAAGGCCTCGTCTCAAAAAAAAAAAAAAAAAAAAAAAAAAAGAAACAAAAAAAGACAAAGGCAGAAGGATCCAGTCTCTGCCTCTCTATGTCCCCAGTTACTCACCTCTCTCATATGAAGACACGGAGACTCAGAGAGAAAGAGTGACTCCCACAAGGTTGCACAGCTCCGAAAAGGTTCATCCTGATACTGAATTCAGGTCTGTGGACTCCTGATCCAGTGCTTTCCCCTCCCTGCACCATCCACACTCAGGATGTTCTTCCCTGCAGGAGATCCCTGTCATCCATGGAGCCAGCACCCTCCAATTTCACAATCAGCTCTGGCTCACACCAGAGGCAGCCATGTGAAGCTGATCAAGCCAGTCACCAAAAGACTGGGGGAGAGAATCTACACACCGTGCCACATACAAGGTCATGAATACACAAGTTCCTCAGATGCTGGCTGTTTTCCTTCCAACGAGACATACGTGGAGATGAAGAAAAAAAAAATCTCACAAAAACGTCCAGACCGTGGGAAATCTGTTGGCAACTGTTGGAGGTGTGGACAGGGGCTCTTGCAAGAAAAGCTGGTGTGAGTCAGGCGCCAGGGATGAGAATGGGCCTGACTGCTAACTAAGAGCCTGCCTTCTCTGAAATCCAACCCCCTTGCATTTCCCCCTTGGTGTCTTTGCAGCTGGGCCCTGGCAGATCTGGAGCTGTGTAAGTGGGTAAGCATGTCATTGTGTAAACTTGTAATCATATAGTGTGTGATTATTTCAGTATGTGTAAACGGTAAGTGTGTGACTATGTAAGGGACTAAGCAAGCATGTGAAACCAGATAAACAAGCATGTAATTGTGTTACTATGTGAAACTGATATAAAAGGGGACACGTGTAAGGAGGTAAGCATGCAGCAAGTCAGCAGGGAAACGTACAAACAGGTGAATGTGTAAATATGGTAAGTGGGTAAGCATACAACCAGGTCAGGGGTATGTAATTGTGTAGGCAGAAATTCTGTTTGTGGTTTTTTTTTTTTTCATGAAGTTTTGCTCTGTTGCCGGGGCTAGAGTGCAATGGTGCAATCTCGGCTCACTGCAATCTCCACCTCCTGGGTCCAAACAATTCTCCTGCCTTAGCCTCCCGAGTAGCTGGGATTACAGACGCCCGCCACCATATCTGGCTAATTTTTGTATTTTTAGTAGAGATGGGGGTTTTGCCATGTTGGCCAGGCTGGTCTCGAACTCCTGACCTAAGGTGATCCACCCACTTCGGCCTCCCAAAGTGCTGGGATTATAGGCGTGAGCCACTGCACTCAGACAGAAATTCTGTAAATGAGTATACATGTAAGCAGGCAATCACATAAGTGGTAAGTGTGCAAGACGTGTGTGTGAGCAGGTGATCACATAAGTGGGTCAGCATGTAAGCAGGTAAGTGTGCAAGCATGTATTTGACCTGCTGCTTGACGTGAGACATGCAGCTTCCACAGGCTGCACTAATGAGTACCTAGGCTGCTTTCAGAATTTTTTTTTTTTTTGAGACGGAGTCTCGCTCTGTCGCCCAGGCTGGCGACCTCAGCCTCCCAAAGTGCTGGTATTACAGGTGTGAGCCACTGTGCCCGGCCGAAATTTTTTTAAAAAATAGAACTGAACGAAAACAAAAACACAGTGTGTGAAAATGTGTGGGATATCACTAAAAGAGCGCTGAGAGGGAAATTTACAGCAATAAATGTTTACTTTAAAAAAACAGCGAAGGGCCAGGCACGGTGGGAGGCTGAGGCGGGCAGATCACTTGAGGTCAGGAGTTGAGGACCAGCCTGTCCAACATGCTAAAACCTTGTCTCCACTAAAAATACAAAAATCAGCTGGGCATGGTAGTGTGCACCTGTATTCCCAGCTACTCAGCAGGCTGAGGCAGGAGAATTGCTTGAGCCCGGCAGGCAAAGGTTGCAGTGAGCTAAGATCGCGCCACTGCACTCCAGCCTGGGCTACAGAGTGAGAACCTGTCTCAAAACAACAACAACAACAACAACACAAAATACAAAACAGCAAAGGTTTCAAATCAATAATATAGGTTTCTATGTCAAGACACTAGAAAAAGAAGAGAAAAATAAATGTAAAGCAAACAGTGTAAAGAAAATAATAAACATAATAGCAGAAACTAATGAAATTGAAAACAGAAAAGCAATAGAAAAAAAATTAATGAAACCAAAATGTGTTTCTCTGGGGAAATATAAAAAAATTCACAAACTTCTAACAATAGTGACAAAAAAGAGATAAATCACCAATATCAGAGTAAAATAGGGGATGTCATAGCAGATTATGCAGCTATAAAAAGGATAATAAGACTACAAACAACTTTACACTATTGCATTTAACAGAAATGGGCCAATTCTTTGAAAATCAAATACTACTAAAACTCATTCAAGAAGAAATAAATAACCTTAATAATTCTATAACTATTGAAAAATTGAATTTATAATTTTAAAACTTTCCAAAAATCCACCAAACTCCAGGCCCTGATGGCTTCACCAGAATATTTTTTAAACTAATATTCAAAGAATAATTACCATCAACTTTACACAGTATCTCCTAGAATATTAGAAGTCGAGAGGTCGCTGACTCATTTTATGAGACTAGTATTAGCCTGATACCAAACATAAACAAAGCTCAAAAAAGAAAACTATACACTGATATCTCTCATCAATTTAGACACAAAAATCCTCAAAAAAAATCAAATCCAACAGAGTATAAAAATAATATGCCAAGACAAACTGGATTTTTTTCCAGGTATGCAATGCTGCTTCATTATTTGAAAGTCAATTAATGCAATCCACCATTACATTTTAAAATGATATACTTGGGTATAAGTCTAGCAAAACATGAACAGTATCTGCTGGATGAAAGTTTTTAAAATTTTGAGGAAAGAAGTTAAAGAAGACCTAAATTCTTGGATTGAAATTCCATGTTCATGGATTAGAAGATTCAACAGAGTAAATACAACAATTATCCCTACATTTGTTTATATGTTTAACAAAATTCCAGCAAATTTTTTGTAGACAGAAGCAAGTTTATTCAAAAATTCATATGGGAAGGGAAGGACTCTAGAACAGCTAAAACAAGTTTAAGAATAAGGTGGGAGGAATCACTGTTCTCAGCATGAAGTCTTACTAAACAGCCACAGAAAGAGGTGGTGAGATAGACACATAGACCAATGGAGCAGAAGAGAAAACCCACACACATATCCACACAAATATGCCCAATACTTTTTGAGAAAAGAGCAAAAGCGATTCAACGGAGGAGAGATAATTTTCAATAAATGGTGCTGAAATGGCCAAACAAAGGGAATGTCAATTTAAACTTTATACCTTATAAAAATTAACCCAAAATGGATAAGGAGCTTTGTTTTTGAGACAGGGTCCTGCTTTCTTTCTCTGGCTGGAGTGCAGTGGTGTGATCTCACCAGGCTTGAAATCCTCCCGCCTCAGTCTCCCAAGTTGCTGGAACTACAGGTGCAGGCCACCACGCCCAGCTAATTTTTTTGTATTTTTACTAGAGGCAGGGTTTTGTCATGTTGCCCAGGCTGGATCTGCTTGCCTCGGCCTCCCAAAGTGTTGGGATTACAAGTGTGAGCCACTGTGCCCAGTCAAGTCATGAACTTATGTGTAAAATAAAACTATAAACATCTAGGAAAAAAAACACAGGAAAAATTCTTTGGAACCTAGGACTGGGCAAAGAATTCTTAGATTTGACACCAAAAGCATGATTCATAAATGGAAAATTTTGATAAACTGGATCTCATCAAACTTTTAGGCCAGGCATGGTATCTCACATCTGTAATCCCAGCACTTTGGGGGCCAAGACGGGCGGATAACTTGAGATCAGGAGTTTGAGACCCGCCTGGCCAACACGGAGAAACCCCGTCTCTACTAAGAATGCAAAAACTAGTCGGGCGTGGTGGCACTCCTGTAATCACAGCTACTAGGGAGGCTGAGGCAGGAGAATAACTTGAACTCAAGAGGCAGAGGTCACAGTGAGCCAAGATCTCGCCACTGTACTCCAGCCTGGGTGACATAGTGAGACTCCGTCTCAAAAAATAAATAAATACTTAAAAATAAAAAAATAAAGTGCTTCATCTTTCCTACCTTAATTTTTTTTTTTTTTTTTAATTTGCTCTATGGGAGACCAATGAGGATGAAAAGACAAATTATAGGTTTGTAGAAAATATTTGCAAACTACATATCTGACAAAACAGTCACATCTAAAATATATAAAGAACTCAGCTGGGTGTGGTGGCTCATGCCTGTAATCCCAGCACTTTGGAAGGCCAAGGTGGGTGGATCACCCGAGGTCAGGAGTTCGAGATCAGCCTGGCCTATGTGGCGAAAACCCATCTCTACCAAAAATACAGAAATCAGTCAGGCATGGTGCTGCATGTCTGTAATCCCAGCTACTCGGGAGGCTGAGGCAGGAGAATAGCTTGAACCCAGGAGGCACAGGTTACAATGAGCTGAAATCGCACCACTGCACTCCAGTCTGGCCGATAGAGCAAGACCCTGTCTCAACAACAACAAAGATAAATAAACAAACAAAATAGGCTGGGCGCGGTGGCTCACACCTGTAATCCCAGCACTTTGGAAGGCCCAGGCAGGCAGATCACAACATCAGGAGATCGAGACCATCCTGGCCAACATGGTGAAATGCTGTCTCTACTAAAATACAAAAAATTAGCTGGGCGTGGTGGCACTCGTCTGTAGTCCCAGGTACTCAGGAGGCTGAGGCAGGGGAATTGCTTGAACCTGAGAGTCGGAGGTTGCAGTAAGCCGAGATTGCACTACTGCACTACAGCCTGGCAACAGAGCAAGACTCTGTCTCAAAAAAAAAAAGAATAAAAATAAAAATAAAATAAAATAAAATAAAAATATAAAGAACTTCCATAACTGAATATTAAAAAACTAAACAACCTGGGCCGGGCACAGTGGCTCATGCCTATAATCCCAGCACTTTGGGAGGCTGAGGTGGGCAGATCACCTGAGGTCAGGAGTTCAAGGCCAGCCTGGACAAAATGGCGAAACCCCAGCTATACTAAAAATACAAAAATTAGCTGGATGTGATGGCAGGTGCCTGTAGTACCAACTACTCAGGAGGCTGAGGCAGGAGAATCCCTTGAACCCAGGGGGCGGAGGTTGTAGGGGGCCAAGATCATGCCATTGCACTCCAGCCTGGGGGACAGATAGAGACTTTGTCTCAAAAACAAACAAACAAACAAAACAAACTAAACAATATGATTAGAAAATTGGCAAAAGACAGGCCGGGCACAGTGGCTCACGCCTGTAATACCAGCACTTTGGGAGGCTGAGGCAGATGGATCATGAGGTCAGGAGATCGAGACCATCCTGGCTAACATGGTGAAACCCCGTTTCTACTAAAAAAATACAAAAAATTAGCCGGGTGTGGTGGCAGGCGCCTGTAGTCCCAGCTACTTGGGAGGCTGAGGCAGAAGAATGGTGGGAACCCAGGAGGCGGAGCTTGCAGTGAGTGGAGATCGCTCCACTGCACTCCAGCCTGGGCAACAGAGTGAGATTTCATCTCAAAAAAAAAAAAAAAAAAAGAAGAAAGAAAGTTGGCAAAAGACATGAACATATATTTCACCAAAGGGGACATATACAGATGGGAAACAGGCATATGAAAAGGTTCAATACAATTAGCAATTAAATAAAAGCAAATAAAAACCACAATAAGCTAACACTACATAAGTATGAGAATGGATAAAACAATAAATAGTGATAACACTAAGTGCTTGTTGAGGATGTGGGGAAACTGATATTGCCAGTGGGAATATAAAATGGTATAGACCTTCTGGAAGACAGTTTAGCAGTTTCTTTTAAAACTAAAAATAGACTTACCATATGACCCAACAATTGTACTTTTTTTTTTTTTTTTGAGATGAAGTTTCACTCTTGTTGCCCAGGCTGGAGTGCAGTGGCGCAATCTCGGCTCACTACAACCTACGCCTCCCAGGTTCAAGTGATTCTCCTGTCTCAGCCTCCTGAGTAGCTGGGATTACAGGCATGCGCCACCATGCCCGGCTAATTTTTGTATTTTTAGTAGAGACAAGGTTTCACCATGTTGTTCAGGCTGGTCTTGAACTTCTGACCTCAGGTGATCCCCCCTCCTCAGCCTCCCAAAGTGCTGGGATTACAGGCGTGAGCCACCGCACCCGGCCTTAATTGTACTGTTAGGTATATATTCAGAGAAATTAAAAGTTATTTTCTTACAGAAACATGTACACAAATGTTCATAGCAGCTTTATTCATAATACTGATGACCCTTGAACAATATGGGTTTGATCTACGTGGGTGCACATATACACAGGTTGTTTTTCAATAAAAGCTATGTGTGTCCCAGCCTGGGCAATATGGTAAAACTCTGTCTCTACAAAAAATACAAAAGTTACATAGGCATGGTGGGACGCACCTGTGAGCCCAGCCACTCAGGAGGCTGAGGAGGGAGGATCATTGAGCCCGGGGAAGCAGAGGTGGCAGTGAGCCAAGATCACGCCACTGAACTCCTGCCTGGGTTGCAGAGTAAGACCCTGTCTTAAAAAACAGAAAGAAAAACAAAAAACAAAAACAAAAACAAAAACAAAGGCCGAGCGCAGTGGCTCACGCCTGTAATCCCAGCACTTTGGGAGGCCAAGGTGGGCGGATCACCTGAGGTTGGGAGTTCGCAATCAGCTTGACCAACATGGAGAAACCCCGTCTCTACTGAATAAAAATACAAAATTAGCCGGGCAAGGTGGCACATGCCTGTAATCCCAGCTACTTGGGAGGCTGAGGCAGAAGAATCGCTTGAACCCGGGAGGCAGAGGTTGTGGTGAGCTGAGATCGTGCCATTGCACTCCAGCCTGGGCAACAAGAGTGAAACTCCGTCTCAAAAAAAAAAAAAAAAAAAGAAGTACTTAGAAATACAGTATGAAAAGGATCGCAAGGCTTGTACACTAAAAATTAGAAAATGTCACAGAGAAATTTAAGAATGTCTAAATAATGGCCGGGTGCAGTGGCTCAAGCCTATAATCCCAGCACTTTGGGAGGTCGAGACGGGTGGATCACGAGGTCAGGAGATCAAGACCATCCTGGCTAACACAGTGAAACCCCGTCTCTACTAAAAAATACAAAAAAACTAGCCGGGCGAGGTGGTGGGCGCCTGTAGTCCCAGCTACTCGGGAAGCTGAGGCAGGAGAATGGCATAAACCCGGGAGGCGGAGCTTGCACTGAGCTGAGATCCAGCCACTGCACTCCAGAGCAAGACTCCTTCTCAAAAAAAAAAAAAAAAAAAGAATGTCTAAATAGGTGGAGAGATATTCATGTTCATGGACTCAATATTGTCAAAATGGCAGTTCTTCCCAGATTAATCTACAGATTCAATACGATCCCTAGTAAAATCCCAGCAGGATTTTTTTTTTTTTTTGTAGAAATTGTCTAATAGATCTCCAAATCCATATGGAAATGCAAGGGCTTAAAATAGCCAAAAAAAAAATTGGATGAAGAACAGTTGGGGAAATGTACACAATCCAAGTTCGAACCTTACTATAAAGCTCCATGTGGTACTGGTGAAAAGCTAGACATAGATCAATGGGACAATATCAAGAGTCCAGAAATAAACCCTTACATTTATGGTCAATTTATTTTTGACAAAGTGTCAAGGCAATTTGATAAGGAAAAGAGTTTTTTCAACAAATCCTTCTGAGACAGTTGGGTATCAAAATGCAGAAGGATGAATTTTACACAGTTATCTCAAAATACACAGAAAAATGAACTAAAAATGAATCACAGACATATATTTAAGTACAGCAACTATAAAATCTCTAGAAGAAAACACAGCAGAAAATGTTTGTGACATTGGGTTAGTGAAAGTTCTTAGACATGACAACAAAAAAATTATCCGTAACAGAAAAAAAATGATAAACTGGACTCCAACAAAATGAAAAACTTCTGTTTTGTAAAAGACTTATTTATTTATTTATTTATTTATTTATTTATATATATATATTTTTTGAGATGGAGTCTTGCTGTGTCGCCCAGGCTGGAGTGCAGTGGCGTGATCTCGGCTCACTGCAAGCTCCGCCTCCCGGGTTCACGCCATTCTCCCACCTCAGCCTCCGAGTAGCTGGGACTACAGGCGCCCGCCACCACGCCCGGCTAGTTTTTTGTATCTTTAGTAGAGACGGGGTTTCACCATGTTAGCCAGGATGGTCTTGATCTCCTGACCTCGTGATCCACCCACCTCAGCCTCCCAAAGTGCTGGGATTACAGGCTTGAGCCACCGCGCCCGGCCTATTTATTTATTTATTTGAGATGGAGTCTCATTCCTGTTGTGCAGGCTGCAGTGCAGTGGCGCGATCTCGGCTCACTGTAACCTCCACCTCCCGGGTTCAAGAGATTCTCCTGCTTCAGCCTCCCGAGGAGCTGGGATTACAGGCATGTACCACTATGCCTGGCTAATTTTTTTGTATTTTTAGTAGTTTCTCCATGTTGGTCAGGCTAGTCTCGAACTCTTGCTTTCAACTGATCTGCCCGCCTCGGCCTCCCGAAGTGCTGGGATTACAGGCATGAGCCACTGCGTCTGGCTATTTATTTATTTTTTGAGACAGAGTCTCACTCTGTCACCCAGGGTGGAGTGCAGTGGTGTGATCTGGACTCACTGCAACCTCTGCCTCCCAGGTTCAAGCGATTCTCCTGCCTCAGCCTCCTGAGTAGCTGGAACTACAGGCACCCACCACCATGCCTGGCTAATTTTTGTAGTTTCTTTTTTTTTTTTTTTTTTTTTAGAGACAGGGTTTCACCATGTTGGCCAGACTGGTCTCCAACTCCTGAACTCAGATGATCCACCTGCCTAGGTCTCCCCACGTGCTGGGATTGTACAGGCATGAGCCACTGTGCCCAGCCAAGACTCATTTATAAAAGGATGAAAAGTAAAACCTGGGAGAAAATATTTTCAAATAATATATTTGATAAGGGACTGTATCCACAATATACAAATAAATCTTACAACTTAATAATTAGAAGACTACCCAGTTTTAAAATGGGCTTAGACCAGGCGTGGTGGTGTGCACCTGTAATCCCAGCTACTCAGGAAGCCGAAGCAGGAGAATCACTTGAACCTGGGAGGTGGAGGTTGCACTAAGCCGAGATGGAGCCACTGCACTCCAGCCTGGGTGACAGAGCAAGACTCTGTCTTGAAAAATAAATAAATAAATAAATGAATAAACGGCTAGAGCCCAGAAACATACAGCATGACCAAGTGGGATATGTCACAGCATGCCAAGTTTGCTAAGCACCCAAACATCAATTTATACAACACATAATATCGATAGCATAAATTATAAAAACTACACAATCATCTCTATAGATGCAGAAAAAAGTGTTTGACAACCTCTAACATTCTTTCATGACAAAAACACACATGAAGTAGGAATAGAAGGGAGCTCCCTCAAGTGACAAAGGGTATCTATGAAAAACCTACAGCTAACATGCTTAAGGCAGAAAAGACTGGATGCTTTCCCATGTGATGATTTGAATTTATCCCCCAAAAGTGCACGTGTTGGAACAGAATCCCCAATGTAACAGTATTAAGAGAATGGGCCTTAGCTGGGCATGGTGGTGGACGCCTGTACTCTCCTTGTCAGAAGCATCCGAACCAGAGCAACTCCATCTTCAATAAGGGCTGGGTACAATAAGGCTGAGACCTACTGGGCTGCATTCCTACAATGGTTAGGAATTCTTTTTTTTTTTTTTTTTTTTTTCTGAAGACCAAGTCTCACTCTGTCGCCCAGGTTGGAATGCAATGGCGCAATCTCGGCTCACTGCAACCCCCATCTTCCAGGTTCAAACAATTCTCCTGCTTCAGCCTCCTGAGTAGCTGGGAGGCTACCTCGGCCTCCCAAAAGTGCTGGGATTACAGGCGTGAGCCACGGCGCCCGGCCAGGAATTCTTAGTCACAGGATGAGACGGGAGGTTGGCACAAGGTACAGGTAACGAAGACTTCGCTGACAAAAGTTTGCGGTAAAGAAGCCTGCCAAACCCACCAAAATTAAGACAGCAATGAAAGTGGCCTCTGGTTATTCTCACTGCTCATTATACGCTAATTATAATGCATTAGCATGCTAGAAGACATTCCCACCAGTGCCATGACAATTTACAAATGCCAAATGCCATGGAAATGTCCAGAAGTTACCCTATATAGTCTAAAAGGGGGAGGAACCTTCAATTCCAGGAATTGTCCACCCCTTTCCTGGAAAACTCATGAAGAATCCACCCCTTGTTTAGCACATAATCAAGAAATAGGCTGGGCGTGGTGGCTCATGCCTATAATCCCAGCACTTTGGGAGGCTGAGGTGGGCAGAGCACTTTAGGTCAGGAGTTCAAGACCAGCCTGGACAGCAAGTCGAAACCCTGTCTCTACTAAAAATTAGCTGAGCATGGTGGCGCACACCTGTGATCTCAGCTACTTGGGAGGCTGAGGCAGGAGAATCACTTGAACCGTGGAGGCTGCAGTGAGCTGAGATCGCGCTACTGCACTCCAGCCTGTGCAACAGAGTGAGACTCTGTCTCAAAATAAATAAATAAATAAATAAATAAATAAATAAATAAATAAACAAACAAGTCTAATCAGCTGAGCAGCCTATGCTGCTGCTCTGCCTATGGAGTAGTCATTCTTTTATTCCTTTACTTACTTAACAGACTTGCTTTCACTTTACTCTATGGATTCATCTCAAGTTCTTTCTTGTGCAAGATCCAAGAACCCTCTCTTGAGGTCTGGATTGTGACCCCTTTCCCGTAACACCAGCTACTCGGGAGGCTGAGGGAGGAGGAGGATCATTTGGGCCTGGAAGGTTGAGGCTGCAGTGAGCCATCATCACACTGCTCCACTCCAGCCTGGGTAACATTGTGAGATCCTATCTCAAAAACGAAACCAAAACAGGGCGGGGGCAGGCACTGTGGCTCACGCCTGTAATCCTAGCGCTTTGGGAGGCTGATGTGAGTGGATGGCTTGAGCTCAGGAGTTTGGGACCAGTCTGGGCAACACAGTGAAACAAAATGTACAAAAAAATTAGCTGGGTGTGGTGGCATGCGCCTGTGGTCTCCGCTACTCATGAGGATGAGGTGGGAGCATTGCCTGACCCTGGGAGGCTGAGGTTGCAGTGAGCCATGATTGCATCACTGAACTCCAGCCTGGGCAACAGAGCCAGATCTTGTCTATGAAAAAAAAAAGGTGGGGCCTTTAAGAGGTGATGGGTAATGCAGGTTCTGCCCTCATGAATGGATTAATGTATTAATGAATTAATTCATGTATTAATGAATTAACAGGATATCACTGAAGGGGGTTAGCTATCAGAGTGGGTATAAAAAGTCAGTTTGGCCCTCTCTCATGAGCCCTCTTACAACGTGATGCCCTATGCTGCCTCAGGACTCTGCAGAGTCCCCAACAGCAAGAAAGCCCTCACCAGATGCAACCCTTTGACCTTGGACTTCCCAGTTCCAGAACTGTAAGAAATAAATTTATTTTCCTTATAAATTACCCAGTCTCAGCTCTTCAGTTATAGCAACAGAAAATGGACTAAGATAAATCTGTTACTGAGAAGTGGGGTTGTTGCTTTAATAAATATCTGAAAATGTGAAAGTAGCTTTGGAACTGGAAAAAGGGTAGAGGCTGGAAGGATCTGAAGGAGCAGCTAGAAAAAGCCTGTATTGCCATGAAAGGAGCATTAAGGGCGATTCTGACAAGGTCTCAGAAGAAAGCAAGAAGACTAAGGAAAGTCTGGAACTTCCTAGAGATTATTTAAATGGTCATGACTAGAATTCTTTTTTTTTTTTGGAGACCGAGTCTCGCTCTGTCGCCCGGGCTGGAGTGCAGTGGCCAGATCTCAGCTCACTGCAAGCTCCGCCTCCCAGGTTCACGCCATTCTCCTGCCTCAGCTTCCCGAGTAGCTGGGACTACTGGCGCCCGCCACCTCGCTCGGCTAGTTTTTTGTATTTTTTAGTAGAGACGGAGTTTCACCATGTTAGCCAGGATGGTCTCGATATCCTGACCTCGTGATCCGCCCGTCTCGGCCTCCCAAAGTGCTGGGATTACAGGCTTGAGCCACGGCGCCCGGCCTAGAATTCTATTAGAAATACAGACAGTAGGGGCTGGGCACGGTGGCTCACGCTTATAATCCCAGCACTTTGGGAGGCCAAGGCGGGCGGATCACCTGAAGTCAGGAGTTTGAGACCACCCTGGCCATTATGGTGAAAACCCGTTTCTACTAAAAATACAAAAATTAGCCGAGCGAGGTGGCGGGCACCTGTAATTCCACCTACTCAGGAGGCTGAGCCAGGAAAATCACTTGAATCTGGGGGGCAGAGGTTGCAGTGAGCTGAGATCACACCACTGCACTCCAGCCTGGGCGACAGAGTAAGACTCCGTCTCAAAGATAAATAAATAAATAAAAGAAATATGCACAGTAAAATAAATAAAAGAAATATGCACAGTAGGCCAGGTGCGGTGGTTCACACCTGTAATTCTAGTACTTTGGGAGGCCAAGGCGGATGGATCACTTGAGGTCAGGAGTTTGAGACCAGCCTGGCCAACATGGTAAAACTCCATCTCTATAAAATTACAAAAAAATTAGCTGGGCCCTGTAATCCCACCTACTCGGCAGGCTGAGACAGGAGAATTGCTTGAACCCAGGAGGCAGAGGTTGCAGTGAGCCGAGATCGTGCCATTGCACTCCAGCCTGGGTGACAGAGCGAGACTTCATCTAAAAAAAAAAAAAAAAGAAATATGGACAGTAAAGGCCATTCTGATGAGGTCTCAGACAGAAAGATAAACAAGGTATTGGAAACTGGAGTAAAGACCATCCTTGTTATAAACTGGCAAGGAACTTGGCTGGATTTTGTCCATGCCAGAGGGTTTTATGGAATGTACAACCTGAGAGCAATGAATTAGGTTATCTGGCAGAAGAAATATCTAAGCAGCAAAGCATTCAGTCTACTTACAAAAAAAAAAAAAAAAAAAACAGAGAGAGAGAGAGACAATGTCTCACTGTGTTGCCCACGCTGGTCTTGAACTCCTGGACTCAAGCAGTTCTCTGCCTTGGCCTCCCAAAGTGCTAGGATTACAGACATGAGCCACTGTGTCCTGCCATGCATGACTACTTTTAACTTATTATGTTAAGCTTTGCGAGGGGAAAAAAAATTACTTAATGACAGACTTTAAAATCAAAAGGGAAGCAAAGCAGAAATATTTGGAAAACTCTCAGTCTGAGTGAAAAAGTCATTCAGGAGAGAATACCAAAGGTGTGTCCCAGAGACCTTTTGCTACAGAGATTAGTGTGCTAGAAGGCGGCCAGGTGCTAATCATCAGAACAACAGGAGAAAAACCCTGAAGGCATTGCGGAGATCTTCAAGGCTGCCCCTTCCATCACTGGCCTCCAGTAGTAAGAGGGTAGAATGGTAGGATGGGCCCAGAGTGCTCTCAATGGGTTTGCAGCCCAGGGATGCCTTGGGACTCTTGCTTCCTGCATTCCAGTACAGGACAACCTAACCCTGACTCAAAGGGCCCTGGGCTCAGCTTGACCAGTTCCTCTGGAAGACGTAAACCATAAAGCTTGGTGGCGTCCTTATAGTGTTAATTCTGCAGGCACACAGAATGCAAAAGCTATGAAGGCATGGCAGCCTCCACCTAGATTTCGTTTTTTTTTTTTTTTTTTTTTTTAAGACCCAGTCTCACTCTGTCGCCCAGACTGGAGCGGAGGGCAGTGGTGCAATCTCGGCTCAATGCAACCTCTGCCTCCCGGGTTCCAGCGATTCTCTTATCTCAGCCTCCTGTGTAGCTGAGATCACAGACATGTGCCATGACACCCAGCTAATTTTTGTATTTTTGGTAGAGATGAGGTTTCACCATGTTGTCCAGGTTGGTCTTGAACTCCTGTCCTTAGGCAATCCACCCGCCTCAGCTTCCCAAAATGTTGGGATTACAGGCATGAGCCACTGCGCCTGGCCCTTTTTTCTTTTTTGGAGACAGAATCTTGTTCTGTCACCCAGGCTGGAGTGCGGTGGTACAATCTCAGCTCACTACAATGCAGTCTCCTGGGTTCAAGCCATTCCCCTTCCTCAGTCTCCCGATTAGCTGGGATTACAGGTGTGTGCCATGACGCCCAGGTAATTTTTTTATTTTTAGTAGAGATGCGATTTTGCCATGTTGGCCAGGCTGGTCTCAAACTCCTGACCTCAAGTGATCTGCCTGCCTCAGCCTCCCAAAGTGCTGGGATTACGGGCGTGAGCCACCGCACTCGGCCCTCCACCTAGATTCAAGCGATGCATTGGAACAGCATGAAATCGCAGGCAGAAACCTGCCACAGGGGTGGAGCCACCACAGATAGCCCCGACTAGGGCAATGCTGAGTGGAAATGGGGGGCCGGGGCTGCTGCAGAAAGTCCCCACCAAAGCAATGCCTAGTGGAACCATGGGAGTGGGAATGCCATCAAGACCCCAGAACTGTAGTGCGACCAGCGTGCATGCTACTCTTCGAAATGCTGAAGTGTAAGCTGAGCCCAGCAAAGTCACAGGGGCATTTTGCCTGAGGCCTTGTAGGTCCATCACCCACATCGGTGTCCCACCAGCAGGAAGTGGGACATGAAGTCAAGGAAGATTATTCTGGAGCTTTAAGATTTAGTGTTGTTTTTCCCTATTGGGTTTTGGATTACTCATGGCCAGTTATTCTTTTCCTCTTGCTTAATTATCTCTTTTGGAATGGGAATGTCTGTCTTAAACCTGTTCAACCACTGCATTTTGGAAGAAGGTAATTTGCTCTCACAGGCTCACAGCTGGAAGAAATTTGCCCCAAGGTGAATAGTGCCTTGAGTTGCATTCATATCTGATTTAGATGAGACTTGGAACTTTGGACTTTTGAGTTGATGTTGAAAGAAGTGAAGACTTTAGGGCTGGCGAGGTGAGGTGGCTCATGCCTGGAGTAATCTCGGCCCTTTGAGAGGCTGAGGTGGGAGAATTGCTTGAGTCCAGGAATTCAAGACCAGTCAGGACAACATAGCGAGACCTCTTCTTTGCAAAAAATACAAACATTAATTGGGTATGGTGGCAAGTGCCAGTAGTCCCATCTACTTGGGGAGCTGTGGTGGGAGGGTCACTTGAACCTGGGAGGTTGAGGCAGCAGTAAGCAGAGATTGCACCACTGCATTCCAGCCTGGGCTATCGGGATAGAAGGAATGTATTTTACATGTGAGAAGGACGTGAGAAGGACATGAATCTTGGAGGTTAGGACAAAATGCTACGGTTTTAATGTGTCCCTCAAAAGTTCATGTGCTGGAAAGTAATCCCCACTGTAACACTATTACGAGGCATTTAAAAGGTGATTGAGTAACGAGGGCTCTGCCCTCATGAACGGATTAATCTCGGCTTTTTTGGAGAAAGTGACAAGCTGATTCTAAATTTCACATGTAATTGCAAAGGACTCAGAATAACAAAATAATCTTGAAAAAGAACAAATTTGGAAGACTCACACTTCCTGATTTCTAAACATATTACTGTGAGAAATGGGAAAGCTCTTCAAAGATTATAAAAAGTCACAATTTCTTTTTTTTTTTTTTGAGACGGAGTTTTGCTCTTGTTGCCCAGGCTGGAGTGCAATGGTGTGATCTCAGCTCACCGCAACCTCCGCCTCCCAAGTTCAAGCGATTCTTCTGCCTCAGCCTCCCTAGTAGCTGGGATTACAGTCATGTGCCGCCAGGCCCGGCTAATTTTGTATTTTTAGTAGAGACGGGGTTTCTCCATATTGGTCAGGCTGGTCTCGAACTCCTGATCTCAGGTGACCTGCCTGCCTCAGCCTCCCAAAGTGCTGGGATTACAGGCATGAGCCACCGTGCCCGGCAAAAGTCACAATTTCTTTTTTTTTTTTGAGGCAGAGTCTCACTCCGTCGCCCAGGCTGGAGTGCAGTGGCCGGATCTCGGCTCACTGCAAACTCCGCCTCCCGGGTTCACGCCATTCTCCTGCCTTAGCCTCCCGAGTAGCTGGGACTAGAGGCGCCCGCCACCTCGCCCGGCTAGTTTTTGTATTTTTTAGTAGAGACGGGGTTTCACCGTGTTAGCCAGGATGGTCTCGATCTCCTGACCTTGTGATCCGCCCGTCTCGGCCTCCCAAAATGCTGGGATTACAGGCTTGAGCCACCGCGCCCGGCCCAATTTCTTACCATAAGATTGCTAGCCACTATTAGTGTGTGTGTATATATATATATACACACACATATATATATGTATATACGTATATATACACATATATGTGTATACACACACACACACACACACACACACACACACACACACATATATATTCCAAATCAGTTGTCCTAGCTTGCTCTGGCACGCCTGGACAGAACAAGACAAGCCCCAGCCCACAGTGCATGCCATTTCTTATTTGGAGATGCTTCCTTAACTATCCCTGGGCAACTTCCTTTTCTTTCTTTGTTCTATTCCCCTTACCTAATTAAGAAAGTTTTAAACTAACAGCCAATCAGGTAAAGTGTAAAATGTGAGGTCCTATTCCAGCCAATGGAAAGTGGACACAGCAGTAGGACAGACATGTGAAGTTATAAATAACTCTGTCTCCTTTGTTCGGTGTGCTCTCATGGCTGGACAGCTATTGAGTAGCACCCTTTTTGCAGAAAGTAAAGCTCGTCTTGCTGAGAGATCATTTGTTCCCATGTTAATTCTTTTTTTTTGCAACACCAAAAACTTCACTCCCAACATTACAAAGCAATAATAATCAAGACAGTGCAGTCCTAGCATGAGGAAAAACATATAGATGAATGGAATATAATTGAAAGTCGAGGGAAAAAAAACCACCTGTCTGTGATCAATCGATTTTCAATACGGGTGCCAAGGCTGTTTGTAGAAAATAATAGTTTTGAACTCAGATTTGGCAATGGATTCTTAGATACAACATTAAAAGCATGAGGAACAAAAGGAAAAACACATAGATAAATGGACTTAATCCAATTTAAAAACTTTTGTGATTCGAAGGACAATGTTGGGCAGGCATGGCTTACTTAATCCCAGTGCTTGGGGAGGTCAAGGCGGGAGGATTGTTTAAGGCCAGGAGTTTGGGATCAGCCTGGGCAAAATAGCAAGACTTAGTCTCCATGAAAAAAAAAAAAAAAAAAAAAAAAAAAAAACTAGGTCGGGTGCAGTGGTTCACACCTACAATCCTAGCACTCTGGGAGGCCAGGGTTGGGGGATCCCTTGAGCCTAGGAGTTTGAGACCAGCCTAGGCAACATGGTGAAACCCTGTCTCAACAAAAAATACACAAACTAACTGGATGTCGGCTGGGCATAGGGGCTCACACCTGTAATCCCAGCACTTTGGGAGACAGAGGAGGGCAGATCACCTGAGGCCAGGAGTTCAAGACCAACCTGGCCAACATGGTGAAACCCCATCTCGGCTAAAAATACAAAAATTAGCCGGGCGTGGTGGCATATACCTGTAGTCCCAGCTACCTGGGAGGCTGAGGGACGAGAATCACTTGAACCCAGGAGGCAGAGGTTGCAGTGAGCTGAGAATACACCATTGCACTTCAGCCTGGGTGACAGAGTGAAACTCAGTCTCAAAACAAAAAAACAAAACAAAACAAAACAAAAACCAAATTAGCTGAGGGTGGTGGTGCATGCCTGTAGTCCCAGTTACTCTGGAAGTTGAGGTGGGAGGATTGCTTAAGCCCCGAAGGCTGCAGTGAGCTGAGACTGCACTCCAGCCTGGGTGACAGAGTGAGACCTTGTCTAAAAATAAAAATAAAAATAAATAAATAAATAAATAAATAAATAAATAAATAAATAAATAAAAGATCAATAACTCAAAGAATGGGGAAAGGACTTGAACAGACATTTCTCTAAAGATATACAAATGGTCAGTAAACACATGAAAAGATGCTCAAATTCATTAGTCATCAGAGAGATGGAAATCAAAACAATGAAACACCACTTCATATTTACTAGAATAAAAAAGTCAAATAATGACAAGGGGTGGTGGGGATATAAGGAAATCAGAACCCTTATATGCTGCTGATGGGAACGTAATTTATAATAAACAAATTTATTTCTCATAGTTCTAGAGGCTAGGAAGTCCAAGTTGAAGGTAATGGCATCTGGTAAGGGTCTTCTTGCTGCATCATAACATGGCAGAAGGCATCACATGGTGGAAGTGCAAAGAGAGGGCGAGAGTGAGACAAAAGGGGCCAAACTCATCCTTTTTTGTTGAGCCAGAGTTTTGCTCTTGTTGCTAGAGCTGCTCTTGTGGCTAGAGTGCAATAGCGCGATCTTGGCTCATTGCAACCTCTGCCTCCCGAGTTCAAGCAATTCTCCTGCCTCAGCCTCCCAAGTAGCTGGGATTACAGGCGTGGCTAGGCTGGTCTTGAATTCCTGACCTCAGGTGATCCACCTGCCTCAGCATCCCAGAGTGCTAGGATTACAGGTGTGAGCCACGGCGCCCGGCCTGTTGTTTTAAATCGCCTAATCTGTGGTGATTTGTTATGTCAGTTTTAAGACATGAATACAGGGCTCTGTAACTATTATTTCTACTTTTGTGCATGTTTGAAATTTTTCATAATAAAAAGTATTTTTTTGTTTGTTTGTTTTTTTGTTTTTTGAGATAGAGTCTCGCTCTGTCACCCAGGCTGGAGTGCAGTGGCGCGATCTCGGCTCACTGAAACCTCCATCTCCTGGATTGATTCAAGCGATTCTCCTGCCTCAGCCTCCCTATAGGCGTGCACCACCGTGCCCAGCTAATTTTTGTATTTTTAGTAGAGACAGGGTTTCACCATATTGGTGTCAAACTCCTGACCTCATGATCTGCCCGCCTCGGCCTCCCAAAATGCTGGGATTACAGGCGTGAGGCACGGTGGCCAGCCAATAAAAAGTTCTAAAAACACCCTGCAAGCCAGTTCATTGGCCTCTATGATGGGGAAGAGTGCGGAGTGGTGGGGGCTGTGGCACATGCTCACAGAGGGCACATGCTCTGTCTAAACGGGGTCTCTCAGCTCCAGTGATTGTAGCACCGTGGAATATGCACCCAGTGATTCTAGAGCTTTCAACTTGCCAAAAGCAACTGGAAATCCATATTTTTACATAAGATCTCCTGAATTTGAAATATTGTAAATTCAAAATCTTAAGAAATCTGTGTGGCTTTTCATAGCAAGAGCATGGCAACAGCATGGCATGTATTAATTCTTTAAATCCCCTCATCAAAGCTAGGATGAAACCCAGCATGATGGCTCAACTCTGTAGTCCCAGCACTTTGGGAAGCCGTGGTGGGAGGACTGCTTGAGCCCAGGAGTTCAAGACCAGCCTGGGCAACATAATGAGATCTTGTTTCTACAAAACTAAAAAAAAAAAAAAAAAAAAAAATTACCCAGGTGTGTGGCTATAGTTCCAGCTACTTGGGAGGCTAAGGTGGGAGGATCACTTTAACCCAAAGGATGAGGTTTTGGTGAGCTGTGATCACTCATCCTGCACTCCAACCTGGGCAACAGAGTGAGATGCTGTCTCAAAAAAGAATAAAAACACCTAAAGACCTAGGAATGCAAGAGTCCCCCACTCCCCCGACAGCCTCTGTTTGGGCCAAATGAGATTTTTGCTGGCTGGATCTCACTCTCAATCAACATTGGGAATATGGGTTTCTTAAGTGCCTATTATATGTCAAGCACTTTGAAGGTATTTTATAGGCTGTATTTTACTTAATCATCACAAGGCAGATATTCATGGGAAATGTTTTACACATGAGGAAACTGAGGCAAGGAGTTTGCATGTACTGCTCTCTCTGTTTTACCATGTCCAATGAGCTGTTTCAAGAGGTCTTCATGGGTCAAAGGAATGAACCCTGGGATCAAATAGACCCGAATTCTGAAGTTAAATACTGTATGACTGTGGGCAACATACTCAAACTCTCTGCATCTTGATTTTCTAGAGTGTAAAATGAGGATGATATCAGTGCTTAATTCATAGGGCAATTAAATGAGACAGTATATTTCATATACTTAGTCTATTTCCTGTAAATGTAACTAGGAAGTAGTATGTGCCAGCTATCATTATTGTTATCGTAAAATACTATTGCTGGGTTCAAGAGTTTGTTTCTTTAACTTCTCCCTAACACATTCAAAATTACTGATTACAAAAAGCCAACCAACACTAAATTTTCTTGGAAGTCCCTCTGTGAAGGGATCTTTTGGTTTTCTTTCAAAGCAAAATGGTTATAACTGTTGTTTTCTCCGTGTAAAAACAGTACATATGCTCTGTAAAATGCCATGTTGCTGAGCCTTGCTGCAGATTACTTGGTTGCCAGGAACAAGATTCCTTCCTCTCCACCATGTGGTGGGACAGGAACTCTTTGTCCCTCCAACGATTCCTGGTCTCTTGACAGTTTCTTCCTGCCTGCCCAATACATGGCAGCAGATGGCTACTGAGGTTTTTGGTGTTTTTTTTTTTGTTTTTGTTTTTTTGGTTTATTTCGAGACAGAGTCTTGCTCTGTTGCCCAGGCTGGAGTGCAGTGGTGTGACCTCAGCTCACTGAAACCTCCGCCTCCCACGACCAAGTGATTTTCCTACCTCAGCCTCCCAAGTAGCTGGGATTACAGGCATGCACCACCATGCCTGGCTAATTTTTGTATTTTTTTTTTAATTAATTATTTTTTTCTTGAGATGGAGTCTAACTCTGTTGCCCAGTCTGGAGTGCAGGGGCACAATCTTCGTTCACTGCAACCTCTGCCTCCGGGTTCAAGTGATTCTCTTGCCTCAGCCTCCCAAGTAGCTGGGATTACAGGCATCTGCCATGACGCCCAGCTAATTATCATATTTTTAGTAGAGATGGAGGTCCACCAGGTTAGCCAGGCTGGTCTCAATCTCAAGTGATCTGCCCGTCTTGGCCTCCCAAAGTGGTGGGATTACAGGCGTGAGCCACTGAGCCCGGCTGCTACTGAGGTTTTTGTTTTCACCTCAGCTTACTGTCTGGAGCTAACTTTCAAGGGAATAAAGAAGTCCCAGGACAGAATCTCACTGGTTCAGCTGAAATTTGATGTTCACTCCTGGACCAATCAGCTGTGATTAGAGAGGGTTATCTCAGCAGGTGGCTCTTGGGTGCTGACTCTCTGAGAATCAGAGGTTTGGCTACCACTGACTGACAGGGTCATCTGTTCATGCAGCCAGGCGAGAATTGCTTGGATGTAGCTGGCATTTCAGACTGATGCCAGAGACAATCACCACGGCCTACTGGGGCACAGTCCTGGGAGATGTTGTTGATAATTTTTCTTCATTTGGATATGCACCAGATTTATTAATGGTTATCTCTCAGGATTAGGAATTCAACACAGAAGAGAAATAACTTCCTACACTTTAGTGTTAGGTTTTTAAAAACTATATACTTTATTTTTATTTATTTATTTATTTGTTTATTTATTTTGAGACAGGGTCTCACTCTGTTGCCCAGGCTGGAGTGGAGTAGCGTCATCACGACTCACTATAGCCTTGGCCTCCCAGGCTCAGGCGATCCTCCCACCTCAGCTGGAACTACAGTGGTGTGCCACCAAACCCAGCTAATTTTTTGCATTTTTTATAGAGACAGGGTCTCGCCATGTTGCCCAGGCTGGTCTTGAACTCTAAGGCTCAAGCAATCTGCCCATCTTTGCCTTCCCAAGTGGTGGGTACACAGGCATAGGCCATCATGCCCGGCTAAAATATACTTTATTTTTTAAATAATTGCTTTAGCCAGGTGCAGTGGCTCACACTGTAACCCCAGCACTTTGGGAGGCTGAGATGGGTGGATTATGAGGTCAGGAGATCGAGACCATCCTAGCCAACATGGTGAAACCCCGTCTCTACTAAAAATATAAAAATTAGCTGGGCATAGTGGCACACACCTGCAGTCCCAGCTATTTGGGAGGCTGAGGCAGGAGAATCGCTTGAACTCGGGAGGTGGAGGTTGCAGATCGCACCACTGCACTCCAGCCTGGGTGAGAGAGTGAGACTCTGTCTTTAAAAAAAAAAAAAAAAAAAAGTTGCTTTAGGTTTACAGAAAAATTGAGAAGACAGTATGAAGAGTTCCTATATATCCTGCATCCAATTTTATATCCTGCATCCAATTTCCCTATTAACATCTTACGTTAGTATAATCCATGTGTTTACAATTAATGAACCAATATTGATAGGTTGTTATTAACTGAAGTCCATAGTTTATTGAGATTTTCCTAGTTTACCCAAAATCCCTTTTCTGTTTGAGTATTCCATTCAGGATACCACATTACATTTAGTGATCTTTCCTTAGGTTCCCCTCGGCTGTGACAGTTTCCTGTATTTTCCTTTGTTTTGAAAACTTTGACAGTTTCGAGAAGTACTGGTCAAGTTATTTTGCAGGATGCTTGTATTATTAGTCTGTTTTCACACTGCTATAAAGAACTGCTTGAGACTGAGTGACTTAGAAAGGAAAAAGGTTTAATTGACTCACAGTTCAGCATGGCTGGGGAGGTCTCAGGAAACTCACAATCACGGCAGAAGGTGGAAGGGAAGCACGGTACCTTCCTCATAAGGCAGCAGGAATGAAAGCAGAAGGAACTACCACTTATAAAACCATCGGATCTGGCCGGGCGCAGTGGCTCATGCCTGTAATCCCAGCACTTTGGAAGGTCGAGGTGGGTGGATCACCTGACGTCAGGAGTTCAAGACCACGCTGACCAGTATGGAGAAACCCTGTCTCTACTAAAAATACATAATTAGCCAGGGGTGGTGGTGTATGCCTGTAGTCCCAGCTACTCGGGGGGCTGAGGCAGGAGAATCGCTTGAACCTGGGAGGCGGAGGTTGCAGTGAGCCAAGATCGCACCATTGCACTCCAGCTTGGGCAACAAGAGCAAAACTCCGTCTCAAAATAAATAAATAAATAAAATAAAAAATAAAAATAAAACCATCAGACCTTGTGAGAACTCACCATCACGAGAACAGCATGGAGGAAAGTACCCCCATGATTCAGTTACCTCCACCTGGTCTCTCCCTTGACACGTGGGGATTATGGGGATTTCAATTTAAGATGAGATTTTGGGTGGGGACACAGCCAAACCCCATCCGCGCTTTACTCTTTTTTTTTTTTTTTTTTTTTTTGAGACAGAGTCTCACTCAGTCATCTAGGCTGGAGTGCAATGGCACGATCTCAGCTCACTGCAATCTGTCTCCTGGGTTCAAGCAATTCTCCTGCTCCAGCCTCGCAAGTAGCTGGGACTAAAGGTGTGCACCACCACGCCCAGCTAATTTTTGTATTTTTAGTAGAGATGGTGTTTCACCATGTTGGCCAGGCTGGTCTTGAACTCCTGACCTCAAGTGATCCACCCATCTCAGTCTCCCAAATTGCTAGGATTACAGGCATGAGCCACTGCACCTGCCAGAGACTGGGTTACTGGGAGGGAGACCGTAAGTTTTTCATTTTCATCAAATCGTATCAAGCAAGCATATTATCATCATAATTTTTGACAGCTGATGTTGGCCTTGATCACCTGGCTGATGTAGTGTTTGTAAGGTTTCTCCATAGTAGTTACTCTTTCTCCCCTATTTCCATACTGTAAACTCTGGAAAAAAGTCACTATTTACAATCTATGCTTAATGAGTGGAGAGTTATGCTACCCTTCCTTGAGAGCAGAGTATCTACATACATTATTTGAAATTCCTTTGTGTGTTACTTTCCTAGGGCTGCTGTAACAACTTGGAAGGTAGCTTAAAACAACAGAAATTTGGTCGGGCATGGTGGCTGATGCCTATAATCCCAGCATTTTGGTGAGGCCAAGCCTAGGCAGGTCACCTGAGGTCAGGAGTTTGAGACCAGCCCGGCCAACATGGTGAAACCCGTCTCCACTAAAAATACAAAAAAATTAGCCCGGTCTATCAAAAATACAAAAAAAATTAGCCTGGCATGGTGGTGTGTGCCTGTGGCTACTCAGGGGGCTGAGACAGAAGAATCGCTCGAACCCAGGAGACAAAGTTGCAGTGAGCCGAGATTGCCCCACTGCACTCCAGTCTGAATGACAGAGTGAGACTCGAAAAGACAAAACAAAATAAACAAACCAACCCCAGAAACTTGTTCTCTCAGTTCTGGAGGCTAAAAGTCTAAAGTCAAGGTGTCTGTAAGGTTGTCCTTCATCTGAAGAGTCTAGGAAGGAATGCTTACTTTCCTCTTTCACCTTCTGGTGACCCCAGGTGTGCTGTGGCAGCATAACTCAAATCCCTGCCTCCACCTTCAGAACACGACCTTCCTCTCTGTGTATCTCTAAGTCTTCTTCTTTTTTTTTTTTTGAGACTGAGTCTCACTCTGTCATCTAGGCTAAAGATCGGTGATGTCATCTCAGCTCACTGCAACATCCGCCTCCCAGGTTCAACCAATTCTCAGCCTCCTGAGTAGCTAGGAATACCGGTGCATGCTACCATACTTGGTTAATTTTTTTTTTTTGAGACGGAGTCTCGCTCTGTCGCCCGGGCTGGAGTGCAGTGGCCGGATCTCAGCTCACTGCAAGCTCTGCCTCCCGGGTTTACGCCATTCTCCTGCCTCAGCCTCCCAAGTAGCTGGGACTACAGGCG
This sequence comes from Piliocolobus tephrosceles, assembly GCF_002776525.5. Lineage (NCBI taxonomy): Eukaryota > Metazoa > Chordata > Mammalia > Primates > Cercopithecidae > Piliocolobus > Piliocolobus tephrosceles. Next base: position 12,567,257 of record NC_045452.1, read on the forward strand.
CCAGCCACCTCGCCCGGCTAGCTTTTTGTATTTTTTAGTAGAGACGGGGTTTCACCGTGTTAGCCAGGATGGTCTCGAACTCCTGACCTCGTGATCCGCCCGTCTTGGCCTCCCAAAGTGCTGGGATTACAGGCTTGAGCCACTGCGCCCGGCCAATTTTTTTTTTTTTTTTTTTTTTTGAGATGGAGTCTTTCTCAGTCGTCCAGGCTGGAGTGCAATGGCACAATCTTGGCTCACTGCAACTTCCGCCTCCCGGGATCAAATGATTCTCCCACCTCCCCCTCCCGAGTAGCTGGGATTACAGGCATCCGCCGTCATGCCCGGTGACTTTGTGTATCGTTGTAGAGACGGGGTTTCACCATGTTGGCCTGGCTGGTCTTGAACTCCTGACCTCAGGTGATCCGCCTGCCTTGGCCTCCCAAAGTGCTGGGACTACAGGCGTGAGCCACCACACCCGGCCAATTTTTGTATTTTTAGTAAAGTCAGGGTTTCGCTATATTGGCTGGGCTGGTCTGAAAGTCCTGACCTCAGGTGATTCGCCGGCTTTGGCTTCCCCAAGTGTTGGAATTACAGGTGTGTGCGCCACTGCACCCGAGCCTTCTAATTTCTGTTCTTTTTTTTGAGTCAGAGTTTCACCTTTGTTGCCCAGGCTGGAGTGCAATGGTGAGATCTCAGATTACAGCAAACTTCGCCTCTTGGGTTCAAGTGATTCTCCTGCCCCAGCCTCCTGAGTACCTGGGATTTTAGGCATGCACCACCATGCCCGACTAATTTTGTACTTTTAGTAGAGATGGGGTTTCGCCATGTTGGTCAGGCTGGTCTTGAACTCCTTACCTCAGGTGATCTGCCTGCCTCAGCCTCCCAAATTGCTGGGATTACAGGTGTGAGCCACTACACCAGGCGTCCTCCTCTTATAATGACACCAATCACTGGATCAAGGGCCTCCTCCAAGTAGGTATCCAAGTATGATATCTCAAGATCCTTAACTGATTGCATCTACAAATACCCTATTGCCAAATAAGGTCACATTCTGAGATTCTGGTAGACATGAATTTTGGGGGGACACTATTTAGCCCACTCCGTTCTGCATTGGAGATTTGTCTTTTTCCCTTCATTTAGTAATTTATCCAATCATTTATATCATTATGGATGATATGATTTGGCTGTATTCCTACCCAAATCTCATCTTGAATTGTAGCTCCCATAATCCCCATGTGTCATGGGATTGACCTGGTGGGAGGTAACTAAATCATGGGGGCAGGTTTTTCCTGTGCTGTGCTTGTGATAATGAGTAAGTCTCACAAGAGCTGATGGTTATTTATTTATTTATTGAGATGGAGTCTTGCTCTGTCACCCAGGCTGGAGTGCACTGGCACAATCTCGGCTCACTGCAAGCTCTGCCTCCCGGGTTCACTCCATTCTCCTGCCTCAGCCTCTCGAGTAGCTGGGACTACAGGTGCATGCCACCACACCCGGCTAATATTTTTTTCTGTATTTTTAGTTGAGATGTGGTTTCACCATGTTAGCCAGGATGGTTTCGATCTCCTGACCTTGTGATCTGCCCACCTTGGCCTCCCAAAGTGCTGGGATTACAGGCGTGAGCCACTGTGCCCGGCCGAGCTGATGGTTTTATAAAGGGCAGTTCCCCTGCATATGCTCTCTTGCCTGCAGCTATGTAAGACATGCCTTTCTTCCTCCTCAGTCTTCTGCCATAATTGTGAAGCCTCCCCAGCCGTGTGGAACTGTGAGTCCATTAAACCTCTTTTTCTTTATAAATTACCTAGTGTCACTGGGTGTGGTAGCTCACGCCTGTGGTTCCAGAATTTCAGGATGCTGAGGTGGGTGGATCACAAGGTCAGGAGTTCGAGACCTGCCTGGCCAACATAGTAAAACCCCGTCTCTACTAAAAATACAAAAATTGGCCAGGTGCGGTGGCTCATGCCTGCAATCCCAGCACTTTAGGAGGCCGAGACTGGTGGATCACCTGAGGTTGGGAGTTTGAGACCAGCCTGACCAACATGGAGAAACCCCTTCTCTACAAAAAATACAAAATTAGCTGGGCGTCATGGTGCATGCCTGTAATCCTACCTACTCGGGAGGCTGAGGCAGGAGAATGGCTTGAATCCGGGCGGTGGAGGTTGCAGTGAGCTGAGACCGTGCTGTCTCAAAAAAAAAAATTACCTAGTCTTGGGTATTTCTTCATAGCAGTATGCAAACAGACTAATACAATGGACTAGTGGATACTTACTTTCATATTTTGGGTTATAATCCAATATTTATATTATATTTTTACTCAAATTGTTTTTCATCTTTGGCCATTGGGAGCTCTTTCAGTTGGCTCCTGTGACACACCTTCATTAACTTTTTTTGAGCACTTCCTTATTTTCTTGTACTACAAGATGCTCTAGGCTCATCTTGTATATTTCCTGCCTGACTCCTAGAATCACTGATTCCTCCAAAGAGCTCTTTTTACTGGTAAATGGCATTAGAAACCGAGATCTGCGCACTAAAACTCCTCATGGTTACTGAGATGTCATTTATTTTAGGTCCTCTCAGCTGGCAGAGCAAAAAATGTATGCATACTTATCCAAGTATATACACATATCTAGAAATATTTCTATGTGTAACCATCTGTATCTAAATTAAGCTAAACATGAGTTCATACTGATGCTTTCAACTTGAATCCATTACCACATGGTTCATTCTAGCCTTCTCATTTGGATTATCTGTAAATTTCTACTCCAACAGTGAGAAACCTGACTCCCACAATCTGACATCCACTTACTTGTTTTGTTTCATTATGTATGTAAAGTAGTATCAAAATTAATCTGTAGCCAATAGGTAACAACTTTATCAACTAGAGTACAGTGCTTATGTGCAGTTCCTTTTGCCTTTAGTCTACAGACTTAACTCATTCCAAAAATTTCCTTAGGTCAACACCTAATCCTTTCCTTGGAGTCCTCTTCAGTGAAGTTGTTGCATACAATCATAAAAATTCCTTAAAGAGACAAGGACATAGCCGGGCGCGGTGGCTCAAGCCTGTAATCCCAGCACTTTGGGAGGCCGAGACGGGCGGATCACGAGGTCAGGAGATCGAGACCATCCTGGCTAACACGGTGAAACCCCGTCTCTACTAAAAATACAAAAAACTAGCCGGGCGAAGTGGCGGGCGCCTGTAGTCCCAGCTACTCCGGAGGCTGAGGCAGGAGAATGGCGTAAACCCGGGAGGCGGAGCTTGCAGTGAGCTGAGATCTGGCCACTGCACTCCAGTCCGGGCGACAGAGCAAGACTCCGTCTCAAAAAAAAAAAAAAAAAAAAAAAAAAAAAAAAAAAAAAAAAAAAATAGACAAGGACATGTTCTGTTGCCCAGGATGGAGTGTAGTAATGCAATCATAGCTCCCTGCAGCCTTGAACTCCTGGGCTCAAGCAACTCTCCCACCTCAAGCTCGTGAGTAGCTAGGACTACGACTGCATGCCACCACTCCTGGCTCTTATCATACTCTGCATTTTTTCCTAGGATCTCCCAACCTCCTAAACAATTTTTAAAAAATTTGCATATTAAAGTTCACTGTTTGTGCTGTACAGTTATATGGGTTTTGACCAATGTAATAATGAATTTTATCCATTGTTATGGTTTCATACAGTTTTACTGCTCTAAAAATCCCCCGTGTTTTACTATTTATTACTCCCACGGAACCCCTGGCATCCTTTTTTTTTTTTTTTTTGTGATGGAGTCTCACTCTTGTCACCTAGACTGGAGTGCAGCGGCATGCTTTTGGCTCACTGCAACCTCCACCTCCAATGTTCAAGCAATTTTCCTGCCTCAGCCTCCTAGGTAGTCAGAATTACAGGTGCCTGCCAACACACCTGGCTAATTTTTGTATTTTTAGTACAGATGGGGTTTTGCCATGTTGGCCAGGCTGTTTTTGAACTCCTGACCTCAGGTGATCCACCTGTCTTGACCTCCAAAAGTGCTGGAATTACAGGCGTGAGCCACCATGCCTGGCTTCCACTGATTATCATCTATATAGTTTTGTATTTTCCAGAATATCATATAGTTGGAATTGTAAAATATATAGCCTTTTCATACTGGTCTCTTTCACTTAGTAATAAGTATTTAAGGTTCTTCCATGTCTTTTCATGGCTTGATAGCTAATTTCTTTTCTTTTTCCTTTTTTGAGATAGGGTTTCATTCCTGTCACTCAAGCTGGAGTGCAATGGTGTGATCTCGGCTCACTGCAATCTCTGCCTCCTTGGCTCAAGTGATCCTCCTGCTTCAGCCCCCCAAGGAGCTGGGACTACAGGTGCATGCCACCATGCCTGGCTAATTTTTGTATTTTTTGTAAAGGTGGGGTTTCACCATGTTGCCCAGGGTGGTCTCAAACTTCTGAGCTCAAGTGATCCACCCACCTTGGCCTCCCAAAGTTCTCCTGGCCTCAAGTGATCTGCCTACCTCAGCCTCCCAAAGTGCTGGGATTACAGGCGTGAGCCACCATGTCTGCCTCATAGTACAGGTGTGAGTCACCACATCTGCACACCTGGCCACTATCTTCTTTTCTTTTATTTATTTATTTATTTATTTATTTTTTTTTGAGACAGAGTCACTCGCTTACCCAGGCTGTAGTACAGTGGAGCGATCTCAGCTCACTGCAACCTCTGTGTCCTGGGTTCAAGTGATTCTCTTGCTTCATCCTCCCAGGCGTACACTACCATGCCCAGCTAATTTTTTGTAGAGACAGAGTTTTGGCATGTTGGCCAGGCTGGTTTCAAACTCCTGACTTCAAGTGATGTGCTGGTCTCAAACTCCTGACTACAAGACATCTCCTGCCTCAGCCTCCCAAAGTGCTGGGATTACAGGTGTTATCCACTGCACCCGGCCCACTTATTTTTTTATATTGCTGAATACTATTTCATTGTATAGACATATCAGTTTATTTATCCACTTATCTATTCAAGGACATCTTTGTTGCTTCCAGTTTTAGCAATTACAAACAAAGCTACTATGAATATTTATATGCAGGGTTTTTTGTTTTTTTTTTGAGACTGAGTCTCGCTCTGTTGCCCAGGTTGGATGGAGTGCAGTGGTGTGATCTCAGTTCACTACAAGCTCTGCCTCCCGGGTTCACACCATTCTCCTGCCTCAGCCTCCCGAGTAGCTGGGACTACAGGCGCCCACCACCACGCCCAGCTAATTTTTCGTATTTTTAGTAGAGACGGGGTTTCACTGTGTTAGGCAGGATGGTCTCGATCTCCTGACCTTGTGATCCACCCGCCTCGGCCTCCCAAAGTGCTTGGGATTTGTTTTTTTTTTTTTTTTTTTTTTGAGTTATCGCTGTTGTTGCACTCAGGCTGGAGTGCAGTGGCACGATCTTGGCTCAGTGCAACTTTCACCTCCCGTGTCCAAGAGATTCTCCTGCCTCAGCCTCCTGAGTAGCTAGGATTACAGGCGTGTGCCACCATGCCCAGGTAATGTTTTTGTATTTTTAGTAGAGACAGGGTTTCACTGTGTTGGCCAGGCTGGTCTCAAACTCCTGGCCTCAAGTGATCTGCCCGCCTCAACCTCCCAAAGTGCTGGGATTACAGGCGTCAGCCACCATGTCCGACTCATATGCAGGTTTTTGTGTGAAATGCTGATAATTTTGGGGGACCCTGGATCCTGGTTTTCACTCTTGCTGATTCATATTCTCAAGGGTCATATGAGAAACATGATTCATAGGCTTGCAGTTGTATAGTGGTGGCTCTGAGGTTCACAGGCTTGAATAATCCTTCTTTTCCTCTCCCAGCCCATTGCTTAGACTGTTCAGCACACTGACACCTTGACTGTCTCTTCTGCAGCCTTCCCCTTCAAGTGCCCCCACTCACATCTCACCTAAAGTCCCCTGCCTGCTCATTCTTCCCCCACCTCTAACTTGGTGAATCCCAACCTGAACTCATTACCTCTCCCCTCAGACCTGCACTTGCTGCTGATGCTTCTTTTTATTTTTGAGACAGGGTCTAACTCTGTCACTCAGGCTGGAGTGCCATTGCACAATCATTTGGCTCACTGCAACCTCAACCTCCTGGGCTCAGCGATCCTCCCACCTCAGCCTCCTGAGTAGCTGGGACTGCAGGCACACACCACCACTCCCACCTAACTTCTGCATTTTTGGTAGAGACAGGGTTTTGCCAAGTTGTCCAGGCTCAAGCAATTCTATTGCCTTGGCCTCCCAAAGTGCTGGATTATAGGCATGTGCCACTGCACCAGCTGTGCACTTGGCTCTTTATTCATTGGTTTGGTGAGGGCATGCCTCCTCCACCACCCATGTCCTCCTTCACTTCTCTTTACCTCCAGTTAGTTATCCAGCCTGTGGATTCACCCTGATGTCTCCACATCCTGTGACCCATCACCATCAGTGCTCCTCGGGGGAAATTTTTCTCATCTTCTTCCCACCCTTTGAGCTTGGGGTTTCAGACAAACCAGGCCATTTCATGCCTATGCATCTCTGCATAGGCTATTCCTTCTTCTAGAGTATACCGTTCTCTTCATTAACTGTCTGGGAAATTCTTGTTCATCTCTTGAAACTTGCTTAGGTATCTGTAAAACTTTGCTTACTTCTATCTATACTGTTGTTACTCAAAGTGTGGTCTGCAAATAAGTGGTCTTGGCATCACCTGGGAACTGGCATAAATACAGAATCTCAGGTTCCACACCAGACCTTCTGAATCTGCATTTTATTTTATTTTACGTTTTGAGATAGAGTTTTGCTCTTATTGCTCAGTCTGGAGTGTAATGGCACCGTCACAGCTAATTGCAACCTCTGCCTCTTGGGTTCAAGCAATTCTCCTGCTTCAGCCTCCCAAGTAGCTGGGATTACAGGCTCCCCGTCACCACACCTGGCTAATTTTTGTATTCTTTTTTTTTTTTTTTTTGAGACGGAGTCTCGCTCTGTTGCCCAAGCTGAAGTGCAGTGGCGTGATCTCGGCTCACTGCAAGCTCCGCCTCCCAGGTTCACGCCATTCTCCTGCCTCAGCCTCCTGAGTAGCCAGGACTATAGGCGCCCGCCACCACGCCCGGCTAATTTTTTGTATTTTTAGTAGAGACGGGGTTTCACCGTATTAGCCAGGACGATCTTGAACTCCTGACCTCAGGTAATCTACTGGCCTTGACCTCCCAAAGGGCTGGGATTACAGGTGTGAGCCACTGCGCCTGGCCTGAATCTGCGTTTTAAAAGATCCCCAGGTGCTGTATGTGTACGCTAACTTTCGAGAGGTCTTCTATTGTGTGTTTTTATTGTAACATGAGTTATACGGTTTTGCAGTAATCCATGTTTGTTTTCTCCTCTGGACTGTGAGTTTCTTTAGGTCAGGGTCAGGATTCATGCCCCATTCAGGAGCCAGCTGATGCTGGGGCAACTGGAATGGAGCCCAGATACTTGTTTGACCCTCAGTGTTCTTCAGACCCGGGATCTAGGCCAGTGACAAAGAGAAGTGCTACAGAAGTAAAGCTCTTTACAAACATTATTTTGCTTTATCTTCACAAAGATATGTATTTTTTTGTTTTTGTTTTTTGAGACAGGGTCTCACTCTGTTGCCCAGGTTGAAGTGCAGTGGTGTGATCACATCTCACAGCAGCCTCAGCCTCCCGGGCTCAGGTGATCCTCCCACTTCAGCCTCCCAAGTACCTTGAACTATAGGCATGCACCACCATGCCCAGCTAATTTTTGGATTATAGGCTCCTGCACCTAGCCACAAATATATTGTTAACCAATGCATATCCTTTCTTTTCCCATTTAAGATGAATTCCAGTAAGAATCAAATGGCAACATGAACAAGAGTTTGTGTGTAAGACTGTTCCTAATTATAAAAAATTATAAAATCTTGGCTAGGCGTGGTAGCTCATGCCTGTAATCCCAGCACTTTGGGAGGCTGAGGAGGGTGGATCACGAGGTCAGGAGATTGAGACCATCCTGGCAGTGGTGAAACCTCGTCTCTACCAAAAACACAGAAAATTAGCTGGGCATGGTGGTGGGTGCCTGTAGTCCCAGCTACTCGGGAGGCTGAGGCAGGAGAATGGCGTGAACCTGGGAAGTGGAGCTTGCAGTGAGCTGAGATTGCACCACTGCACTCTAGTCTGGGCGACAGAGCAAAACTCCATCTCAAAAAAAAAAAAAAAAAAAAAATTAAATTATAAAAACTTAAATGTCTAACTATATGGAACAATTAAAAATAGTGTTATATGAATATATATTTATTTAGAAAGATATATAAATACAGAAATTTTTATAATTTAAAAGTTTATAAAGTATGTAATTTTTTGTATTTTTAGTAGAGATGGGTTTTGCCATGTTGCCCAGGGTGGTCTGGAACTCCTGGACTCAAGGGATCCATTCAGCGCCTCAGCCTCCGCAAGTGCTGGGATTATAGGCGTGAGCCACTGTGCCTGGCTGTTGTTTATTATTATTTCACCCAGGTGGCTAAAAGCCACACTGCTTAACACAGTAACATCCTTCACTGGCTTCCTTACAGATAACATTTCTGAGGTATATGTTGCCATGGTTGCAATGATTGCTTAGGTTGCTTTTCAGGAACTTGGGGACAGCTCCTGTCCAGTTCAAACTGGCTGAGACCACTAACCCTTCAACTTGGCATGTGCAAATGGCCATGAGGTAGCTTTCTGATATCACGGGGACAAAAACTCTACACTCTGATGATGCTAATGCATCCATTTTCTGAACATACATCCTATAAAAAGCCATGACACCAACTACACTTGCACAGATCACCAATTCATTTTTCCTCAGTGTCAATCACCTCTTCCTATGCTTTAGACCTCTCTGCTTCTCTAACCTATAAACATTCCTAAACCTTATTTTCAGGGAGGCTGACTTGAGAGCTGTTCTCCTACCTTCTTGCTGGGCTGCCTTGTGAATAAACCTTTTCTGTTTTGCAAAATCTGGTCACAGTTACTTGTTTACTGTGCATGGGCAGAACGAATCTGGTAGGTATCAACTGCTAATTTAAGGGAAACAACATATCATGAAAACTATTTTTTTTTTTCGTCATCAACGTTAGAAGGAAAGGACGTTGAAGTAAATGTTGTTGGAGAACCTGCTGTACATTAGTTATTTCATTTAAAGTTGTGGTTTCCAAGAACCTAACTACGATGTTAAGTGACATTCTGTAATGCATTATTTGTTGTTAAAATTTTAAGTTACAGAAAGGCATAATGTATACAGATGAAAATTTTAAAATCATCCTTAATTCCATCAGTATGAGATACTGAGTTTCAGTTTTTCTTTTTTTTTTCTCCATCTCCTGGGTTCAAGCGATTGTCCTGTCTTAGCCTTCCGAGTAGCTGGGACTACAGATGCATGCCACCATGCCTAGCTAATTTTTGTATTTTTAGTAGAGGTGGGGTTTTGCCATGTTGGCCAGGTTGGTGTTGAACTTCTGACCTCAGGCGATCTGCCCGTCTGGGCCTCCCAAAGTGCTGGATTATAGGCGTGAGCCACCGGGCCCAGCCATCAGTTTTTTAAAATATTTATTTTACTAGAATTTAATAGAAGAAAAAGAAATGAAGTGAAACCAAAGCACCCCTTCTCTCTCTATTCTTCTACATTTAAAAACATATTGTGAAATAGTAAGAGCATGGGAACATCGTAATTTTGGTTAAACTTTGTTTTTCTCAATAGGCATGTCTTTAAATTTCCATGCAATAACATTTTGTCACCTGCCAAATTAAAATCAGAAGAGACTAATCATGGCCAAATAGACCACATACACACACACACACACACACACACACACACACACACACACCACACACACACACACTACACCACGCACAGTTGAAAAACTTATTGACAGGAACAAAATGTAAAACCTGAACTAGGCTACAGGCTACTCTGGGCACATTGTCCATGGAATTGCCGTACTCTGCAAGGAGGAGTACAAACAAAGTACACTTTCTTCAGGAGAAGGCAATAAAAACAAAGGCTGATCTCCAAGAAAAACATCCAATAAAAACGACAAATTGCTTGTAGGAAAAAAAAAAAAAAAAAGATACTCATGGAAAACACATCTATTTACGATCTATTATAACTCCAACAAAATAATGAATTCAGAATACTAATCTTACTCCTTCTTCCTTGTTGTTTTTGTCTACTAGGGGTTAGGCACTATTTCATACTTATTTAAAATAACAACAGCAACAAAACCTTGCTAAGTTTTGAACATGCACATTAAGCACCTCTGATGAATGACCTAAGGTCTAGTGGAATCTTTTATAATCTATCTTGGACTTGCTTAAAATTAAGTTCCTAGTGTCAGTTACAGAGAACTTGAAGAGGACTTAACAATCTACTTTGTGAGTCACTTGCAGGCCAAAATTCAGAATCTTGCCTTATTTAGTGCACTTCCTTTTTTCACTCCTATTTAATTTTTGCTGTCGAACTTGTTTGAGTGACATGGCTTTCACTTGCGAAGAAGGCAATAAATTCAGCTTTGTTTTAGATGGCTATTTAGTGGTCTTTATTTCTTACTCACTAGTTTTCTGAAACCATATGCATTTTAGCTTGACCATGATTTTCTAGCATAGCTTTTGTCCCCACAAAGCTTCTAAACGCACTCTCCTTTTTTGGTAGCAAAAGAGCCTTTGTCTGGATATCATCTTTAAGAACTTCTAGATTTTTACTTATTCAGTTTGTGCAATGGCATCTATTTTCTTTTCTGTGTTTTTTTTTGTTTTGTTTTTGTTGTTTTGTTTGTTCTCCTCCACAGGAAATGAAGCATCTATTTCCTTCTTGAAGATTTTTTTGTTTTGTTTTTTTTGAGACGGAGTCTTGCTCTGTTGCCAGGCTGGAATGAAGGGGCGTGATCTCGGCTCACTGCAACCTCCGCCTCCCAGGTTCAAGCGATTCTTCTGCCTCAGCCTCCTGAGTAGCTGGGATTACAGGCACGCACCACCACTCCCGGCTAATTTTTGTATTTTTAGTAGAGACGGGGTTTCACCATGTTGGTCAGACTTGTCTCGAACTCCTGACCTCGTGATCTGCTTGCCTTGGCCTCCCAAAGTGCTGGGATTACAGGCATGAGCCACCATGCCTGGCCTTCTTTCAAATTTTTATCCCTGAGACCTCTTATTGCCAGTTCTAGTTTTGATGGATTGCATTTTAGGTCTGCTGCATAGCTATCAAGTTAGGATTTTTTCCCAACTCTCTCCTGCTTTAGTTCCACTGTTTCTTGCTTCCTAAATCTTTTCCCTGGATTCCTTTATTAATTTGTTGGAGCATATCCTCAAGTAATTTTCTTTTTTTTTCAGGGAGTGCATGGGAGGGAAGTTTCAGAATCCTGCTTGTCTTCAAATGTCTCCTTTTGCCTCCACATTTGCTTGATTAGGATATGGAAATTTCTTTCAAAATAATTTTCTGTATACAAAGGTTAATACAACAAATGGAAATTTCATTATGTTAATAACTGGCACCAAAATTTGTCTAAGGGAAAAGATTATCTATGGGATTAAAAAAATACACTGATAAGCTCATGTGGGTAGAAGATAAGGGCAGGAGTGTTTCAGAGAGACCTGGAGGAAAAGGAAATCAGTTACATTGCTCATTATGAGACAAGAGGAGGAATCTGTACTGGTTCCAAGAGAGCAGAGGATTGAAGAGAGAAAGAGGGGGGTCCACTACTCAATGTGAAGTGGACTGTGTTGTTGTGGTGATACTTTTGAAAAATGTATGTCCACAAATTCTTTGAAACTCTTCTCTTCAACAGTTGGAGCTTAATTCTCCTTCCCTCAAGTATGGGTAGACTTAGTGGCCCACTTCTAATGAATAGAATCAAGCAGAAGTAATGGTATGTGACTTCGAAGAGCAGGTCATAAAAAGGTACTGTGGCTTCCCTCTGGGTTGCCTTTAAGAGGGGTGACAGTTTCCACTTCCTCTTTTGTGGAATGTTTGCTTTGGGAGAAGCCAGCTGCCATGTAGAAGTCTAACTACCTGAGATTGCCATGCTAACAGGAAGTCCAAGCTAGCCATGTGAAAAGGCAGCATCACCTTGCCCACAGCTACCCAAATGTTGCCAGCCCACATACCAGACATGGAAGTGAAGGAGCCATCTTGAACATTTCCTGCCTGTGATGGGTTAATATTGAGTGTCAACTTGATTGGACTGAAGGATGCAATGTATTGTTCCTGGATGTGTCTGAGGGTGTGGCCAAAGGATGGTAGCATTTGAATCAGTGGACTGGGAGAGGCAGACCCACCCTCAATCTGGGTGGGCACCCAGCAGCTGCCAGTGCAGCTAGAATAAAGCAGGCAGAAGAACGTGGAAGGACTTGACTTGCTGAGTCTTCCGGCCTTCATCTCTCTGGTGCTGGATGCTTCCTGCCCTTGAACTCGAAGTTCTTCAGCTTTTGGACTCCTAGACTTACACCAGTGGTTTGCCAGGGGCTCTCAGGTCTTCAGACGCAGACTGAGGGCTGCACTGTTGGCTTCTCTACTTTTGAGGTTTTGGGACTCTGACTGACTTCCTCGCTCCTCAGCTTGCAGATGGCCTACTGTGGGACTTCACCTTGTGATTGTGTGAGTTAATACTCCTTAATAAACTCCACTTTTATATACATCTATCCTGTTAGTTCTGTCCCTCTAGAGAATCCTAATACACCGCCCTAGAAGACGCATTGTGGAGAAGAACTGAGGCCCCAGGCACATGGCCCCAGTTGAGCTGTCCCAGCCATCTTCAGCCATCATCACTGCACTGCACTGTAGCTAACGTCTTAGGTATCTAAGAACAGAGATGAACCATCCATACTGTGTCCTGCCCAATTCCTGACCCACAGAATCATGAGTATATAAAATGCTTGTTGTTTTATGATACTAAACTTTGGGGTGGTTTGTGATACAGCAATAAACAACTGGAACAATCATAGTTTACAAATGTTAAACTGAGTATTGAAAGTGACCTCGGCCACAATCCCAGCACTTTGTGAGGGTGAGGTGGGCAGATTACTTGAAGCCAGGAGTTTGAGATCAGCCCAGCCAACAAAGTGAAACCCCATCTCTACTAAAATTGCAACAATTAGCTGGGCATGGTGGTGGATGCCTGTAATCCCAGCTACTCGGGAGGCTGAGGCAGGAGAATCGCTTGAACCTGGGAGGTAGAGTTTGCAGTGAGCAAAGATCGTCCCACTGCACTCCAGCCTGGGTAACAGAGTGAGAACCTGTTTCAAAAAATAAATAAATAAATAAGCAAATAAAGTGACCTCATGCTACCTCATCTCAATAGCTCCACTACTTAGCACAGGGGTCTGGTCTTCCAGAGGCCTGATGAAAGTTTACTGAATAAAATGACTCCTGCCTTCCTTCTTCCTTCCTTCTCTTTCCTTACTATCTTCCCACTTACATTTAAAAAGAAAAGGCTAGGCGCAGTGGGTCATGTCTGTAATTCTAGCACTTTGTGAGGCCAAAGCTGGTGGATCCCTTGAGCCCGGGAGTTCGAGACCAGCCTGAGCAACATGGCAAAACCCTGTCTCTACAAAGAATAAAAAAATCAGCTGGGTGTGGTGGCAGTTACTAGGGTTGCTGAGGTTGCAATATCACTTAAGCCTGGGAGGTAGGGGTTGCAGTGAGCTGAGATCATGCCACTGCACTCCAGCCTGGGTGACAGAGTGAGATCCTGTCTCAAAAAATAAATAAAATAAAATAAAATAAAATAAAATAAAATAAAATAAAAGAAGCCCAAATGCTCAGAGTTCTGAAATGATACTCCAGGAGTTGATTTCAGTTGCTCAGGGGACCAGGGGAGAATTGAGCCTCATGGATGGTGGATGGCCAGATCTCAGTCAGAGGGTTCTAGCTTCTTCCTATTCCAAGTCCCTCCAAGGACCTCCCTTGATTGGAGATGAGGCTGTGGCTTTAAGGAACTTATCTCTGATAATAATTCCAAGGGTAAAGCTTCGGGGCACTGTGTGGGTTTTGGGAATACAGCAGCTAAGCTACGATGTTATGAAGAATTTGGAAGGAGGGAACTCTCTGGGTGCCAACAGCCTATCTGACCTTGTGCATGTCCTCTCCTCTCTGGCCTCAGTTTCCTTTTAATGAGTCTCCTTTGCCAGAGCCCACTCTGGGAAAAACCTGAGGTCATTAAAAATGGAATCTGGTAATGCCCCAAAATGCCGGAAATAAACTCACCCCTCTGATGCTTCAAATTCTTCAGAAAATGTGGCCTAACACTGTGGAAAGAGCAAGTTACAAAACAGTGGCATACAGAACATTCTCTGTAACTTTATCCAGCCTCCTTGTATAGAACCAAGGTGGTGAAGGCTGCTTGCCAATGTGTTATCTGTGGTTATCTGAGTCGGCAGGAGGAAATTATTCTGGGTAATTTTTATTTTGTTTTTGGTGTGCTTCCAGATTTTCTACAATGAACATCTATTACTTTTGATAATCAAGAAATTAAAAAAGTTTAAAAGCAGGCCTTTTGGCACATGCCCTTTGTCATGCTCAGTAAGTACACAAGTTGCTTGTGGGTAGAAGTAAAAAAGAGAGGAATCCTCCATGCAGCCTTGTGGGTGAAGACTGCAGACTTTTCTAATTTACAGATTTTCCCTTGCTATACAACAAATTACCACAAACTTAGTGGCTTAAAACAGCACACATTATCTCAGTTTCTGTGGGTTGGGAGTCCAGGCATGGCTTAGCCGAGTCCTCTGCTCAGGGACCCACAAGGCTACACTCAAGATGTTGGGTGGGCTGTGTTCTCATCTGGATGTATGAATGGGGAAGAATCCACTTCCAAGCACACTCAAGTTGTTGGCAGAATTCAGTTCCTTGGAGCTGTGGGACAGAGGGCCCCAGCTTCTTGCTGTCCTTTGCTTGGAAGCCACCCTCAGATCCTAGAAGCTACCCATACCCATAGTTTCTTGCCATTTGGGATTTCCCAACATGTCCACTTTCTTTACAAACCAGCAAGGAGAGCTTCTAGAGCAAGACCCTTTTTTTTTTTTTTTTAAAAAAAAAAAAGCAGGGTGGTCTTCTGTCACCCAGGCCAGGCTGGAGTGCAGTGGCATGATCTTGGATCACTGTAACCTCCACCTCACAGGTTCAAGTAATGCTCCTGGCTCAGCCTCCCAAGTAACTGGGACTACAGGCACATGCCACCATGCTCAGTTAATTTTTATTTTTTAATTTTTAGTAGACACGGGGTTTCACCATGTTGGCCAGGCTGGTCTTGAACTCCTGACTTCAAGTGATCCATCTGCCTTGGCCTCCCAAAGTGCTGGGGTTATAGGCATGAGCCACCATGCCCAGTCAAGACACTGTTTTCTAAAAGGAAATCATAAAACCCACCTCAAGGTGAAGTCAACTGAAAGGGAAGGGATGACACAAAGGTGTTGTTATGGACTGAATATTTCAGTAAAATTCATGTTGAAGCCCTAACTCTTACCCCTGCAGTGTGACTATATTTGAAGATGAGCCTCTAAGAATGTAACATTAAATGAGGTCACAAAGATGGGGCCCTGACCTGATAGGATTAGTAACCTTGTAAGAAGAGTTCTTTCTCTATGTGCCTGCACCAAGTAAAGCTATATGAGGACATACTGAGAAGGCAACCATATATAAGCCAGAAAGAGAGCCCTCATCAGAAACCAAAGCAACTGATCACCCTAATCTCAGATTTCCAGCCTCCAGAAATATTTCGTGTTGCAGGGTCATGCAAAGGTTTGAAACAAGAAGGGGACAGGATTTGAGTATGTTCAAAATATGGAGGAGACCTGATTCTTGTTTGTCCTTACAGGACAACCGGAGACGGTGAGTGTCCAGGTGTATATCTGAAGTCAGTTGGGGGACTGGACTGAAGGAAGAGCCAGTGTCCCTGGACACCAGAAGGAAGCGTCCTGGGCATGATGTCTAATAGCAGGTGAAGGAGGTGCTTTTTTTCCATGTGGTGACCACCAAGGGAGGTGCTTTAGTTTTTCGTCATCACAGAGTCATGGCTGGGAGTAGGGCTGTGCGAGCAAGTAGACTCAGGGTGGCATGATAAAGGTATGGGAAACTTCTTGTGCTAGGGCTATGGAATAAAATTCACACCTGAAACATGTCAAATGAGATGACGTATGTAAATTGCAGAGTTGTGTCTGGCACATGCTAAGGGTTTGATAAAAGAAAGCTACTATTCTGTTATCAACATCTCCTAGTTGAGTGCCTAAAAAGCCTCTGTTCTTATTCATCCACCATCATGGGTCCATTGTTTTCCAGGCTGAAAAAGATATATGGCTCAGAGGATGAGGTTTTGGTTAGAAGCCTGCGTAGAAGATCATTTACAAGCTAGGAGACTCTAGTTTTCCTCCTTGGCAGTGCTCTGAGTATTAACTGACTACACATCTGTGGGTCCTCTATATGGAAGGGATCCTCATACAGTGGATAAAAGCAGAGATCTTACATTCCCAGTCCTAATCAGTTATTATCATGTATTGTAATAATGTTACTGAATGCTGTCCAGAACTGGGAGACAGGGTGGTATGGGTGTGTTTTATATGCTTAACCAAGGATATTTGAGCAAAATATACAATCAGATTCCTGGGCATGCAACCTATGGAGTCACACAACTATCCATACTTAAAAGGGCCCTGCTCCCAGAAGGGCCTCACATTTGTTTTGTGCTCTGTTGTCACCATCTTGAAATTCTTTTTTTTTTTTTTTTTGAGATGGAGTCTTGCTCTGTCGCCCAGGCTGGAGTGCAGTGGCACGATCTCGGCTCATTGCAAGCTCCGCCTCCCAGGTTCACACCATTCTCCTGCCTCAGCCTCCCAGGTAGCTGGGACTACAGGTGCCCGCCACCACGCCCGGCTAATTTTTTATATTTTTAGTAGAGACGGGGTTTCTCCATGTTAGCCAGGATGGTCTCGATCTCCTGAACTTGTGATCCGCCCGTCTCGGCCTCCCAAAGTGCTGGGTGGGATTACAGGCGTAAGCCACTGCACCTGGCTCATCTTGAATGTCTTAATAATTTTTGAACAAGGGACCCTGCATTTTCATTTTGCACTAAACCCAACAATTTATGTATATATCCTGTATACCACAACTTGATCTCAGTTCTTAGTAGCAATCTTAATGTGAAGTTTCCAAATTTCTTACAGCCCTTTATCTTCTATGAGTCTTGATAGATGTTGAGCAACCTTCCTCCTTATGAAATTTCACAAGGCAGGGGTAGAAGATGGACACAATAGGTTTGGGGGAAGGGGAAGGAGCCAGAGCCAGAGAGAGTGTATGAGGATCCCCTCCACAAAGGGCACCCAATGATGTATAAAAGGAAGTGGCCTATGTGGAAGGCCTATGTGGAAGACACATGGAAGTCTGACTCAAATTTTCCAAGTGGAAGAAAGAACAGGAAACGAGAGAGGCAAGGAAAGAAGGGAACAAGCAGGTTCTGCCTCTCCTTCTTAGGCTGTTAGGGTCCTAAGGACAAGCACAGAGGTGAAGCAAGAGTATGTGGTTATCATCAAAGGGGTCCACAGGGCTGTCAGGACACAATGCTATTGGAGCAGGTTCTTTGCTTTAAGAGAGGGTACTGGGAGAGGTATCTTGGCAAAGAGCTATAAACACAGCAGCCTCAGCCGTCATTCCCTTTTTGGGTGCTCCAGGCACAAGGAAATAGCAATCCATTTGGCGAAGTGCTAAGAACAACTTGGTATCAATTTGCTTTTCGGCCAAAGCCAAGGATACTTGCTATTATAGACTTCAGGTTTCTTGAAACTTTTCCACAGTCATTTTTTATCACTGTGAGTTTTCCCATAGTTAAACATAACGTAGCATCTCAAAGTGGTTGGGGGTGGGGCTTGCTTTGGGCCAGAAAGAGATGGGAGAAGCTGCGTAACTCAACCCAGTTCTTCTGTAGGACCTGCAATGAAGCCTGTTCTACTACAGGCTGCCTTTCATCAAGACCTCTTCTAGGCCCTGTCTCTGGGGCTGGTTTCCAGGGTTGTCTCATGTGTGCATGCGCATGTTTACGTGTTGCTCTGACCTCTTGATTTCACTCTTGATTTGTCATACACTTTCCAAAATTTGTGGTATAACTTAAGTGATCACATTGGAAAATGAATATTGTAAAATATACACAGAGTACACTGCAGTATAATTGTGCTGGTCACAAGGCAAACAGAGATTTAAAACATGAGTTCATAGTGCACTCCAGTTCATAGTGCACTCTTAGGATAGGATGCAAGTTGAATGTCATTTTGAGGACCGTCATTGTGTTGTGAGTATACCAGTAAATATTTGTGACTGGAGCCTGAACTCGATGGTTCTCCTGTCTCCCCAGCTCCATGGAAGCCATGTTCTATGTATGTCTCCTGAGTCCTAGAAGACCTAAAACAGCCTCTGATCTTCTCTGGCCAAACCATCTTCTCTCCAATTCCAAAGAGTTGCAGGCATCATCTGAACTTGAGAAATCAGACTCTTGTCCAAAGAGGCCGAGTGTTGAATCAGGCAAATGTGATTCTGCTCTTTTTTTTTTGAGATGGAGTCTTGCTCTGTCACCTAGGCTGGAGTGCAATGGTGCAATCTTGGCTCAGCGCAACCTCTACCTCCCAGGTTCAAATGATTCTCCTGCCTCAGCCTCCCGAGTAGTTGGGATTACAGGCACCTGCCATCATGCCCATCTAATTTTTGTAGAGATGGGGTTTCACCATGTTGGCCAGGCTGGTCTTGAACTCCCGACCTCAGGTGATCTGCTTGCCTCGGCTTCCCAAAGTGCTGGGATTACAGGAGTGAGTCACTGCACCTGGCCTGATTCTGCTGTTTCTGTTCCTCTTCTGTTGACTCAGGAGAATGGCAAAGATAAGCCCAAGAGTCCTTAAGGTTCTCAGGGTTTCACTCTTGACGTAAATGTTGATCTAGCTTCAGCCCATTTCCCTGACCTAATGACTGGGTCTTATTTCAGGTACTTTAAGACGTGGAGATCTGCTGGTTCGGGATGGCAACCTGGGATAAAACTGTGAGGGCTTCTGGGATATTTTAATTGTTCAGAATTACACCTAAGCAGAAAAATACCTTTTATTATTGTTGGTATAAAGGACCAGGACTCTGACTTAAATAAACCTGTGGTTTTTTTAATATCAAGTAGCAATCGAGGGTATGGGACGTTGATCTGATGCAGTCAGCGCAGTGGTAAGTCATTTATCCCTCTGGAGTGTGTCAGGCTCCCAGGACTGTCCACCTGCTCTGATAGAGATGAAAAAGGTCATGTTTCCTTTTTTCTTTTTTAATTTTTTGAGATGGGAGTCTCACTTTGTCATCCAGGCTGGAGTGTAGTGGTGCAATCTTGGCTCACTGCAACCTCCATCTCCTAGGTTCAGGCAATTCTCCTACCTCAGCCTCCCAAGTAGCTAGGATTACAGGTGTGTACCACCACACCCGGCTAATTTTTGTATTTTTAGTGGAGACAGGATTTCACTATATTGGCCAGAATGGTCTCAAACTCATGGCCTCAAGTGATCTGCTCAAGAAAGGCTGTATCTCTATGAATGAGAATTGGACCTTCTTAATCCAGGCCTCCTACCACATTTGCTAACTGGCCAACTGGCATGAGTGGCATCCAAGGACCTCAGTCCATGAAAGAAATGGAATGTGACATGCTTTTCTGTCAACAGCATTCCTGAGGGTGGTGGGGTAAATAAGAAATTGCTTTTCCTTATAAAACAAATTGAATGTGATAGCATGTGCATGTCATTTACACCAGCAGTTTGTGGCTGTGGTTAAAAATGTCAAGGGAATGGCTGGCTGAGCTAAGTCTTCCAGGATATTGTTACCTTAACAGCATTATTGCTAACAATTGCCATTTGCTGAGGCATCATAGTGAAACCCCATCTCTACAAAAATACAAAAATTAGCTAGGCATGATGGTGGGTACCTGTAATCCCAACTACATGCCAGGCACTATGTGTTCACATCTCACTCCCTAATCCTCACAATATTTGAGGTAGAGATTGTTACTACTTCTTACCTACACTCTCTCCCCTTTTTGAGATGGGGTCTTGCCATGTGGCACAGGCTGGAGTGCAGGAGCTATTCATAGGAGCAATAATAGTGCACTACAGCCTTGAACTCCTGGGCTCAAGTAATCCTCCTGCCTCAGCCTCTTGAGTAGCTGGGACTACAGGCATGTGTTACCAAGGCCAGCTACCACTCCTTTTCCTATGAATAAAGAAACAGAGTCAGAGAGGTTAAGTAGCTTGTCAGCCTCCTTGGCTTTGCTATTGCAGAAAATTGCTTGGCTCTATCTACTGGAATTAACAGGTTCTAAGTTTCTGCCTCTTATAAACTGATCTCATATTATTTCCTCAACACCTTCTATGTGTTAGGTGCTGGTACTAAGTTGAAATGGGGATAGGTTAGTTAGGACTCTGTCCATTTCATAAAAAGAGAAGACAACTCAAACCGAATAAGCAAAAAGCAAATCTACTGGCTTGCAAAAGAGCCCAGGGTGAGCTTCAGGCATGGCCAGATCCAGAGGATAACAATGTCTTTAGGATTCTTAGTCCCTTACACAGATTCCATTCTCAGATGAGCAATCTCCTTGTAGTGGCAAGAGGGCTGTCAATAATGCCAGCCTTGCAACCTTACAGTTCTAAATTCAATAGATTAAAAAGGAAATTCCCCCACCCCCATTAGCTGTTATTTGTGTAGAACTGGCTTGGCTTAGATTAATATACTCACTCCATATCCAACTACCCTGACCAAGAGGCTGCAGTGCTCTGGTTGGTCTGAGTTACATCCTCAGTCCTGGAGCCAGGGATAGTGAACAGACAGAAAGTGAAGGAGGGTTGGAAACCCAGAGGGCAACTAATATTCTCTTACCAAAAGAAGTGAAGATAGATACTGAGCAGACAAAAGCAATGGATGTCCATAACAGTGGGATTCTGAGAGCATAAAGGAGGGCCACTAAAGTAATAAAGAGACCAATTTGTTAATTTATGATTTTTTTTTTTTTTTTTCTTGAGATGGATCTCACTCTTGTTCCCCAGGTTGGAGTGCAATGGTGTGCTCTCGGCTCACTGCAACCTCTGCCTCCCGAGTGGCTGGGATTACAGGCACCCTCCACCACACCTGGCTTAATTTTTGTATTTTTAGTAGAGACGGAATTTTACCATGTTGGCCAGGCTGGTCTAGAACTCCTGACCTAAAGTGATCTGCCCGCCTCGGCCTCCCAAAGTGCTAGGATTACAGGCATGAGCCACTGCGCCTGGCCCTATTAATTTATGACTAAAGATAATAATGTGGCTGGTTCACGACCCAACCAGTTATCTACTCTTAGTGAGTCCAGCTAGGGGCAGGTTAATTCAGTAGTATAAAATCAGAACAGATGGAATCAGATGTTCCTAAGAAATATTTCCAGCAAAATATTTATGGGCAGACTAGGCTCAGTTGTGAGGGAGAGAAAAACCTCAAATACTAATGATGTCAAGAGGACAGAAATTAGTTTTGTAAACGAGGTCCAGAGATAAACAGTTCAGGCTTGGTAAGGTGGCTTCACATTCATCAGGAATCTAGGCTCCTTCTAACTTGTTACTCCATCGTCATTGGCACAGAGCACCTTCTCCTTTATGGTCCAACAGTGACAAATTCCAGTCATGGAATTCTAGTCAGTGGGGTGAAGACTACATTCTAGTCAGGAGGGTGAAGGAAGGAGATGGGCTCACTCCTTTTTTTTTTTTTTTTTTTTTTGAGACGGAGTCTCACTCTGTCCCCCAGGGTGGAATGCAGTGGCCGGATCTCAGCTCACTGCAAGATCCGCCTCCCGGGTTTACACCATTCTCCTGCCTCAGCCTCCGGAGTAGCGGGGACTACAGGCGCCCGCCACCGTGCCCAGCTAGTTTTTTGTATTTTTTTAGTATAGACGGGGTTTCACCGTGTTAGCCAGGATGGTCTCGATCTCCTGACCTCGTGATCCGCCCGTCTCGGCCTCCCAAAGTGCTGGGATTACAGGTTTGAGCCACCGTGCCCAGCCAGGTTCACTCCTTTTTAAGGATAAGTCCTAGAAGTTACTCAGGTCCCACTGGCTAAAATTTAGTCAGTGGGTTATACCTGCCAGGGAGACTGAAAAATGTGTTTACTCTGGGAAGAACAAATACAGGGAGACAACACATCTTTATTAGAAGTGGCACCCTAGTGGACAACCCTTTCTCTGTTGTAGGGAGTGGCCTATTCAAAGGCTAAAGATCAGACACCTGGAACCCAGGCATCTACAAAAGGCAACCCTGAATATAAAAGAGTTAACCAGCTGTTACTCTTTGTTGCCTCTTTTTTGATCCCTTAGCATATGCTAACTTGAAAAAGTCTAGGTGCAATTTAATTGCTTTAAAACTTATATTTATGGTTCACGCCTGTAAACCCAGCACTTTGGGAGGCCAAGGAGGGTGGATCATTTGAAGTAAGGAGTTCAAGACCAGCCTGGCCAACATGGTGAAATACTGTTTCTATTAAAAAACAAAAAACAAAAAACAAAAATGAGCTGGGCATGGTGGCGTGTGCCTGTAATCCCAGCTACCTAGGATACTGAGGCAGGAGAATTGCTTGAACCCAGGAGGTGGAGGTTGCAGTGAGCCGAGATTGCGCCACTGCACTCCAGCCTAGGCAACAGAGTGAGACTCTAATAAAAAAAAAAAAAATTATTTCCTTTGAACTCTTAAAAAAAAAAAGGATGTACTCCCACAACCAGTGAAACAATGCCAGTATGTATAAAGTACCAAGTTTCTCCAAATCCTTCAATTTGGTGTATCCTTCCACTTTTCTTTCATGTTCATTTAGATACATTTGTAGGGCTTCCAGCCCTTCACTCCATAAAATGGGCTACTATGATACACATTACTCTGTAATTTTTGTTTGTTTTGCTTAATACATCATGGACATGCCACAGGCTAAGAACTAAAAGTCTTTTTTTCTTTTTGAGACGGAGTCTTGCTCTGTCGCCCAGGCTGGAGTGTGGGGGCGCGATCTCGGCTCACTGAAAGCTCTGCCTCCCGGGTTCACGCCATTCTCCTGCCTCAGCCTCCCAAGTAGCTGGGACTACAGGTGCCTGCCACCACTCCCGGCTAACTTTTTGTTATTTTTAGTAGAGACGGGGTTTCACTGTGTTAGCCAGGATGGTCTCGATCTCCTGACCTTGTGATTCACCCGTCTCGGCCTCCCAAAGTGCTGGGATTACAGGCTTGAGCCACCGCGCCTGGCCTAGAGGTGTTTCTAACAGTTGCATAATATTCCACAGTACAGCTGTCCTATAACTGATTCAACCACTCCACTTTGATCGATGCCTTTTTAAATTTTTTGCTACCACAGGTTACGCTGCTGTAAATTTCTCATACTGATGTCCTTTTATCTTGGTGCTTTAATTCATTGAGAGTCTTTAAAGTAGGAATGCTGGGTCCAAAAGTGTATATTTAAAAATTTGCAACAATATTGCCAGATCTTCTTAAAAAATTGGAACAATCTATGTGCCCACGAACAATGTATAAAAGCTGTTACCCTAATTCTTGCCAGCACTGTATGCTACTGCTCTTTTAAATTCTGCCGTCTGATAGGTGGCAAATGGTACTTCGTTGCTTTGATGTACACCACATCTCACTGACCTCACTGTCTTTCACATGCTTACTGAAATGTTGAAGAGCATCAACATTTCAAAGTACAGACTAACAGACCATCTGTGTTTGAGTCATAGCTCTATCACCTATTGTGTGACATGGGCAAGTTACTTTATCCTTCTGAGCCTGTTTCCTGTAGCTGTGAAACAGGGATAATATTGCCTATCTCATAAACTGTGACGATTAAATAACACTTATAAAGTGTCTGAAAGAATGCCTAGTATGAAACACCAAATAAATGGCCATTATTACTTTAGTTATAAATTTGTAGGAACACTCTGTATTAGCAATATGAGTCCTGAATCTGTCATTTATGTTGGAACTGTCTCTCCAATCTATCACATCTTTTACAGAACCAGAAGATTTGTTTCATGTAGTCTTATATGTCTGTAATTTCCTTTATGGCTTGTAGGTTTTCTGCTTTATGAAAATCTCCCATGTCATAAGATTACAAAAATAGCCTCCTAAATATTCTTCTAGTGTTTCATTTTAAGATTTAAATCTGTAGTCCTTTTGGTATTTATCTTTGTAAATGTTAGGTAGGGATTTGGTTGCTCTCTAGGCATCTTACTGTAGCTCTCTGTATCATAGTTACAAATATTAGATTTAAAAAAATTTCATGGAAAGAAATATGGAAGAAAATAAGTTACAGTATTCATAGCAATAGGCTTTTGGGTTGTTCTGAATAATCATTTCAATTTTTTTTTTCTTTTAATGAAAACTTCCCATCTCCCCTGCTTTAAAAAATGTGGAAGCCAGCTGGGCACAGTGGCTCACACCTGTAATCCCAGCACTTTGGGAGGTCGAGGCGGGTGGATCACGAGGTCAGGAGATTGAGACCATCCTGGCCAACATGGTGAAACCTTGTCTCTACTAAAATACAAAAAATTAGCTGGGCGTGGTGGTGTGCACCTGTAGTCCCAGCTACTTGGGAGGCTGAGGCAGGAGAATCGTTTGAACCTGGGAGGTGGAGACTGCAGTGAGCCGAGGTAGTGCCACTGCACTCCAGCCTGGTGACAGAGTGAGACTCCAGTTCAAAAAAAAAAAAAAAAGTGGAAACTTTTTTTCCAAATGAGTACAGGAAATTCCAATATACAAAATTGAGTTGTTGCTGTTTGAAGTGGTGAAAGATGAATCTTGAGGAATAAGATAATGAAGAGCTAAAGAGTCTTGTAAACCAGGAGAGTTTAGATTTTATTCTGAAATGATGGG
The DNA here is from genome assembly GCF_002776525.5 of Piliocolobus tephrosceles. Lineage (NCBI taxonomy): Eukaryota > Metazoa > Chordata > Mammalia > Primates > Cercopithecidae > Piliocolobus > Piliocolobus tephrosceles. Next base: position 12,592,086 of record NC_045452.1, read on the forward strand.
GGAACTATTAAAAGATTAAGTAGGCTGGGCATAGTGGCTCACACATGTAATCCTAGTGCTTTGGGAGGCCAAAGTGGGAGGACTGCTTGAAGCCAGGAGTTCACGACCAGCCTGGGCAACATAGCGAGATGATGTCTCTACAAAATACATAACTAAATAAATGGCCAGCCAGGCATCATGGTACATGCCTGCAGTCCTAGCTACTCATGAGGCTGAGGCAGGAGGAATGCTTGAGGCCAGGAGTTTGAGGCTGCAGTGAACTATGATTGCCACTGCACTCCAGCCTGTGCAACAGTGATACCCTATCTCTGGGGGGGGGGGGGGGGGGGGGGGGGCC
>NC_045452.1:12592522-12641105 GCF_002776525.5 Piliocolobus tephrosceles
GGGGGGGGGGGGGGCGGTACTCTAGCTGTTCTGTAGAGAAAACTGTATGTAGTGGGACAATAATAGAGGCAGTGAGACCACTAGAAAGGCATTATAGCCGGGCGCGGTGGCTCAAGCCTGTAATCCCAGCACTTTGGGAGGCCGAGACGGGCGGATCACGAGGTCAGGAGATCGAGACCACCCTGGCTAACACGGTGAAACCCCGTCTCTACTAAAAATACAAAAACTAGCCAGGCGAGGTGGCGGGTGCCTGTAGTCCCAGCTACTCAGGAGGCTGAGGCAGGAGAATGGCGTAAACCCGGGAGGCAGAGCTTGCAGTGAGCTGAGATCCGGCCACTGCACTCCAGTCCGGGTGACAGAGCGAGACTCCACCTCAAAAAAAAAAAAAAAAAAAGAAAGGCATTATAATACTTATAGCAACAGATATATGTTCCCTTGGACAAAGTGATAGAAGTGGAGATAGTTTTAAGGTATATATTTACATGCTAACACCAAGATAATTTAATGACTAACAGGGACTCTGGGAGAGAGGGAAGCTTTGAGAATAACTCTCGTGTTCTGGTTTGAGAAACAGAGTAGAGGGTGGTGCCATTTACCATGAAAGGGAACACTGGAGGAAGAGCAGATTGTAAGGAAAAAACGAAGAGGTCAGCGTTATTACATTGGGTGAGAGTATCTTTGTGTTAATCAAGCAGGGGACATCTAGATACAGGTGGGTATTCAGATCTGGAGCTCAAGACACGTATCAAGGCCAAAGGTAGGAATCTGGAAGTTATCAACATACAGTTAGAAACCAAGGCCATGGGAACGGATGAGATTTTTCAGTCTACAGGGCAAGGAGACTTAAAGTCAGGAATCTGGGCAGGTGAAGGCCTCTCATATTGCTTTCAGAAACTCATATACCTCTTACACGTTATCCTCTGGGCTCACATGGCATGGGAAAGGGGTAGTTTCCCAAAGGAAAAGTGAAGTGCTATTCTCAGAGGGGAAAAAGATAACATTGGGTAGGCAAACGTACACTATGTGGACATGCATTCTTCAACATGAACAATCTTAATACCTTCACTCAACATAATCCCCTCTAAAGGGAGATCTCCCTCTTAAAGGGAGATAACCTAAAATAATTTTTAGTTATAAGCCTAAGATTTCCGGGTGATGCTCATTCTTCTCTAGTTCTTAACCCCATCTTGATAATCTGCAATTTATGGATTTCCTGATGTATTTAAGCATCACCAACACACTCATACACATCAGTGAGGGGACACTGCCATTAGAATGGCTTAGCTCCAATGGAGAAGAAATCTGACTGGATTAACTTGCATCATGCTCAAACTTCAGCCAGGAAATGTTAGGGCAGAATAATGTAATGAATAAAGAGGAGAGGGGGAAATAAAATAAGGCAAACTAAGAGATACAGGGTAGACTACAGATCTTACTTCTCCAACAGGTTATGAGTCTATAGCTGCTATTTATTTCCTCCTCTTTTGACTATACTTTTTTGTTTCATTCAGTCAGGGATTTTTGACTAATAGGGTTACCCAAACCTTCATTCCTGAGATATTTGGAGGATTGGGATTCTCAAAATCTTCCCAATCTTCCCAGATATCAGCACTCTATACATAATTTAGTCTCTTTTCTGATTAATACCTTAACTCTCACAAAAGAGACCTTAGTAATGCTACAAATTCAACCAGCATTGTAATTTTGCAATTTAAATAATTAATTTCCACGTACTAGTTTGGATTTAAGCACAGAGATTCACTTATCCTGGACACAAAAAGACCCTGTATTTTATTCTATGCCCACAGGTCAGTTTCTGGGTTTGAGCTGATGCCCTTCACTTTAAAATAGCTAATGAAGCCAGGCGCGGTAGCTCACGCCTGTAATCCCAGCACTTTGGGAGGCCAAGGCGGGCAGATCACCTGAGGTCAGGAGTTCGAGACCAGTCTGGCCAATATCTCTCCTAAAAATACAAAAATCAGTCAAGCATGATTGCATGTGTCTGTAATCTCAGCTACTCGGGAGGCTGAGGCAGGAGAACCGCTTGAACCCAGGAGGCAGATACTGCAGTGACCTGAGATGGTGTCATTGCATTCCAGCCTGGGCATCGCAGCGAGACACTGTCTCAAAAAAATATATATATATAAATACAATTTAAAAAAATAGCTAATGCAATCAAAGTAACCATTCTAACTCAGTGGTCCTGGCCTGCTTTATCCACTTTATTATTTTTTTGAGACAGAATCTTGCTGTCACCTAGGCTGGAGTGCAGTGGCACAATCTCAGCTCACTGCAAACTCCGCCTCCCAGGTTCAAGAGATTCTCCTGCCTCAGCCTCCAGAGTAGCTGGGATTACAGGCACCCATCACCATGCCTGGCTATTTTTGTTTTGTTTTGTTTTGAGATGGAGTCTCGCTCGGTGGTGCTCACCTCTCTTAAGAATCAAAGTCCTGGTGGGATAGAATGAGCTTGCATTGCTCAAACCTCAGCCACAGGGCATGAGGCTGGAGTACTATCATCTGTAATTCCAGTGACACCACATGAAATACGAAGGAGCAGCTTTCTAAAGGGTAAGTGGGGACGTACCATTAAAGGAAAGGGGAAGTGATTTTTGGCAAGCCAAAGCAACGGATGTCCACTATACCTATTATTTACATGATGGGGAGAAGAATCTACAATAAAGGAGTAGTCAGCAAGTTGAAAAGAAAATGAAAATTATTATAGCACTTAAGGGAAGAGTGTTTCAAGAAGCTAGTGGGAGTTATCTGTGCTGCTGAAAGTTCAGATAAGATGCATGTGTAATGGATTTACCAATGAAAAGGTCACTATTGACCTTAATTGCAGTGACATCGGAATAATTCAAGGATTTTTTAAAAAATGACTTCCCCCCTGCTCTCTGCCTAATGTGGATACTGCAATAGAGTCTTGGATTAACATCAGTCAAGAACTAGAATAATCTTTGATCAACCTCAAAATCCTAAAATTCTGATAATCCAAATAAACTCACTTGAAGGAGACATGCTTAAAAAATTAAGGAATAATTACTGAGCTCTGAGTTTTTCAAACAAGTAAAGGTATAGCAATCTGTCAACTTGAGTAATGAATGATTTATATTTAATATTTACGAACATAAAAGTTGGTATTTTTAATCATTTAATAAAACAGGCTCAGTGTTGAATAACTTGCCAAGGTCAAACAGTAAGCACTATATTTAATTTAAAAAATTCTTTATTTAAAATAAAGTTTAAAAGTAATGTGGGTAGTGTAAAATATTGATACAGAAATGTATAAAGTTGAAAGTGTCATGTAATCTACACTGTTCAAAGAAAGCTGTGAATAGACTTTTTTATGCATTTATAAACATGAGCACACACATTTTAAAATGATTTCACACTGTACACTTTTCTATCAGTAGCTTGTTTCACCTAATGTATCATGGCCATTTTTCCATACACAATGAATGTACTTTATTCATTTTAATAGATACAAGATTTTCCTATATGGCTGAACCATACCTTAACCTATCCTTTAACGACAGACATTTAGGTTTTCTATTACTTTCTACTATGTCATTTTTATGCTTCTGTGGTATCTTAAATATTCTCTCAGTTCCTGTTTCATTTTGTCTTCCACTTTGGAAAGTAATTTCAGTGACCATGACCTCTAGTTTAATAAATACTTGGATCTGTCAAGTTTCAAAGTTGGTAGATGTTATCAGTCTGGATTCAATTTCAAGTAATAGAAACCCAACTCAAAAGTAACTTAAGCAAAAAAGGGTATTTATTGGTTCACATAACTGAAAAGTCCAGGGGATATACTAGCTTCAGGCACAGTTGGATCCAGGGGCACAAACGTTGTCATCAGGATTCAAGTCTCTCCATATTTTGGCTCTACTTTCCCCTGCACTGGCTTTATTCTCTACATGGCAGGCCCTGTTGGTTTGAGGTTTTCATCCTACAAAGCTAAAGCACCTCAGTAAAGAGAGCTTCTCCTCCACAGTTCAGATGGATTTGCTGATTGATGAGGTCTGAATTACACGTCCACCCACAAAGCTCAAGGTTGGGTCAGACTGTCCAAACCACAGACTGAAAATAGGAAGAGGTGGATTTAAGAAACATCAGGGAGTTGTTACAATGAGATGGAATGGATGCTGGGCAATTAAAAACTACTAATGTCCAGGATAAGAACAGATATGAAAATGTCCAGGATAAGAACACATATGAAAAAGCTTAATCTCTGCTTAAGAAGTTGAATGGTAACAGCTGGCATGGTTTCTTCCTTGGTTATAAAAGTATTCTAAAAAAAACACCATGAGAGATAAGTTTGTCCTGTCCTCAATAAGTCTGTAATCCATTTGAATGGGATAATAATCAAGTCCAATAGCATACTTCGGAAGAAACCACAGTTTTAATACAAGCAAACTCAGTGGTCATGAGTCTGAGAGTCCAACTGTCCTGCTGATGTGAAGCAAGACAACTAGCCTCCTACATCAAATAATTCTGTGAGGCAATTTGAGTCGGTGGTAAATTTTAAGTACAGTGGAAACTGTTCTTCTTTTGCCAGGCTGGTACAGTTCTGTGTGCACTGGTGAATCGGACTCATTTCTGTACTACTGGAGAGAAATGGACACAGCTTTCGATCTGCTGTATTCCTTCCAGACCTGATAGATGAGGTTCCAGGTGCTGAAAATGATCAAATACATACAGGAATAGAGGCTAACTCTGCACTTAAAAATATCTTTAAAAAAGCTGCTGGTCAAGTAGTATACAACATGGTCCTTCCTGTCGTGAACACTGAGTGCTAGCAGGTGAGGTGTGGGTTGTTTCTATTAAAAATCTTTGTTGTATTGGGCACAAGATAGACTAAAATTGGCTGTAGTCTTCTCAAGGTCAGTGAGTCTAACTGCAGCAACATGTGAAAAAGGCAGGCAAGAGCTGAGTCAAGAAAACAGACAAGCAGGGCAGCTTCAGAAGGGCCAGCCATACCAATAGCCAGAATATGATCTGGAAGAACAGGCAGATCAATAAGGAAGCTCTGTAAATTAGTTTTTACCCTGGGGACTCAGGAGTTAATCCATAGGGCTTATTCTGGATACAGTTTTCTGATCTTATAGAGCCAGTCAGGTACATCAGCTTTCAGTTTGTTGCTCATCTGCCAAAGAACTTTCAGCTCAGGAGAAGGCCTTATCCTCAATCAGACTTGAGGTTCTGTTTAGGAGTCTATGCTACATCTGGGAATGACAGGGTCAGCAGAGCCAGGTTTGTCAAAGTTGGCCCTACTTTCTTTGGTAATCAAGTCGTCACCTTTTTTAACTCAGCCGATCTCTGAGAATCATCTTACAAGCAAGTCAAGGCCTCAGATTGGTTGAATGGTGCTGTTCAAAGATTTAGATGAGATCTGAAGCATGGAGACATGGAGATAGTAGGCAAACTCCTAGGTTTAAGTGTTAGGTTTTTTGCTTTTCTAATCACCAATTCTTACATACAATGTATATTTTAGACTCTTGAGCAGATGATCATCTTCATCTTAAGTCATCCATTTTGAATGAGTTGGCAGGACTGAGGGATTGGCAGTATAGATCAATGTCTTTTTCTGTAAAATATAGGAAAAATCAGAGAGGAAAAAAGCTGACAATTTGAAGGTAGTAGAAAATGGAAGATAATTTCTTCTTAACAAATAATAGTTGTATATATAAGCAGGCTAGTCATCCAGATTTTATTTTTATTTGTTGAGGGTGAGCAGTCTACAGCAACCAGACTTAGGCCTTGTTTGACAAGATATAGAGTGGAGTCATGTAATCACAATTGGCTTAGAGAGAGAGGATATAAACTATCCCCAATGTTTAACCAGTGCATTCATTCGAGTAGCTCAGGATAGCTGGCCTTTAAATTGAGAAGTAAAGGATGAGTTTTCTCATGACACATTATCAAAATCTCCTTGTTCAACATGATCCGGTCTGAGAGTCCATAAACTGAATCCTTCCTGCTGAAACAGTTAAGTTGTCTTAATGTCTGTTACAATGCCTGCCTTAAATATATATCATGGCAAGGAATGAAGTCAGCTGCTCTGAGTCAGTGTAAAATGATAGTATTAAGACTGTTGTGGTTCCACTAAAATATCCACAAGGAAAAAGCTCTTAAGTCTACTGATAAAATCCTTAGCTGCAGTCTTCATAGATTTTGTTTTTCAAATCAGTCTGTTTCCAGCAAAAGGGTAGGCAATAAGCTATCTGAAATGCCCAGCAAGTAAGCTATCATGGCCTGCTCAAAGGGCCAGCCTCCAACTATCCCTACCACCTACAGTTGGTGGTATCAGACATCAAAAGATTCATCTTAAAAGAACATCTCTCGGCACAAGGCAGAGCAATTAAAAAAAAAATCTATTATTGGCCAGAAGAAACTTTTCCAAATGGTTTCATTTTAAATCACATGAGAAGGGGTGTTCAAAGATTGTCTCTTGAAGATCAACTGTTAAAGTGAGCTGAGTAGTCATAATTATTCTGGAGAATAGGCAGATATGCCAGTGATGAAGAAAAAATAATTGCTTTTTTTGTTGTTGTTATTAGCTCATTTATCTTGGAAACAGTAGTTAAAATGAATAAAAACCAAGGGGCAGTATAACTGCTACTGGTTGAGTCATACAGTGATGTGTAGTTTGGAAAAGAAGATGATACATATTGAGCCCCTTTAGGAAATGTTGCCAGTATTTGAATTCGGCTTTCATAGTTATCTCTTGTACACGAAGTAGAGTACCATGGCTGATAACAAGAGGTCAAATGTACAAGTTGCTCTAATATGCCCTCACTGAGGCACCAGCTTCAAAACCCCCTTGCTGGCAATTCAGACATCCATGGAGGGTCAAGACTTCAAAGTCATGTACTTCAAGTACCAGTAGAGCATCTGGTGTTTGTGAAAGAAGTTGCTTAAGGGAGTCTGTCAGTGTAGGGTGCATAGAATTGTTCTCTGGCTATATCCCATTCTAGGAATCACTGGATATCCATCTGGAGTGGAGGGCTGTTAATCTAGGTTCACTTGACACCACTTTCAGCCCATGATCATTCCTGGGGTCAAAGACATGCCTGTCTTCTTGTACTTTTCTAAATTCACACACAGTATTTCTAAGAATGTTCAGCATCAACTGAACATGAACTGTGCTGAGTGGAGGTACAGAAAATATTGGAATGCCATTCAGGTCAAACATATTGCTGTCTGGGGCAGTGGTTTTCAAACTGTGTTCTGGAGAGTTCAAGGTGTTGTAAGGAAGTCCCCTTAGGTGTCACCACGGTGGTAAAGGAAGATAGACAGTTGTAGCAGGCTTCAGGCCCCTACTCTTGCTTCACTGCTTCATCCAGAGCAGCTTCACTTTTACTCTGAGCTTCTGCAGTTTTCACTCAAAGGGCTTCATGGCCACAAAGCCTTTGGAAAACCAATGATCTAAGAATAAGTCGGTCACAAAATGCTGAAATACAAAAAATAGGTCACAGAAAGCAGAAACTGTAAGCAAAGCCTGTGGTAAACCAAGGTGTTTTCCTATTCTTTCCCTAATATGGACCACATTACAGGTTGGAGTTAGAGCTTATTGGCTATAAATTTTGATTGCCTGCAACTGGGCTTGTAACTATCAGAGAACAAGGCTAATGATTTTCAGTTGCAACAGCACTGGGGTTTTTGCCCGAGGTTGCAAAATGCATCCAATTCTTTGTAAGTATTACTCCAAGAAGTCCATGGCTGGATGACTTCTTAGACATTGATAAATCTGAAGAAAATATCTCCTTAACCCTTTTCTCCCCTTCCCAACCTCCTTAACCCACCTGAGATGCAATGCCCTTGAACTAAAGTTGTGGTACAATTCTAGGGACACAGAAGTATATTGCTAAATGTCACGGAATTTATCCAATTTGGGGTGAATTAACTTTCCTCCATTCCTTTCCTATGTCTCCCCACACATCTTCTAGACATTCTTTTGACAGGAAATAAAGGTAATTGTCAAGATGCAACTCTCAGATGACAGAGACATACTAATTCAAGCAGTTAATAACAAGGTATGAGAAAGGGGGATTTTGAAGATGCTGTTTATTCTGGGGTGTCCAGGGCAATCTGTTGGCAATCAGGAAGCACTGGCTATACTGCTCTAAAGCAGTTTCTGCATTCCATTAGATGGAATGATGCAAAAAATACCCTTTTGTGTTTGATTAAACTTAGGACACAATGGGTTAAACAGCAAAATGGAACTCTGCTACAAGTCTTTTATTAGACTTCTGAATTTAAGCACGGAAGCAGTAGTAATTTGCTGCGAGTCTCCTAAGATCCTTTAATACACTATACCTCAATGTAGACTGGGGGCAGGGACATGTCTTACATACTTTACTATCTTACTAGGTAACACCTTTCTCTATGTCGTATTTATACACACACACACACAAACAATACTACCTTTAAAAAAACCAGGTGGTTCATTTTGTATAAATACTAGTTTGCAGCGATAGGACCATAGATAAGCTTTTAGGGCCCAGGAGTATTAATGTCTTAAATGCCCTTAAACTGTGGGATATTGCCATGGGATTCTGGTCTTAGATGTAGCTATCATGTGATCACACTTAAGACATCCTATGTGACTACAGGCACCAGATCAGGAAGCTGGAAAATTTCCTGAGGTTCCCAATACCCAGTCATTTTAACACTGTGGGTAATTCCAAGGAGAATACTGGACTGGGAGTCAGAAAACCTGGCCTGTACCACTTTCACAGCTGTGTCACTTTGGATAACTGCTTAAGTTTTAAAATTTACATTCCCTCATTTGCAAAAAGGGATTATAATTCACTCTTATTTTGACAATTGAGATAAATGTATGTACAAGTGCTTTGAAACCGTAAAGTGCATTATAAACAGAAGGGATTTACCATAGAGGTTCTACCTTGATGTATCAAGAGAAGCCTTTTCTGGAATCTGATGCAGCCTTGTGAGATGCTTAGGTAAGGGGACTCCTTGGTAGAATTTCTTATATTTGTGTAAAAAGTTCTGGTTCCTGAGTAATTCCAAAGAAGATGCTATGAGGAGTTCACTGTGCCTTTGATTTGATCCCAATGGGTCAGAATATGTTTTCTCATTCAGTAGGCTACTACAGGATTTGAAGTAGAAAAAACAGGGTCCAGTGACCTTCATGGGATCCTAGATGTTCATGAATTTCAATCATTTGAGATTGTGGGGGTCCAATGCTGCTCTCAAAAAGATGTTCCCTTTCTTCAGAGAGCATTAATAACTAAAAAATCCCCTGGTCCAAATTTATTATGTGTCTCTGAAGGCTTTAACTGAAGAAATGAAATGCACACTCATGGAACAAACTAGGCCTTTGTTGTGATAAAACAGCTTTAGCTATTTGGCTTGAGGACTCTGACTTCACTATAAAGGACTGTGCTGAATCTGGGTAGAACAGGACAGGAGTGGAGGTAAAGGCCACATCATGATGGCTGAATGCCTCCTGGGTCACAGTGGTCCACTGGAATGGGTGTCTTCTTCAGTAGTAAGGTGGTAGGAATCATCTCGGGCAAAAATCCAGGTACCAGGTCTGTAGGCTGATGGAATAGCACAGGGAAGGTAGTCAGAAGGTCCAGGTGAACACTCAGCAATCAGGAGGCACAGGACTAGAAGGGGCAGGGACAAAACAGGTAAGATAACAAATGCATGGAATTACAAACACAGGACTCTAAGTGGGTCTGCTGTCAGCACATCAGTAGCCTGATGGCTGTTAATTCTTGATGAGCCTGGCTTAGGCGAAGACAAATGATAAATGAAAACAAACAACAACAATCCAAAAAAGAACACACAAAAGCCTGATTAACACTCTCAACTTGTGGGAACTGTCTCAGCGAAGCAGCAAACAGAAACTAAGCCTCATACTTTGGGAAAGTAATTTGATCGGATTCAGGGTGCTGGGCATTTTTTGGTGGGGAGAGGAAGTGGCTCCACAAGTGGCATAAAAAGAAGTGAGATTTTAAGTTTATATACCAACAATAAAACAAAGGAGATAATTGCCCCTCTTCCTCTTTCAATGCCTTCCTCAAATTGTCTTATGACCATCTCCTTTTAAAAAGCTGTCCTTTCACCTTAACAAGATTCCATCTCAAGTAGGAGAAAATAAGGTCTTGGTCCTTCTGTATGTAACACCCCATTCAATATATTGGTTTCTCGTTATGTCTGAGGGCTCCCTGGATCAAAATTTAGAATCAAAAAACATTAAAACATAGAGAAACATGACCCATATCTAGCAACTTTTCTTCTCATTAAGAGTAATTTTAGTTATCACATAGCAATTAAGAAAACACTGAGTGGTTATTCTGATAGCCTGCTCTCTAAACTCCTCCTTCCTAATAAATGTTTCATGATATGTTGTGCAGTATGTGGGAAAGATGCACTAAACAAGGACTCTGCTTTCAAGGAGTCTGCTATCTGCAAAGACAGAAAATGCAGGCAAGTAACTATTTTACAGGATTTTGTATACAGATAGAAGATACATAACAAAATGTCATAAAACTTAAAAGTTCTATTCTGGCTAGTTAGGAGACTCATGGAAAAGAGACCATAAGAGTTGCATACTGAGAAAATGGCAGTTTTGACAGATGAAAAACGAGAGAGGAGTATTTCCAAAGTAGAAAGAGAGTATGAACAAAAGTGCAGAGATGGTAAAGAAAAAGGCATTTTGGAAAATGGCAAGTACCATAATTCACTTTGGATGGAGTGTCCTCAGTTTGCACTGAGGGTCTGGACAGAAACTCAGGTCTTCTAATTCCCAGTAACAGTGCTGGTGGTAGTGCTTGCTCAGTCGTTGTCTCTTTTCTCACAGCAAGGTCAACAGTCCCAAAATTCAAAAATAAAACAAATATCTACCTCCAGTGTTCCTGCCACATCCTGATAAGCTCTTTCGGGTTCCAAGTCCAGTTCTTGAAAATCTGGAAATCTGGAGTCCATGGCTGTGGCTACACTGAAAGTTATCTGCTCCAACTATTGTAGAACACTGTAGTGAAATCTTTTCAACCTCCAATCCTGGACATCTCATGTTTTGCCACAGAATTTCAAGCTTTGAGTTCCAGTTGCTTTTTTTTCCTCCTTTCTGCTGAGGAAAGCATCTTGTCACCACAGTCTTAAGAGTCTTTTGAGGTACATCCAGATTTAATTACAAAAGAGCAAAAAGACCAACACTTTTTTCCTCCAAAACAGTCATTTCTCTGGAAGTGAGATTATTTGTCTCTGCCCTTTAGGAAAAGGGAATAGTCAACTGGTTTTTTCAGACATTTGAATGAAATAGCATAACTGGCTAACATCTAATCAGCCAAAATACACTTAAACGTGTTTGTGTTCACTTGCTTAGGGCTGTACCACTTGGTGAGCACCACTCCACAAAACGAAAATGTTTGAAATCCAATTGTTCAAACATTTTTATAGTGTTTGTTGGATAATGGCCTGAAATTTGATAAAAGCAGCTGACAATTAACAAAGAAGCAAAAACTAGCATCTTGGACATCTTAGTATTACATTTGCAAGCAATTAGAACACAAGGAGGGCCAAGGTTAAAAAGCTTTGAATCCCTTCCAAATCTACTGATTTTGAGGTTCCGCAGTAGTTCTAACAAAACTTTTCAGAGAATATTAACCTTCGATTAAGAAAGAAAAAAACCCCAAACATCTTCAGGAATTCCATGCCAGGTACAGTCTCTTCCAGTGAGCCCACTTGCTAAAAGTCCACGTGCACCATTAATTAGCTGGGCTTGGCAGCACCATGTGAAAAGAAGCCTATTCACCACAAACCACACAGACTAGACACGTAAAGTAGGATCAAGTAATGGATGACAACCATGGTCGTGGAATATGGTCAATGAGAGTCAGAAAGGTAGTCAGGCACCGGTACAAGCAGCAGAAAAAAGTTGCCGGGCCAAAGATTAAATAGGCTTATTTAAATAGGATGCTACAGAACACATCCACTCCTAATTGCAGCTGCTTTACACTGGGTGCCATTGTACCATATGCATCAGCCACCCTTCAGGCACCCCATGGTGAAAGAAAAGGATTCAGAATAGAAGCCAAGCAGGGGACTGTTGTTACCCCGAATATCCATTATGCATAGAAACAGCTCACATATCCCAGGGACTCAAACAGGGGCTTCAAATTGGTTGTGAAGGGTCCCAAATGACATCTATGCCTCAGTTTCCTCTCTGTAGCATGAAGAAATTGTGATTCTTAACTCTTCTGGGTCACAGCCCCCTTCGAAAACTTGCTAGCGATGGATCATCATTCCCCTATAACGCACATTCCCACAAATTCCCATCATTCCCCCAAACCACACATTCCCACAATTTCAGGGAGTTTGCGGATCCCCAACTCCAATCCAAGGTTCCCAGGTTCAAAACCCAAGGATTGGGGAACTGCTAAGTTTTCTTACAACTCAAAAAAAAAAAATTACAAACAATAACCATCCTTTACGTACACCCACGCTTTAGAGTTTACAAAGCGCTTTCAACCCCACACACATTGATAGGCAGAGGAGGAAACTGAGGCGCAGAAAAATTACAGAGTGACTCGCCTAAGGTCACTCCGCCAGCTGGTGGCTAGGCCCGGAAGCAAACCCAGCTCTTCCGACTCCGGAGCTCGTCTCCCCACCCCGGGGCTGCCGCCAGAGCTCCCGCCCCTCACTAAGGCGGCATAAGGAGGAAAAGGCAAAGTAGAAATCCCACAACCAACCATCCTCCAGCCCCCTCCTGCCCCCCCAACTGGGTCCTTGCAGGCCCCGAAGGGTGGCGCCAGGCCTCCAAGCCGGCCCCGGCCACCCCCGCCTCCCCGGCCGCTCCAAATCCCGCGGCCGCTGCCGCCGCCGCCTCCCCCGGAGCGGGGCGGAGCAGCTGCCCGCCGCCGCCGACCACCCGGACGACTCCTCGTCGAATCGCAAACGCATAGGCCGCCGCCCGAGTTCTGCGTACGAGAAGAAAGACGCGGCGCGAGCGCCAACGGCCACCGGGCGCGCGCCGCGGCGGCCGGGCCTGCGCCCCAAGAGCTGGATGCCAGAGCAGGAGAAAGAGCCGCCAACCGATCGCTCGATCGACCGCACGCCCGTTCCTTCGCCCTACCAGACCCGGGAGGGGGGGAGGGCGCGCCAGGGCTTCTTCGAGTTAGGGGCCTGACTCCCCGGCGACGAGACAAGATGGCTCCTCCGGTCCGCACCGCAGCTACCGTCCCGGCTGCGTCGCTCGGCCCGCCCCCGGTACTGTTTCTTTAAATGGCGGAGAGGGTCAGGAAAGCAGGAAGAGAGGCACACGCTGTCACGTGACAGGGGCGGGACCGGCCAACCAAGATCCGGTCACATGGGGACACGCAGTCCGCCAGTCAGGAGGCTGTACATCAAGGCGGGGGCGGGAGGAGCTGCAGCTTTGTGATTGGCTGAATGCTCCGCTGAGGCCTCGGGGGCTTGGGGCGTCGGGGAGTGTGCGAGGTGGCCGGGGCTGTGTGCACTAGCGGAGACAAAGCGGTGTGTGTGGTGTCTGTGACTGCGGCGGCAGAACAGCTCTAAACGCCGAATTTCGTGTTGCTGAGTCCTGTCACCATCTCATCTAGCGCGGCGCGCGGGCGGCGGCGGAGGCGGCGGCGGCGGCGGCGGAGGCGGCAGCAGCAGCACATGGTTCCAAGAGCGCGCTGCGGCTGTTGGGTTCCAATTCCGCGGGGAGGGACAAAGGCAGTTGTGAGATCTGGGTAGTGCCCGGTCAGGTGGTGCGCTCGCCACTGCCCTGGATCCGGTCCTTGAAAGCCGAGTGTAGTTCCTCTTCGTGAGGAGGCTGCCACGGGACCGAGGCCCGGGAAGGGCCTGGGAGGCTGAGGCTGTTGTCTGAGGGACGTGGGGGCAGGGCGCGGCCTGCCTGAGGTGCTGTGGGCGGGTCATTTGTGAGGTGTTTTTGTGGGCCAAGTGTGAGGTAATCTGACCCCCACCCTGAACTGGGTTTGGTCAGGCTTTGAAAAAAGAAGTCGTCGGTGCCTAGGAACTTTTTCAGTTGGGAGGTGGTGAAGCTGCAACTTGCGCCATATAACACTCCATCGAGATCTTTCTTGGTCGCCGGTCTTGGGCCTGTTTAAGAATCCTGGCATCACGTGTGGCGAAGACATGGCTGGTCAGTTTTCTGACAGAAGTGGGTAAATTTCCGGATTGGTAAATTTCCTGACAGGAAATTTCAGGGAACCAAAAAAGGCGCGAAGATCATGAAGATGGAGCAGTCATAAACCGCCCACTCAAGGACCATCTCCTTCAGGACCATCCACACGAGACTCAGATTGTCTGAATTGAGCTATCGGAACTTAATGCTAAAAGCTCCTTAAAACTACAGATTTATGACATAGTTCCTTCCAAAATATTACATCGTAATCATTGAGAAGATTAAAAAAACACTTGAAGGAATTGTAGTTTTAAACATCTCTTTGCATATATTTTGGATAGTTACTAGGTTACTTTTAACTGTCATTAAGGAGCACAGACTTACTGAAGCTTTACTGGACGGAATCCTGGGAAACTGATTTCATTATAAGGTTATATTTCTCAGTTAGTGGAGACCTCATTGCAGTCATGGCTTTCACAAATTACAGCAGTCTGAATCGAGCTCAGCTAACCTTTGAATATCTGCACACAAATTCGTAAGTATCCTTTAGGTGCCACTGAGGTAACCAGTAACTCGTTCCTTGATATTATATGGAAATCGTTTCCCCAGAAAATTTTGCTTTTTTACTTTTTGAGATGTATCCCACTGGAGTGAAATGTATCACTGGATATCTTGAGCTCTGTATTGAAGAACTGAGATCAGTGAAATACTTGTTGCTAATCCAGAAGAATCTGATTTTTGTTTGTTGGATCAAAATTTTCTAAATGCAAACTTTAGTTATTTGAAGTCAATATGTTGAGTTGTTTCATTCAAGTGTTTATAGGAATCCAACAAGTACTACTATATTGGATCGCCAAGTGTTGGACTATTTTAGTATCAACCGTTTCCCCTCTGTAGTGATAACGTCCTAAACAGTTAGGTTTATAACAAGTGTTTACTTTCTAACAAGAAAACAGAAGACATTTAAATGACAACTTTCAAGAAGAAAATTTTTATTTTTTCAGCAGTTGGCTTTATCTTCCTGGCAAATTGCTCCCTACATCCAATATTATTTGTATATGCTAAGCAGAAAACGACAACTTGTTTATATCTCGATTTAGATAGTCTTTCCCCAAAACTTCCACAGAAACATACAGTGTTCATGGTTCTTGAGTTCATGAAGGAGTAATCTCGTCACTCCAACATGGTCTGGAATGTTTCAGGTTTAATCCATAATGGCCACTCTCTTGGAGGTTGTCCAGTAGAGTGAAAACTTCTTTAGTGTTTTAATACATTCACCTGTTACTTTTGCGATGAAGGTAAGTGTTCTACCATTCTAGTACCTGGAGAGGAGATGAGCCGCTACATGAATGGTCCAGTCTCTGAAGAACCCCCTTCAGAGTTGAGAGTATAGACTTCCGTTATGTAGTAATAGTACAATGGTTTTTAGCTTTTTATGGAAAAGACAACATGTTTGTGATACCATAATGTCTGTAATATTTCTGCTATTTTTCCTTTAAAGGGAATAAAATTTTGCCAAGTAGTGAAGCAAATTGTCAAATGGTGAGAGCCTGGTCTTATTTTGCTTAGGAAGTTTGTTATTTTTTTGAGAGACGGAGTCTTGCTCTGTTGCCCAGGCTAGAGTGCAGTGGTGCAGCTCACTGCAACCTTCACCTCCCAGGTTCAAACGATTCTCCTGCCTCAACTTCCCAAGGAGCTGGGACTACAGGCATGCAGCACCACACCCAGCTAATTTTTGTATTTTTTTAGTAGAGATGGGGTTTCACTATATGTTTGGCCAGGCTGGTCTCAAACTCCTGACTTCAGGTGATCCACCTACCTTGGCCTCCCAAAGTGCTGGGATTACAGGCGTGAGCAACCATGGCCGGCCTGTAGCAGTCACCTAGGCTGAATTCTCACACTTAAGTATGATGACCCTGAAACACACTTAGGTGAGGTTGCTGATTAGTGATTATTCAGCTAGCATAGCCTTGGGAAAAACTTTTAGTGTCCTTTTTAATATTTGAACTGCCATATTAAGAACAAGCAGTTGAAAGACACTTAAATGTTCCTGGATGACTGTGTTTGATAAATGGTTATCTCAGCTCTGAATTTTGGAATGATGGCAAGTCTGGAATTACAGATTTTATGATAATCTTGGAAGACCATGAACTGGACTTCAGAATTTGAGTTCTTGTTCCAGCTTCACCAAAGACTTTATGGGATAATAATAGTAAAAACAGTTAATTGCTTCATGCCAGTCACTATTTTAAACATTGTCCAAAGCAATCTTTACAGGAAGCCTTTGGGGTAAGGATTATTCCTATTTTGCATTTGAGGAAACTGAGTTTCAAAGAGATTAAATTACATGGTAATGGCTACATAGCTGCTAAGTGGCAGACTTAAACGGTGCCAAGATTTAAGTCAGTAAGATTTATCTGACCACAGTAGTTGGTGCTTTTAACCATTAGGCAGTGCCTACTTTAGTCAGTTTTATCTTCAGGAGCCTATTTGCTTGTCTGTAAAGCGAAGGGTTTACTTCACAGTTTGAAAGTCTTCAATTTTAGTTTATCTCAATGAACCTCTAAGGACTCTGGGATATTTCTGCCTTCTTTTTTTCCCCTTTGCTATTTTATAGTTTATTAATGATAGATACTTGGCAGTGCCAAGGAAAAGAAAGAAACCAGTTAAGTCATTTAAGTTGGGGAATTTTCTGGGACTTTGACTTACCCATGTTGAACTGGAACCATCTGCTTGCATGAACATTTGAGGGTTGGAGTATCATTTTGGAAGCTCTGGAATTTCTTACCTGGATCACAAATTCGACCTTAAAAGTTGTTCTACTTTTTGATGTATTAGTCCTACCAGAAGAAAGTATAAACCCTAAACCAACAAGTTAAGTTTTTTATTTCTAATTTCAGGAGATTTTTAAAACATTGTGGTGACCTGATTGGAAGTTCATTTATACAGAAAATAAATTTTAAAATTCTCACATGATGTGACTTGTAGCTCATAAAGATGAGAGATGAACCACCTCTGTGTAAAGTGGTTCAATAAGTCATTTTCTTTTTTTTTTTTTTTTTTTTTTTTCCTGTGAGACGGAGTCTGGCTCTGTCGCCGGGGCTGGAGTGCAGTGGCCGGATCTCAGCTCACTGCAAGCTCAGCCTCCCGGGTTTACGCCATTCTCCGGCCTCAGCCTCCCGAGTAGCTGGGACTACAGGCGCCCACCACCTCGCCCGGCTAGTTTTTTTTTGTATTTTTTAGTAGAGACGGGGTTTCACCGTGTTAGCCAGGATGGTCTCGATCTCCTGACCTTGTGATCCGCCCGTCTCGGCCTCCCAAAGTGCTGGGATTACAGGCTTGAGCCACCGCGCCCGGCCGTCAATAAGTCATTTTCAGAGAAGGGAAGATTTGTCTGTCTTCTCCTTTGTTCTGTTAAAATCTTAGGAACACGAGACCATTTCATGGTGTCTGACATCTACAGTATTGTGAATTAGGAAATAAATGGTCCTTTGCTTACTCATCATTTAATGTAGACTTACAAGCAGTGATCAGACGAGAAGGGTGAAAATCAGTGTAGTGCAGTGAAAAGACCATGTGCTTGCAAACCAGCCAAACCTGTACTTGACTGTTTCCTGGCTGTGTCTTTGGGCAGGTCAATGTCTTGAATCTCAGTTTCTTCATCTATAAAATGGGGCTAATCTGACAGTTTTTATGAGGATTATGTAAAATGATGTTTATAAAGTTCTTAGCTCATAACGGTGATACACAGTAAACATTGTGTGAATGGTGAGTGTTACTCTATATTAGTTTATATAAACCAGAAGTTGGTCAGTGTGGTGGCAACTTGTTTGGTGCTAGTCATTAGGCAGATCAGTTCTTAGTAAATTCTGGAGCATCTGTTGGAGACAACATCTCTCTTTTTTTTGTATCAGGTCTTTGATAACTTTTGATGGTTATTCTCTTGGTTACATCAGCCTTGTAAGGCTTAACACAGGCCTGGGAAATAAATTCTCATGATAACCTGAAAGTCTTGAGCTAATTTAATATCAGGTGTTGCTAGTATGAGATGATAAAAGTTAGGGTTTTTAAGTAAAAGGAGTTTTATGCTGTTACTTCTCTTTGGTGGTGGGTTTTGTGACTGTTACTTCAGATGTAGTGGGGGTAGTGATGTTCCCTTGGCATAAGATGCGTATATTAAGTCATTTTGTTTGCAGTACTGCTAAATGGTCTGATAGAGCAGGATGCTTAGATATAAGATGTCTGCTATTTATTTTTGTTGGCACATTTAGTCACTTAACATCTTGGGCATATATTTCTGTTTTTTTTTTTTTTTTTTTTTTTTTAATGGAGTCTGGCTCTGTCGCTCAGGCTGGAGTGCAGTGGCACCATCTCAGCTCACTGCAACCTCTGCCTCCCAGGTTCAAGTGATTGTCCTCCCTCAGCCTCCCAAGTAGCTGGGACTGCAGGCGTGTGCCACCAGGCCCAGCTAATTTTTTGTATTTTTAGTAGAGACGGGATTTCACTGTGTTAGCCAGGATAGTCTCGATCTCTTGACTTCATCATCTGCCTGCCTCGGCCTCCCAAAGTGCTGGGATTACAGCTGTGAGCCACCGCACCCGGCTCTATTTCTGAATTTTATGGGTATGTGAAGTGAACGTAGAGGAGCCTGGCAACTCAGAGGCTTAGCTTACTTATTACTTTAAGCCTGTTGAGTAGGCTTATACCTTAAATATATTAAAGCCGTTTAAATGTAAAATGGTTGCTCCAGAATTTCTTAGCTTTATTTTCTAGCAATTAAGGCAATTAACTATTGTCAGCACGTCTAGGAACTTAGCAGAAGCTATCACTGTGTGATGGGTCTATGGATGATCTATTGGTTTACATTCAGGATGAATATAAATAGGGAGACCATTTTCCTTACATAACAAGCTAATTTACACGTGAATTTGTCCCTGGAAATGCTAAGCTGCAAACTATACTGTGACACAAGTGATATAAAAGCTGTGATCAGCCAGGCGCAGTGGCTCATGCCTATAATCCCAGCACTTTGGAAGGCTGAGGCAGGCGAATCACTTGAGGCCAGGAGTTCTAGACTAGCCTGGCCAACGTGGTGAAACCCCATTGCTATTAAAGATACAGAAAATTAGCTGGGCATGGTAGCTTTTGCCTGTAATCCCAGCTACTTGGGAGTCTGAGGCAGGAGAATCGCTTGAACCAGGAGGCAGAGGTTGTGGCGAATTGAGATCATGCTACAGAACGAGACTCCATCTCTCAAAAACAAAAAAAAAGCCATAATCAGTTGAAAGTGAACACATTTTCAAAAAATCTTTGTCTTTTTCCAGTTGACTTTTATTGGATCACATGCAAAGGATGTTTAGATCTGTGAAGAAAAGAATTTTGATATTCTATCCCAAATGCTAGCTAGCAATGCGTGTACTCTTGGAATGTTATTTGGGAAAAAATAATTTATGCAATTGGTATAATTTTGATTCTTATGATTTTAAGAAATATTTAGAACTCTTGATTTTAGCAGTTGGAAGATCTGTCTTTAATCATTTGGAGGTCTGGAAGAGATTCTGAGTATTATCTCTGACTTTACCAACAATGGTCACAAAAGCCCTCTTTTATGGTACATACTGCCATCACAAAAGTACCCTTTGGCTACATTGTAAAGGGTACTATTAGCTTATCTGAAATGCGTATGCATGGAACAACATTGAGACTGTGTGGAACAGCAAAGAGCATTTAGAATTTTTTTTTTTTTTTTTTTTTGAGACAGGGTCTGGCTCTTTCACCCAGGTTGGTGTGCAGTGGCGCAATCTTGGCTCACTGCTACTCTCGGTTCTTAGGCTCAAGCCATCTTCCCACCTCAGCCTTCCAAGTAGCTGGAACTACAGGTGTACACTACCACACTTGGCTAATTTATTTTACTTTTTGTAGAGATGGGGGTTTCGCCATGTTGCCCAGGCTGGTTTCAAATTCCTGGGCTCAAGGCATCTGCTGGCCTGGGCAAAGTGCCAGGATTACAGGTGTGAGCCACAGCACCCTGCCCATTTAGAGTTTTTTGAAAGTTCTAAATGTGCAAGGCACATTTCTTTGTTTCTTTTCTTTTCTTTTTTTTTTTTTTGAGACGGAGTTTTGCTCTTCTTGTCCAGGCTGGAGTACAATGGTGCGATCTCACGATGTCGGCTCACTGCGTGCAACCTCCGCCTCCCAGATTCAAGCAATTCTCCTGCCTCAACCTCCCAAGTAACTAGGATTACAGGTGTCTGCCACCACACATAATTTTTTTGTAATTTTAGTAGAGACAGGGTTTCACCATGTTGGCCAGGCTGGTCTCAAACTCCTGACCTCAGGCGATCCACCCACCTCAGCCTCCCAAAGTGCTGGGATTATAGGTGTGAACCACCACGCAAGGCACATTTCCGAGCACTGTGTGGCACGTGCTTTGTGCTTGCCCTTTTGAGATCTGCTTTTTGATTCTAAATTTCTTATTCTTTTAGGATGCTATCAGAAAATATGTATTGCTAAGAAGCAGTTGCGATTTCTGTTTTGGTTTTCTTGTCCTAATGGCAGAGGGTGTCAGAATTAGTTTTCCAGATTATTCATATTGACCATTCTCACTGCCAAAGACTGGAAACTTCATTATTTATTCTGAAGTTAGTACATTCTGATGCAAGATGTAGTCTCATGCTTACTATGGTTGTGCTCTTGTGTTTTTCTGGTAGTTGTATTTTTGAGATTCCTTGATTTACGTTAAAAGTACAGACTCATGTTGAAATGAGAAGTATTGGGATAAAATTGGTTATTTTATATTTCTATATAACAATCCTCAAAATTAAAAATATTTAGGGTATATAAAATGAATTCACTTTGTAAGTTTCTTTTTTTTTTTTTTTTTTTTTTGAGACAGAGTCTCCCTCTGTCGCCCAGGCTGGAGTGCAGTGGCCGGATCTCACCTCACTGCAAGCTCCGCCACATGGGTTTATGCCATTCTCCTGCCTCAGCCTCCCGAGTAGCTGGGACTACAGGCGCCCGCCACCTCGCCCGGCTAGTTTTTTGTATTTTTTAGTATAGACGGGGTTTCACCGTGTTAGCCAGGATGGTCTCGATCTCCTGACCTCGTGATCCGCCCGTCTCGGCCTCCCAAAGTGCTGGGATTACAGGCTTGAGCCACCGCGCCCGGCCCACTTTGTAAATTTCTAAGTCACTTCAACGTTTGATAGGAAAATGACTGGTTGAAAGTTTGAGAACAAATGTTAGATTCACTTTTAACCAACATTACCTTTGGCAAGTCACCTTAATTTTTAAGCGTATTTCTCCCTATTTGGTGGGATAGTTTATAGAATACTTTTTGTTTATTCAGTTGGTAATTTGAAGAATTTAAAGTGATAATTCTAGATACATAAATGTTTTTTGTTCTTTAATTTTTTTTTTTTAATTTTTACTGAGGGGGCACAAGACAGATGTTTTTAATAATTAAACATATGGGCCGGGCACGGTGGCTCAAACTTGTAATTCCAGCACTTTGGGAGGCTGAGGCAGGTGGATCACCTGAGGTCAGGAGTTCAAGAGCAGCCTGGCCAACTTGGTGAAACCCTGTCTCTACTAAAAATATTTTAAAAATTAACCGGGCATGGTGGCAGGCGCCTGTAATCCCAGCTACTCAGTAGGCTGAGGCAGAAGAATTGCTTGAACCCTGGAGGCGGAGGTTGCAGTGAGCGAGATCGCACCGCTTGTACTCCAGCCTGGACAACACAGTGAGACAAAACAAAAAAACCATATGGCTGTTTTATGCACTTTTTTTTTTTTTTTTTTTTTTTAAGAAATCTGTCTTTACTGTCCGTGCGCGGTGGCTCACGGCTGTAATCCCAACACTTTGGGAGGCCAAGGCGGGTGGATCACCCGAGGTTGGGAGTTCAAGACCAGCCTGACCAACATGGAGAAATCCCATCTCTACTAAAAATACAAAAAAATTAGCTGGGCATGGTGACCCATGCTTGTAATACCAGCTACTCAGGAGGCTGAGGCAGGAGAATCACTTGAACCTGCGAGGCAGAGGTGGCAGTGAGCAGAGATTGTGCCATTGCACTCCAGCCTGGGCAACAAGAGCGAAACTCCATCTCAAAAAAAGAAATCTGTCTTTTCCATGTAGTATAATTAATTAGATTTTATCCAGAAGAATTTGAACTCTTATTTCCTAGGTGAATTGATGATAAAATTTATTTTGGTTATAGCATATTTGTCAGTGCTGCCTTTGGATTAGCAACATATATATTCACTGATCTTCGGGGGGAAAGGTCTTCCTATAATTCCACGAAGTGATAGCTTAATTCGAAATTTGCATTTGTAGGCCGGGTACGGTGGCTCAGGTCTGTAATCCCAGCACTTTGGGTGTCTGAGGCAGGCAGATCATCTGAGGTCAGGAGTTTGAGACCAGCCTGGCCAACATAGTGAAACCCCCTCTCTACTAAAAGTACAAAATTAGCCAGGTGTGGTGGTGCATGCCTGTAATCCCAGCTCTTCTGGAGGCCAAGGCAGGAGAATCACTTGAACCCGGGAGGTGGAGGTTGCAGTGAGCCAAGATCGAGCCATTGCACTCCAGCCTGGGCGACAAGAGCGAAACTCTGTCTCAAAAAAAAAAAAATAATAAAATAAAAAATTGCATTTGAAAAATTTGGAGTTACTTGAGGAGGAAAAAGCAATATTCCTGGAGAGTTTAGTTATGGATATTTAATAAATGTTTTACATTTTGTTTACAGTATGGTAAGTGATTAGAGATCCTAGATGCTGGTTATTTAATATTGATACATTTCATTTTATTTTTTATTTTTATTTTTATTTTTTTGAGACAGAGTCTCGCTCGGCCCCCAGGCTGGAGTGCAGTGGCGGGATCTCAGCTCACTGCAAGCTCCGCCTCCTGGGTTCACGCCATTCCCCTGCCTCAGCCTCCCGAGTAGCTGGGACTACAGGCGCCCGCCACCTCGCCCGGCTAATTTTTTTGTATTTTTAGTAGAGACGGGGTTTCACCGTGTTAGCCAGGATGGTTTCGATCTCCTGACCTCATGATTCGCCCGTCTCGGCCTCCCAAAGTGCTGGGATTACAGGCTTGAGCCACCGCGCCCGACCTATTTTAAAATTTTTACTGTAACTGAAAATTGGCTTAAACTTTTTACTTTGGCTGAAACTCTGCAAAAAAAGTCAGAGTAACATGGATATTTTTGAAAAATTGATGGTCATGTATTATATGGGTTAATTTTGTATTTTCTCTAATCAAAAGTCAAGTGTTTTTTTTTTTTTTAGGTGGTTCTATGTGGACACATCCTAATTTGATATCTCATGAGGGCTGTTGTGGAAAAGACCACAAATTAAACAGTATAAATTGCACATGCTCAATTTATAAATTGTTAGCATTTTGTTTTACCAATAGTTGTGTGTCATCTACAAGTGAAAAAAGGAAACTCATACATTTTTGTGTAATTTATAAGCAAAACTATCCCATTTGAAAGAGAAGGAAAAGAGAATAACTGATTTTATGACTTTCTCAGATTTTGACTAAACCAGAACATTCTCTTCATTAAAGAAAGTAATCCAAGACCTTTTCCAACAATTCCTTCTAGGATGACAGGAACTTGCTTGGTGTGGTCACCTAGGGCCCCTGTTAACATTAACCCCTTCAAGGAGGGGAACCAGTGGTCATCTCCTCTGAGAGGCTGCTCAAAGTTTGGATTGAGTAAATACACAGTTAACCATGTTATTCAAAACTTACTATACTCCAGCCTGAGTGACAAGAACAAGAACCTGTCTCAAAGAAAAAAACAAAAAATTCAATATTTATGCATAAGATACATCATTACAATTCTTGCTCTGAGATACGCAGAAACTGACCACTGGTTAAGGCAATGAAAAATAAAATATACAGGCATTTTTCTAGGCAGAATATGAATAGTGAAAAACACGTTTAGCAGTTACTACACATAGGACTCTCTCGATGCTTCAGGGTGGGTTTCCCAACTCAAAATAGGAAGAATAAACATTTCTGAATAGATGACAGGACTTGATAAAGAGTAACACTTTGGGAGCTCTGGAAAGCCTTGAGTAGTATAAATCAACAATGCAAAAATGGTGATTTTAAGATTTTTTCAAAAAACAAATATTTTATAACCATGGCTTTTTATTAGGAATTATAACTTCAACTCATAATTCTTTTGCTGACTTTTAGTATTTATCTTTTCAGAACCACTCATGAATTCTTGTTTGGTGCTCTTGCTGAACTGGTTGATAATGCAAGGTATGTAGTCTTCAAGCATACAATCTGTGCTTGAAGTGGAAACACTTTAGGTAGCTGTGACCTTTGCTTTCTGAAGACTTGAGAGGAAGACATTTCTGTAGCATGTAGACATTCTGTAACTCCTAAGAGGCCTCTTACTGAAAAAAAATATTTTTAATAGCACATTAGTTGATAACTTCTACTTTCTTACTTAAATTCACTAATTGTTCTTTGTGTTCTAGCCTAAAAATAGTGAATTATCACCTCCAAAACCACTTCCCTTGTGTATTAGAGCAAGATAATTGTAGTAAAATGCAGGGAATTAAGATGGACACTTAGGAATCATATTAATGGGACAGGCAGGCTCTGATTTAATTTGTGGTACCAGGATAGTACACCATCTAATGTCTTTAAAACTATGCTAAAGTTCTGTGTCTTCTCAAATTGTATATTTGTCAGATAACTAAATGATCACAGTGTCTTTCATTGTTAATAGCTGTGCTTGGAAGGAATCATTGGTCAGCACTGTCTTATACTGAGTTCTTAGTGAGAGAAACATATAAATGTTACTGTGTAAGACTCAATAGAAGTTTGGGTTAATTCTGATATAAATCCAAGTCCATATCAAGATTCTGTTTATAATTAGGAAAATATTGTCTCACTCTTACTCCTGAATGCAAATGTAAAATTCAGACATATCATTTACTGACCAGGTTTTGATGACTAATGAAGAAGAGGATGAAAATTGACAGCAGAAGTACTTTCAAACAGATCTCCAGTTAATGTGCTTGCTGATAATTTCCTGTTTACCTCTGTCTATACAATAAACTTATTCTAATTACTTTTGTTATTGTTATTAGCTGGACTGCTCATGGAAGTGTGCTAGTTGTTTAACCAGAAAACTCCCATTTTGTTTCAATCCTGGTTGACTCGTCATTTTTCCATTCAATTAAAAAATGTAGGTTAATGGAACTATGTTTGAATTTGCCACTTGTTAATTTAGTGAGACCATGATGTGCGGTGGCAGGCTGCTTTTTTGTGTATCATATGGTAAAACAGAGATTCTTAGAAGTATGTGTTCCTACTTGTGTATACATTTTGCCAGTATCTTTCATATTTGAAAATGTTTTAGATATTCGAGAATAGGTATATGTAGAGCTGCGTGGATTTTTTGCATGTAAAACCAATGAAACGGTTTCATTTTCTTTGCCTGCATTGGCAGAATTGGACTAAATTACTTCTGAGCCTTTATGGAAGTCTTCATTGATAACTGAATCTCTATGATTTCAGCCAATGGTTGGAGTCTAATGGGGCAGGGGTATCCCAACTTCCTTTTAAGGTTAGGGAGGTTAAGATTATGGGCTCAGGAATCGGTCTGCTGACTGTGGTGGTATACCATGAGATGTGATTTTTCACAGGTTTTGTGGGAGATTATTGTTTTCCTTTTTTCTTGAAATCTTGATGAGAAGAAAAAATGGACAAGTTATTGGAACATCTTTTTATGATTGCAGTCAAATGAGTGAGAAAAACATATATTTGAATCATTTTTTAGGGTATAAAGGGAAATATTCTTGATTATCCTATAGATGTTTTTACCACAAAATCAGGATTAAAAAAAACATCCATGCCCCATGTCATGTGATTATTCTCAGTAATTTGGGGCTTTGGAAATGTTTTACAAGTATATAAAGAAAATTGTGTTGTCAAGTATGAAAGTAAAAAAATTCTAAATATGTATAGAATTTCTGTATGGCTTCCTGAAAACAGACTCGAAATACTCTGCATCCTACTCAAATCACTATGCGTTTTGATGGTTGATATTTCATATTAATTCACGTGATTCTTTTAACTTTGCAGAGATGCTGATGCCACCAGAATAGATATTTATGCAGGTAAGTCAGGCTTTAGTCCTTCTAATGTCTAGTTCATCTTAATGCATTTATTACTGTGCCTAAGAAGAATCGAGTGGGAAATAACTGGATTCTGGAGCCTGGGAAGATGGCATGATTACTCCAGGTCATAGGTAGAAAAGGGGCAGCCGTAGTCAGGTATGGTCAGCTCTGGTCAGGCATAGAAACCAAGAATACTAGTTTCGAGAAACTAACACAAGGTATCCAAATCTATGTAAATAGCTACCAGTAGAGTTATGGACGTGATGGAGTGGAACAGTAGAGAGTGAAATGACCAAGTTATTTTACTGATAGGAGTTAATAGGTGAATGAGTTTTGTGGTACCGGCAGCGAAGGAGAGATCTTGTTGGAGGCCACTTTGTTTTGAACTCTTGGTGAGCACTTGTCTCAACTTGGAGAATTGCTGGTATCAGTTGCAGCAAATACCAGTAACTGGATTGGCTCTGAGGTTTGCTGAGTTGTTCTCAGAGGTGTCAGGAAGGAAGGCTGCTGGCTTGGAATTTACACCTGTCAGCATCCTATTTCATTTTGCTTATTTGGCTCTGCTGTTTTGTAGTAAGATCTTCTCATTTTCCTAGAGTATGTGCAACAGTCATTGGCCTTTTAATTAATTAATTAACTAATTAATTGTAATAGTTTGCTCTCTGGTATTTGTACTGGCACCTTTTTAAGTCATTTGAATACTACAAATTTGAAAGCAGAATGGAGGAAGACAGCTTTTTTTTTTTTTTTTTTTTTTTGAGAGGGAGTCTTATCCAGTCACCCAGGCTGGAGTGCGGTGGCACATCTTGGCTCACTGCAACCTCCATCTCCCAGGTTCAAGCGATTCTCTGGTGTTAGCCTCCCAAGTAGCTGGGATTACAGGCACCCACCACCACGCCCAGCTAATTTTTTGTATTTTTAGTAGAGACAGTGTTTCACCATGTCGGCCAGGCTGATCTCAAACTCCTGACCTCAGGCGATCTGTCCACCTCGGCCTCCCAAAGTCCTGGGATTACATTCGTGAGCCACCCACACCTGGCTGGAAGACAGCTTTTAAATACAGTTTGACTTGTGTGATGTGTTTTTTTTCTGACAGACTTTTTTGAAATCCTCTGAAATTTGTGAGGTGATATTTTGAGTAGCATGGAGTAGGTTCTGAGAAGTGTGTATGTTTATATGGGAATGAAATAACCCCTCTCATGGACCCTTTTGATGAATGGGAACAAGCACACAACTAAGTAGTAATTCTCAGAACCACTAATGTCATATAATTATGAAGAATCTGCTCCAGATTTGATTAATTTCTCATGTCTGCTATACTTTGGAGCAAAGAAAATCCTCAGAGCAGCTAAAAGTCAGCCGTACTGCTTCAATTCTGAAAGCCTTTTGTTCAAAAGGCTCTGCCAAAGTGGTGAAAATAAGGCTTCTTTTCTTTCTAGAAGAAAGTAACAGGAAATAGGGGCACATAGGTAAAGAATGTTAGAAGGTGATTACTAAATGCTCAGGCCAGGGCTGGGCGTGGTGGCTCAACGCCTGTAATCCCAGCAGTTTGGGAAGCCGAGGTGGGCAGAACACCTGAGGTCGGGAGTTTGAGACCAGCCTGACCAACATGGGGAAAACTCCATCTCTACCAAAAATACAAAATAAGCCAGGCATAATGGTACATGCCTGTAATCCCAGCTACTCAGGAGGCTGAGGCAGGAGAATCGCTTAAACCCGGGAGGTGGAGGTTGCCATGATTGCACCATTGTTCTCCAGCCTGGGCAACAAGAGTGAAGCTCCGTCTCAAAAAAAAAATAAAAAAATAAAAAAAATAAAAAAAGTGCTCAGGCCAGGTGGAGGTGCCTTTCCAAGCTAAAGCTTGTATCTTACATCTGAGTGTGCTTTCCCAGGAGTGGCAACAGCTACCGCTGGAAAAATAGGGCTCATTTAATCTGCACAGATGATAAAGCAGAGAATGGGCCTCTTCAAGTGATGCTGAAGGTACAAATCATAACAGTCAAGTCTTCTTGGAAGATGTTTTTTAAAAAAAGATCATCTCTGCTCTCTCCTACTACATTTGGTGGGTGAATTTCAGTAAGGAAATTTAGTTCCTGACACTCAGAATGAAGTTGGATCTCAATTTAAATGAAAAAGGACCCAGTGTCTTTATTGTGTGCTCAGTACAACTCCTGTTATGCTTTGGGAAGAGTCCAGAGAGGATGAGATGGGGGTCTTTGCTTTAAGAACTTAGTCTTTAATTGGAGAGACAATAGTGCACTACAGATAATTGGAGAACAATAACTAGATCTTGAGGGAACAGTCAAGACAGTTAAGGATTAAATGGTGTGATAGAAGCACTAAGCACCATAGCATTTTGGAAAAAGACTTGATTTACTTCAAGTACCAGGAGATTGGGATTCTTGGCTGAGGGATCTTTAACCCTACACTTTTCTACGACAGGGCCTTATTAACACATTCAACAGGAGAAATAAATCAGTGGAATCTTTTTTTTTTTTTTTTTTTTTTTTTACCCAGGCTGGAATGCAGTGTGCTGTCTAGGCTCACTGCAACTTCTGCCTCTCGGGCTCAAGTGATCCTCCTACCTCAGCCTCCCGAGCAGCTGGAACTACAGGCGCACACCACCATGCCTGGTTAATTTTTATATATATATTTTTTCACCATGTTGCCCCGGCTGGTTTCAAACTCCTGAGCTCAAGTCATCCAACCGCCTCGGCCCCCCACAAAGTGCTGGACTTACAGGCTGAGCCAATGCGCGTGGCCAGCAATAATCTTAATACTATAAAGTTCTTGTTGTTAGTTCACGGGGGAAAGTATTTTCTTATCTCCACTTCTGGAACTAAATTGATAACCGGACTTGGAAATCTTCCCAAACATCAGATGTAGTTTGAAGTTACCACAAAGTCACATTTTAAAGACTGTTTTTAAACCTAAAAGGGGCCAAAAAGGAGCCAGCCTCTCAAAGTGTAGACGTGTTCATTTACCCAAAGCATATTATTATTAGTTGGATTATTATTATTATAGACCATAATATGCCTGTCATAAGCAGACTGTTTTTGTTGACTTTCTTGACCTTCTGGGGTAGGTAGTGCCACCTCCTTGGAAGAAAGATCCTTTTTGTGATGCCAGGGCAATGATTAATTAACACATGGAAAATTGGAGCAAATGAAACTGCAATTAATACTGCTCAAACAGATTGTAGAGTATGATGAAGAACTTGGATGTCATTTTATTACAGCCTGTCCTGGGGACACCATTATTTTATCACCTTTGACTTTTGGATGTATAGCTCCATTTGACATCTCTTGTCTTTTCCTGCTTTCTTTCTTTATTCTTCCCAGGGGGAGTTAGATGAGGAATGTCTGGCTTGGAGAAGCCAGACTTGGCCATGTTGGGAGATGTACAGACTTTCAGATTGGCTCTGACAGTCTTACAGAGCTGTTCCGAGGATATGAAGCACAACTGCAAAGCAGGCAATTCGGCTTTGCCTTCTCTGTCTTGCTTTCACGATGTGTGATGGGAGGCAGGGAACATACAACCCCCAGCTGCTTAGACTCTTCTTCATCCAGAATTCCCCCTCCTTTATCTTTGGAGGCTTCAGATATCACTTAGTTGACTGATTAAATATCAGGTGATAGGAATCTCTTTCTATAGTGGAATATATGAGGAGATAGTTTTGAGCAAGGAAGCCTTCAAGTTCTTGCTTGCTCTAGTTTAGTGCTTCTCAAAGGGTGGTCCTTATCATCTTGGAACTTGTTAGAAATGCAAATGCCCCACCTCAGACCTACCTAGACTATCCAGGGGGAGCCCAGAATCTGTATTTTCACAAGCTCTTTGCATAATTCTTAGCCATACTACATTTTGCTCTAGCCAATACTTTTCTCAGCTTCCTTCAGCTTAAACCATCCTCTCCTTTACTTTCTAGCTTATCTGCTGCAGGCAGTAGAATCCATTAGACTGTAAGCTCTGTGAAGACAGTGATCCCATCTGTATGATTCACTGTCCTTGTCCTAATCATAACCAGGCACAGAAGAGCTGATCACTAAGTAGTCATTAAATAAACAAGTGATTGGCGTAAGCATTAGAACAAGGTGAAGAGACCACACTGTCTGTTTACAGTTGAAGAAGTCAATGCTGTCTTAGTCTTTCTTGTTCCTGAGGCAGTATTGCATGTGACCGTGGACCTAGACACTACTAGCCATTTCCAGGCTGTCAGTTACTATGTAGCCAGGAGGATCCCCCCAGTGTCATCTCTTACCCTTTGAACTACACGAAAAACCTTTGAAATGAAGTCCTTGAGCCAGAAAAGGATGCCAGTCCCACTGTTAAGTGATGATTGTGTGCTAAAGCAGCTTGAGAGTTCTGTCCTAACACAAGGGCCTAGAAAGTAACTTCTTAGGCAGTGTCCAAAGAATGCCAGTAGTCCTTGGAACTTTTCAGAGGTGCTTGGCTTGAATCAATTTCTAGATCCCAAAGCAGAGTCTTCATGCACATTTTATGACTGTAGTGTACAGCAAATGGCTCTTGGCTAGATTTAGAATGCTGCTTTTACCATTCTCTGTATCTGACCCAGTTTGAGTCTCCATATGACACTTGGCGTCCTCCAGATGGAAATTTTGAAGCTTTTTGGACTTCTAGTGTACTTATTCTTGATTGCCACATCTCATTTGGATTCTCCAGACTCTGATTAGAGGCACTGCCACCAGGATAAATTTTATCTAACCAATAGTACTTCCAGGAAGATCCTCACCCTTGTACTTTCAAGAAGCACTTGTGATTAATGTTCAGCTTCCTGAACACTGAGTGGTACTTGAAAATCTCTGTGGTTTATAGCCTTGCTAAAGCTACTCTGGAGGCTGAGGCAGGAGAATCGCTTGAACCTGGGAGGCAGAGGTTGCAGTGAGTTGAGATCATGCCATTGCGCTCCAGCCTGGGTGACAGAGTAAGACTCCGTCTCAAAAAAAAAAATAGCATTTTAGCATTTTAATTTACGTTAATAGTCTGTTTAACGGGGGCAGTCCCTACTCACTTGAATTTTTAGCCTGAAGAAAGGACAAAGAGCATTTAAAACATTTCTCAGCTTAGATAGTTGTACAAAATTGGTGAACTGAAGCTTGGGGGAGATTAAAAAATCATCAGGGACCAGGCTCCAGAGCAGCCTTGGGCTTACCCCTGTCGTATGTTACACAGACCTCTTTCCTCTTAGAAATGCTACCTTTGTCCCTGTGCCAGTCAGTAGACTGAACAGCATCTATATGGGAAGTTGACTTGCTTGGCTTGTGTGGGTCTCCTGCCTATACCTCTGTGTCACATCCTTCTCTTCTTCATGTCTGCCAACTTCCTTGATTCCAAGGCTGGTTTCTCTTTTGCTCACTTAGTCCTCATCACTGGGACAAAAGGCACCTTGGAAACTAGTATAGTCTGTTTCCATATTTGGGAATCGCTTCTCCATTGACCATGACATGCTTGGACCCAGACCACTTTCAGTTACCACTTGCTACTGCAGAAGACAACTGCTCAGAGAAGAGGTTCTTTTCCCTGGAATGGCAACCATAGTTTATTGTGTTCCTTTTCTGTTGGCCAGGAAACCCCGCCACAGCTGCTGTGCATCTTACTGTCAAAGGACCATTCCTTCTTCCCATCAGGCAGGTCCAGCTAGGAACCAGGCACCTCCCACTGCACCATGTGCCTTCTCACTATTGGGTCGGGAGCCCTTTCAAGGACCATAGGTAGCAGGGGATATGACAGTAAATGCAGATAGCCCAGAATGCCAGTCAACCTGGGGATAGTCATGTATAGACACAGTATTTCATCTTTTAGATAGCAGCTTCCACTGCTGTGCCCATACCATGTCTGGTTTCATCACTTTGAAGGCTACCCCAGACTTAATTCACAAAGGAGGCATCCTGTTGAGTTTTAGCAGTATTGATAAGGTACGGGGTATAGTAGTTGGAGTACTTTAGTGCTTGGGGTCTATGGCATAGGGCAGAAGTGATAGTAATCCAGGTGGAGCCAGCAGAAGGATAGGATAATTGAGATATGTGTGAGGTATGTGCATATTCAGTGGTGGCAGGTGTGATTAGATGCTGGACCAGATATTCCTGCCTTCGTAGATTCTCCCAAGCTTTGTCATGAACTAGAAAGCATTGGAGAACCTTGGATGGGAATTTGCAACCTCAAGGACCCTGAAGTTTAATTCACACTAGTGTAGAAGCTTAGGCTTGACCTGACCTTTTTGGACCAAGCTTGACCTGACCTTTTTGGACCAAGCTTCACATTGATCTTCAACATGCCTTCTGATCATAGGCATGTTGCTACCCTCTCGTGGGTAATGGCCCAGTAATGGCAGCTGCTTCTTTTACAGAAAGACGAGAGGACCTTCGAGGAGGATTTATGCTTTGCTTTTTGGATGATGGAGCAGGAATGGATCCAAGTAAGTGATGAGATTATTGTTTTGTGTGTGGGGCGGAGGGGTGGCGATGTAACCATTTTTACAAAATACTTATTATGTGAACTTGTTTTTCTGTTGCCTCCAATGTTATGTCCAGAAGATCCACCTGGGGAGTAAGAA
This sequence comes from Piliocolobus tephrosceles, assembly GCF_002776525.5. Classification (NCBI taxonomy): domain Eukaryota; kingdom Metazoa; phylum Chordata; class Mammalia; order Primates; family Cercopithecidae; genus Piliocolobus; species Piliocolobus tephrosceles. The sequence goes on from NC_045452.1 coordinate 12,625,365, forward strand.
GTCTGTTGCAACATCTCAGGCTTAATTCTACTAATGTATTTGCCAGGTCTTGCCTTAACATGGAAGATAGGATCTGAAAGGCAATCTTAAGTCAATCAGATTACCTGTCTCTTGGCATTGTATTTATCAGCTTGCACAACATTCTTGAGCTGGAACTGCAGAGGCCTCCCCTAGCTGTTTTACCACATTCTGGGAATAGAACATAGGTCACAGTGATGGAGGTACCGACAGGCCAGGCAAAGCTGTGCCTGCATTTGCTTCATGGTAGTGAATTTCCTTGGAGAGAGGTTTTCAGTAGACACACACCCCTGCTTGGATTTAACAAGGCTCAGACCTTTGACTTTGAGGACCCTGGGAAAGAAATGCAAACTTTTCACTTTCTCTTGTGTCTACCCTTTCAGGTGATGCTGCCAGTGTGATCCAGTTTGGAAAGTCGGCCAAGCGAACACCTGAGTCCACTCAGATTGGGCAGTATGGGAATGGGTTAAAATCGTAGGTATATTAGAAGCTTGTCACAGGGCTCAAACAAAATCCAGCAGTGCTGTCCTGCTTCTCTTAGATGAAAACTTTCCTTCTCCTTGTCCGTCTTTTGACTGTAATTCTGGAACTGGAAGAAAGTGAGAAAGTATGGTTTTTGAAGTAGCTTACCAGCTGTTCCCAGCTGAGTTTGCTCCACAGATTGAAAAGTATGAACATCCAAAAACAGGGCAGGAGAGGCTGTACGTTTCTCTTGGCACTGTGCTCTGGAACTGCACCTCTCCTGTTAAATTCCTATTTTTACCACGTAGTCAAGGATGTGAGTGATTCCCTTCTGGTGTTGGGATGTATCTGAGATGATGAGGGGGTCGCCTTACTATGCAGCTGTGTTCCCTGAGCACCTGCTGCATGTCATGCTTTGTGCCAGGCACTGGGGATCCAGGGTAAGGAAGAGAGATGTGAGCCCTCGGTCCCAGAGGATGCTAAATGTACTGCAAGGCCCGTATAGCAGGGTCCTATCTAATGTCCTCAAATCCCATGGGACTTTTTCTTAGCCTTGGTTCCCACTTGGTTAGTGTTTTGGAATGTGTTGTTCTGGTTTTGAGTGAAGCCCCAAGAGAAAGGTTTCTATTTCTGAAATACTCACTTCCAGCTGTACATACCTTTGGATGGAATAAGATTTAGTGGAACTGGAGTTTGTGCAAATGGAATTGTGAGTCACGTTTCCAGTTTTGCTGTAGAAACGTGTTGTGTTTGAGGGAGGGTGGTGGTTTGATCAGTCAGCAGCATCAGTTGGGCCTTATGTGCAGTGTGCTTTGGGTGTATGGAGAAGAAAGAGTACATCTGAAGAAAGCAGGACCTGGTACCTGGACTTTGTGATTTGTCTTTCAGGGCAGGAACCAAATGATAATAACAGATCCTTATCATGTGCCAGGCACACGAATGATCTCATTTAATCCTCATGATAGCCCTATGAGGTTGTAGGTACTATTATTCTCATTTTCAGATGAAGAAATTGAGGTTTATAGGGGTGAAGTTACTTTCCCAAAGCCATAAAAATGCCTATGTGTAGAGCGCTAGGGTAGAAACCAGGTCTTTCTGACTGCAAAATGGAGCTGCTGTGCATTTCACTTAAATGACAAACTAAGATTCAAATCTCACTTCAGCTACTACGTCTCTAAGCCTCAGCTTCCTCCTTTGTAAATTGAGATGATAATGCATACCAAGTAGGTTAAGGATTACATGCTATCATTGCTGTGAGAGCCTGGTTTCTGCCTTTATTTCTCCTCCTCTGATGTTTCCATGACAGATTGCTGGCCTGATTCAGTGGATCTGGGTAGGGGCTAGGAATCTGTTTTTCACAGATGAAATGAATCACTTGTAATCATATGATTCTGATGCAGGTGATCTAAATCCCCCAAAACTGAGGTCTCTTAGAATCAGGGGAGGCCCAGACTTTTCATCTAGATTGTAGGTCAGCCTCCTCCTACCTGGTTCTGTCAGTTCTGTGGCCTCAGGCAAACCATTTCACCTCTCTGAATGTCTGTTTCTTAATGGCCTCAGGCAAGCCATTTCACCTTCCTGAAAGTCTGTTTCTTCATCTAGAAAATGGGGTTCTAATCTCTGACATTGTCCTTTCAGAGTGAGGTTCAGAAGCAAATGAAATGTGACTCTGAAAGTGGTTAGCAGACTGGGAAGAAAAGTGTATAGAAGTTGAGACTGTTATTATTAGCATATTTCAGTGGAAGGTCCCACTGAGATGGAGCCATCTAGTGTTCAGAGTAGACAATCAAATCATCTTGAAACCAATTCAGAAGTTGAGTTAAGTTTCAGGAGAAGGTGATTTGTGGGAAGAATAGGGCTGAGAAGCAAGGAAGCCAGTAGAAAAGTAATGTTTGGGCCTTTTGCTATTCAGAGGCTAAGGTCAGAATCAAAAGACAGAAGGAAGATAGAGGCACAAAGTGAGAGTTTTTGCCAAATTAGGGCAAGGGCACGCTTTGACAGAAGGCAAGATAACGTGCCTTACTTGCTCCCCATATGCTTTAGGGAAGGAGGAGGAGGTAGTGTGTGAAATTGTCAGGGCAAGGAGCATTGCCAGCACTTTGGGTACTGGAGGAGGAGAACTAGGACTTGGCAGCCCCTAGGGTATCTTTGAATAGTGAGTGTCCTGGGAGTTTTCCTGAGTGGGGAAATGGGGCATGACATTCATTTGTGTGCTTGGCATGCCAGTCTGGTTTGTATTGGTACACAGAAGAGAGTAATGAGGCTTTCCACCTCCATCATCTCCCTGGGGTATTATGAAGACTAATGAGATAATAGCCATAAAGCCCCAGAAGCTGCTGGAAGAAAGGAGCTGAACAGCCCCATTGTTCAGAGGGCAGTCCCCCTGCTGGTGCTTCACACTTCTGCCCTGCCCTGCATTGCCTGGAAAGGGCTGTCTCTGCCTGCTCCTTAGCTGGCATAATGTGGCCAAACAGAGGAAGGAAGCAGTTGATTCCATTTAGACTTTTGCCTTTTGGAAATCAGCCTCAAGGCACAGTTCCCAGAAACCAGTTGCATCCAAAAGCAGGGAGCTGCCTGTGTCATAATGAGCTTGAGGTGGCAAAACAATTCTGGGACAGGAGATGGCTCTAGTTATCAGACATGAGCTAATTAGAGGCATCCTTGAATCCTGCAGTCAAGAATTATATTTTATTACCTGCGCCTTGGGTTCATACTGGTGTTTTTTCAGGCTTGGGAGTATAGGCACTGGGCTTTTCACTTGACAGTGCTACTGCTGTTTTGTGAATGGAGGGGAGTTTGTGTCAGCTCAGGAAGGACATGGTGGGAACTGGATGTGGTCAGCATGGAAGATGACGTGTTGAGGGTACCAGGTACTAAAGTCTGATGGTGGTACAGTCAGAGGGCACAGCACCTCTTGTGGCTGGGATGAACCCAGAGCTCAAAGACAGCAGGGTTACTCTTTAGCGTTGTGGTGGGGAGTGAGACTAACCTGGGGCTGGTGGTCTGCCATGAGCCCGCCCTAGAAGGGTGGTGAGAGAACCCTGTATGGTGTGGTTGAGAAGGTTGTAAGTAAAGACTAAGGAGTTACAGGCCTGTGGAAAAGCAGAGCAAGGAGTGTTGGGGGATGGAGAGGGAATAAGGGCTGTGGAACTCAGTGCACAGTCCTGGGACCTGGGGGCCTTGAGGAGAGAATAACATATTTCTGCTTCCTTTTCAGGGGCTCAATGCGCATTGGGAAGGATTTTATCCTGTTCACCAAGAAGGAAGACACCTTGACCTGCCTCTTCCTGTCTCGCACCTTTCATGAGGAAGAAGGCATTGATGAAGTAGGTCCCATCCTCATGGTCTGAATCACCAGTCCCCATTTCCTGAGTATCTGCAGGCAGTTTTCATAGGTTGTTTGCGATGCTAGACTCTTTGGGGTTGCAGGATTGGAGCACATTCCCCCAATTGTTACTCAGTTAGCTGGCTGGATGAATTGGTTGAGGGGTTAAGGTAGATAACTTTAATGTGAGAGGAAGCAAAATCTCAGAGCACTTCAGAGAACAACTGTTTCTGATAATGAGACTGTCAAGTGGCAGGAATTAAGAGTTGGATTTGCAGCTCCTCTAGATCTGCCACTTGAATTCCATCTTGGGGGGAGTGTTACCGTGGAGCATTATTTTATCAGGGGAAGTATTTTGGGCTTCCCTGATCGTGTGTCTTTCCTATTTGATGGTGATTTTGTGGAATGTGCTATGAGCTCATTTTCCTTTTGAGAAAGTGTGTTACTCTATGTCAGAAACTATGACTCAGATACCTAGAGAGAGCCTGGGCAGGTAGTAAAGCAGATGAGTGTATGGAAAACAGGAAAATAGAGCTGATGCTCTGGGTCTCACCTTGGGAATAGCTGCTACACAGCCCCAGTGATTACTGCTATGCTGGAAGGAAGGACTAATGAATCCAGAATATTCTGAGTTTAAATCATTTTGGTAAGTGACTGTGTAAGCTAAACACACATTTGGCTACTTGTCCTTGTGGCTCAGATATCTGCAGAGCTGTTTCTGGTGAGGTCTGTGCCCCATCATTGTCAGGGATCAGGGCAGCTCTGTGGTGTAGCCAGCCTCCGACTGGGCTCTTATCTCCTTTCTTATTTAAGACATGGAGGCCAGGGCTTGAAAGAAGGGGGCTAAGAGGTTCTGTAGAAAGAAATCCACAACTTCCACAGAAGCAGGTAGTTGAATTCAAACTTACAATTTAATTCATCTGTGTTGATTAGCTGTGATGAAACTTGTTCTGGTTCTGTTTAGATCTGAGCCTTAATCATAGCAAACTTGTTCAGGTAGGGAATGGTAGGCCTTCCATCATTACATAGCAAGCCAGTGGGTTTGTTTGCATTTTTGGTGTGGTATGTGAGTTCATTCTGCATACTTGAGAGAAGCATGGCAGCTGGAAAGAGCAGGCTTCTAGGAGAAGTAGGACAAGAAAATACAGCCTGGGTTGGGGTTTTCAGGAATGTTTCCTGATACAGGACTGAGGATGGTGACAGGAGGGTATAGAAGTCAGTAGAAGCAGGCTGCTTAAGGCCCTGAGGGCTGTGGGAGGGGACTTGGCTGCAGGGCCACCTGAAGAAAGGTGGTGGCCTTTGGAGATCAAAGAGGGCCAGGTTAGGCTTGACCTCAGGGCCTTGATGAATGTGTGGGGCTTTATTAAACAAGGATATGCCAGTATCAGATTTTTTTAAGAAGGTCCATGTGGTGATTGTGTGGTGATTGGGTTGGAAAGGTTAGGGTGAGTGTTGAAGTGTTCCAGTTGAGAGGCCCAGGCTCTGTGTAGCTTGGTGGTACTCGCCTAAGGGAGGTGAGAGAAATACATGGAGTTTCCATCTCCTTAGGATGTGGGACCCACAGATTTGGTGAGTGATTGATTAGTAGAAGGTGAAAGCGAAGGGTAGGAGTCATGGATGACTCATAGGTTCTGCTGTGGCAGTTGGGGAATGGGGTCTCTGGAGTTGGGAAGAATGAAGAGGGGAAGTATGGAGGGGAAGAGTGTAAGTTTCTTCTGGACATGCAAAGTGAAGTCTGGGTCTGGCGTTTGGGTGAAGTCTGGGGGCTTCAGGATTCTTGGTAGCAAATGAGGTCACCTAATGGAGAGAATAGAGTGAGAAGAGGACCTGGGACCCAGAGCATGCCAATATCTAAAGGTCGGGGAGAGGAGAAGGGGGCCAAAGGGACAAAGGGGTAGCCAGAAAGGTAGGAAGAAAACTGGGCAAGTGGTACCATTGAAACTAAAGGAAAAGTGTTCCTGAAGGGGAGGGATGGGGTGCCCATGGGAGTGAACGCCAATGTTTCAAGTGATGCCATTGTCACCTGGGACTGCTGTGAAGAATGGGAGGCGTAGAGTGAGGTACAGGTTTATAGAACACAAACGGAACTCAGTTCCCCTGGTGGAGAGGCTAGGTTGAGATTTTTTTCCTTACTTGGTGCTAGAAGGTCGCTATTTTGGATTGTACTCTAGTGCAAACTCAGCCAAGATTTCAAAATAAGATCATTTTCAGCTGAGGAGGAATGTGTCCAGACCAGCCCTTGGGTTGAATACTTGCAGCACAAAGCTTCTTAGAAACCAGCAAAATGGGCTGGGCGCGGTGGCTCATGCCTATAATCCCAGCACTTTGGGAGGCCGAGGCGGGCAGATCACGCAGTCAAGACCAGCCTGACCAATATGGTGAAACCCTGTCTCTACTAAAGATACAAAAATTAGCTGGGCATGGCAGTGTACGCCTAGTCCCAGCTACTTGGGAGTCTGAGGCAGGAGAATCACTTGAACCTGGGAGGCAAAGGTTGTAGTGAGCCGAGATCATGCCATTGCACTCCAGCCTGGGCAACAAGAGCAAGACTCCGTCTCAAAAAAAAAAAAAAAAAAAAAACGCAAAATGTCTCAGACTCTTAACGGTTTATCACCCCAGCACTTGTTACAGAGTCCCTTTTTCCTAAGGGTTTGAACCCCTGAGGTGCCTAGCCTGGCTTGCTCTGCAGAACTCTGCAAGGGCTGCGGCCTCATAACCACGGAGGAAAGAGCCTCTGGGGAAGTGGCATATGAGGTTGGGTTTTTGAAGAAAGAATAGGATTTTTAAAAACATCACTTAGACATTATTAAAATTAAATTCCATATAAATGGAAGAGAGTATTGAAATATTTGTGCAGTTTAGAGGACAATTTTAAAGCCAACACCTGTGTTGCCACCGTCACAGACTGATGTTAGAAGTGTCCTGTGTGCCCTCATCAGTCATATTTCTTGTGCCCCTGACGGAACTGCCTTCAGGTAACTTTTGTGATAATGATTTCCTTCTTTTTCAGTATAGTTTATCACCCTTGTATGCATTCTTAAATAATAGTTTAGTTTTGCCTATTTGTGAATTTTTTAGAAATCTCTTACTGTAGGTATTTTTTGTGTCCTATTTCATGTAACACTGTGTTTATGATGTTCATCCACGTTGATGCTAAAAGCAGTTCATTTGTATCACTACATAGTATTCCATTGTACTGTTTAATTTGGCCACTCTAGAATGGATATTTGGGTTATTTTTATTTACTTATTTATCTGTTTTTGAGATGGAGTCTTGCTCTGTTGCCCAGGCTGGAGTGCAGTGGTGTGATCTCAGCTCACTGCAACCTCCGCCTCCCAGGTTCAAGCAATTCTCCTGTCTCAGCCTCCCAAGTAGCTGGGGCTACAGGCGCACGCTGCCACACCTGGCTAATGTTTTGTATTTTAGTAGAGACGGGGATTCACCGTGTTGCCCCGACTGGTCTCGAACTCCTAAGCTCAGGTAGTCCGCCCACCTTGGCCTCCCAAAGTGCTGGAATTACAGGCATGAGCCACTGCACCTGGCCTGGGTTATTTTTGTACATGTTTACTGGTACATATGTACAAAAGTTTCTCCTAAGTTATGTACTTAGGAGTGGAACTGCTGAGTTTTAGGTTATGTTATGTGTATTTACTGATTCACTAGATAATTGCAAATATATTTTCCCTAGTGGTAAGAGTAGAATTTTTACCAAATTAAGAAAATGACCAGAGACATCCCAAGCAGGGAACTTCTCATGCAGAGACCCTAAGCACATAAACCAACATATCGTGAAGGAAGTAGTCTTGTGTGGCTGAGTCTTGGGAAGAGGCAGAGGCCCTGAAGCTCACAGAGCCTCTGGTGCCAGGCTGTGGAGCTTGGGCCTCACCTACAGGGCAGTGTGGAGCTACTATGGGGAGACACAAGAGAGATGCACATTTGGGAGGAAGGCTATTCTGGGGCTTCCCTTAAAGTGCCTGCTCATGTTTACTCCACAGGTGATAGTCCCACTGCCCACCTGGAATGCTCAGACCCGGGAGCCTGTCACAGACAATGTAGAGAAATTTGCCATTGAGACAGAACTTATTTACAAGTACTCTCCCTTCCGCACTGAGGAGGAAGTGATGACCCAATTTATGAAGATTCCTGGGGACAGTGGTAAGTAGGCTTTAAGCCTGTGGCCCCTAGAATCTGGGAGGTCCAGAATCACAAATGGTGTAGGGGTGGGCCGGGGGATCTGGCAGGACAAAGGATTTCTGTTTCTCAGGAACATTGGTGATCATCTTCAATCTCAAACTCATGGATAATGGAGAGCCAGAACTAGACATAATCTCAAATCCAAGAGATATCCAGATGGCAGAGACATCCCCAGAGGGCACGTGAGTGCGGCTGGGAAGGGAAGGAGGCCCTGGAACTGGCGTTTGTGCTCTCAGGAGGTAGCTTCAGGGAAAGAGGGGAGAGCACATTCATTGCCCAGTGTTCTGTGGTACAGTCGTATGTAGGGCCAGGTCAGTTGCCTGTGGGGTACCTGTGCTGAGGACATGAGAGGGGTGGGATATGGTGCTCACACTAAGGGAGCACCGGTTCAGGGCAGCAAGAGAAGTCAGTACCTAATATGGAAAGGTGTAGAGCCTGCAGAGAGGATGTTGTGCCCTTGGTCAGGCCTGTTGTGGAGCAGGTGACAGCACTTCTTTGTTCTTGCCCTCTCCAGGAAGCCAGAGCGGCGCTCATTCCGTGCCTATGCCGCTGTGCTCTATATTGATCCCCGGATGAGGATCTTCATCCATGGGCACAAGGTGCAGACCAAGAGGCTCTCCTGCTGCCTGTACAAGCCCAGGTAGGGGCCAGTGCACCCTGGCCTGCTGTCTCCCATGCATTGAGGATGTGGCCGCGTTCCTCTGGGGCATTGTTGGAGGGATGCTGTATGAGAGACTCTGGCAGTGCTGACTACGTTTGGGGCTTTAAGTTGCCTATGATTGGTCATGGGGTCAGTTCTGAGTCCTAGGGGAGGGACAGGTCAGCTGTGGAGGTGGCTTACTAAGCTCATTGAGTGTGTGTGCCTCTGTGACAGGGAGGGTGCCCTGCCTGGCACAGTGAGCTGTCTGAGTCTCTCGGCTTCAGGGCCAAGGGGCCTTCAGGCACTATATAGGAAAGCAGTGGGCTTGGCTTATTCCCGAGGTTTGTTTCTGCTGTGGGATGAATGACACCCCTGGTGAATGGTGAGGTTGCTTATCAAAGACAGCTGGAGGCTAAGGGCAAGTGAAATAAGAAATTGCATCTTTTTGCTGAATTGAGCTTGGATTTGTCTCATTGCGAGGGGCCAGGACAGCACAGCTTAGGAGGAGGCAGGAAGACAAGGTGCTTCCTGTGCTTGGGTGTGCCACCTGTCCCACTGTTGCGTGGGCTCTTAGCTTGCTTTTTCTACTGATCAGGATGTACAAGTACACGTCAAGCCGTTTCAAGACCCGTGCGGAGCAGGAGGTGAAGAAAGCAGAGCACGTAGCAAGGATTGGTAATGCCACTCTGGGTGCAGGAGTGGGGTGGGGGAGGGGTGCATGCTGCTTGTCGGAAAGTGGGGAAAAGGCTGAGTCCACAGCTCAGGGTCAAGGCTGGTCTCGTGAAGCATAGTTCAGTTCCTTTTCAGCCCCTTTCCCTACAGGCCAACTCCCTCAGCATTTCTTCTTTCTAGACTCCACTTTCTCTTCTTCAGCCATTTATAGGGCCTAAAAGTGTCAAGTCTTTGGCTTATCCCACTCAGTCCTCTGACCCAAATACTTGTGAAATTGCTTTTCCTGACTTCAGGGCAAACATCTCAAGGGCTGTCTCGCTGTTCAGGGCTTCTCAGGGTTTCTAGACTGCTTGTTGGCGAATGATTGGCTGAAGACTTCTTTAGCTTCCAGCTCTTGCTGAGCATTTAACTGGTTGCCTTAGGTGTTTTTTTTAAAAAACCTGTTCTGGTTCATTTGTAAAGTTTCCTTGGGGCCTCCATGATAGGTCTGAATGCTAGATTTTCCTTCTGCAACTGACTGCAGTCGAGGCACAGAGGCTGCCCTCATGTTGCTCATCAGCCATAGCTCCCCCCACTCTTCTTTTCCTTGGTGGTATACACACTTCTTGTCCAGTACTGTGGATCCAGGAGGGATGACCAAGAGTTTTGAACCTTTGCATTCCTTTCCATATTCTCTTCTGCGTTTCAGCTGAAGAGAAGGCGCGGGAGGCGGAGAGCAAAGCTCGGACATTAGAAGTACGCTTAGGGGGAGACCTCACGCGGGACTCCAGGGTAAGGTCCTGGCCCAGGTGGCTGTTCTCCAGCGTTTCTGGCATTAGGAGCCCATGTCCCATGAGCCTGGTCAAGTAAAACACAGCTTTTGAGTTTGTCCCCAGTGAGGGCCATTTTCTGTAGAAAGAAGTAAATTTCCACATCTTTGAGATAAATTGAGAAGTTTTAGATGTCATGTTTCAATATTCCCCGCTGTGGCCCAGGGTGCTGCCTCCTCTTACCTGATGCCAATGTGTGTGCAGGTGATGTTGCGACAGGTCCAGAACACAGCCATCACTCTGCGCAGAGAAGCTGATGTCAAGAAGATGATCAAGGAGGCCAAGCAGCGGTGAGTGCCAGGCCTGGTCTTGGATCTTTTAAACTGACGTAGCTTTTGGACTGATTATTGACAGGTTGCTATTCTGTCACCAAGACTGCTTTGTTTTAATGCCAAACGCTTGTTAAATGCCCCCTGCAGGAGGGAGGTCTTAATCTGAGCTCTCAGCCCTTTCTTGAGTCATAAAGACAGGGCAGGGCTGACAGCCTCGGATCGAGCACCAAACCATCCTTTAGCACTGTCTTACTTTTTTTTCCCTTTTGATTTTTTTTCATTTAAAGTATATATAAAATGCTCATTGTATAAAACTTGAAAAATAAAAAATGTTTAAGGAATAACATTTTAAAACTCCCTTATACTTCTACCACCTGGTGATACTACCCTAGTTTTTATGTTACGTATGTATTTTGTCATATTCATTTTCTCCTCAGTGGTTACATATGTAGAATAATGCTGGAGATTGAGTATTGTATACTTTTACATTTAGAACCAGCCTTTGTCCTGGATCATTAAGTTATCTGCTTGTCCCACCTCCATGTCTGGATCTACTTTGGACTCTGTGGCTTGATTTACAGTTTTGCCTCTTATTGGCCTCCTTGGCATAGGCATGGATTTTAGGTTTCTTCTCTCCAAGTCCACTCCTCATCCATCTGCTTTTCAGCTCTAAGAGTTTGTTGACAGTAATCACATGATGGTGTCTTCTTGCACATGCTTATTGTTCTTGTGAATTTTTACCTTTTAAAATAATAATAATTTACTGTCACACTAGTGGAATTTGGGGGAAGGTATGACGATAACCTCTTGTTTATTCCACCATATAATTGTCTTTGCACAGATTTGCAGCAGCTTCATAATAACCCATTCATATTTACACCCGTCCCTGTTGCCAAAAAGCCACACTCATGTTTTTAATTAGGGATGCTTCGAGTTGGTGCCCAGCGCATGTCTATATCAAGTCTAACAGGTTACGCATTGAATGGAGATACAAAACTTTTGGCTTAACATGTCTCAAGTTTAAGCTTAAGCTTAACACATCTTAAACACTATGATGCTTGTGTGCTGATGTGTAGATCTGCTTGAATTTTTTTGTCTTCTTAGAGCACTTAAAGAACCTAAGGAACTGAATTTTGTTTTTGGGGTCAACATTGAACACCGGGACCTGGATGGCATGTTCATCTACAATTGTAGCCGGCTGATCAAAATGTATGAGAAAGTGGGCCCACAGCTGGAAGGGGGCATGTGAGTACTACCCACGGAGAGCTGTCTAGCCCAGGATAGTTGGCAGGAGGGTGTTGCCAGTGGGGTGACAGAGCTTGTTCTCTTTCTCCCTGTAGGGCATGCGGCGGGGTTGTTGGGGTTGTTGATGTGCCCTACCTAGTCCTGGAGCCTACACACAACAAACAGGACTTTGCTGATGCCAAGGAGTACCGGCACCTGCTCCGAGCAATGGGGGAACACCTGGCGCAGTATTGGAAGGACATTGCCATTGGTAATGGGACTGGGCTGCTGGGCCTCTGCCTTTTCTTTTCACCTGAATGTAGGGAGAGAGAGAGGCTGGCTCCTAACATGATGTGTGGGTGTTTGCTTTCCAGCCCAGCGGGGAATCATCAAGTTCTGGGATGAGTTTGGCTACCTCTCTGCCAACTGGAACCAGCCCCCGTCCAGCGAGCTGCGTTACAAACGCCGGAGAGCTATGGAAATCCCCACCACCATCCAGTGCGGTGAGTTGTGTGGTTGGATCCCCCTGACTCATTTCCATCAGCCCACAAGCCTCTTTTCTCCATCTTCCTGCCAGCCTCCTGACTTGACTGACATTCATGGACTTACAGTCCCACTAGGGATCCAGGTCTGTTTGGTGCTGGCCCTGTGAGCTCAGTCTTGAGGCTTTGCTGAGTTTCACCTGTCCCTCTTGTGTGAGAAAAAGAAGGTCATCTGTCCTCCCAGACCTCTCCAGCTGCAGCCAGGCCAGGCTTACTTGGTTTGGTACCACATGGCTTCCGGTGTGCGTGGATGACTGGGCCAGGATCCTGATAAAGGAGGGAGAGGGGCTGGGGGTGTTAAAGAGTCCACCATATTAAGTTTCTATCCTTCCTGGAATCAGTGTCCTTGAGAAGAATTAGCATTCTCTAAGGATAGGCAGAGTTGGAGCCCGAGTGAAGATCTTTGCCTGCAAAGTCTGGGGCATCATTATGGTGGGCCTGTGAGAAGCCTGGATTACAGATAGAGTTGGTGGGGGTGGCTGATGTGTGGGGTTTTTTTGTTCTCTGCAGATTTGTGTCTGAAATGGAGAACCCTCCCCTTCCAGCTGAGTTCTGTGGAAAAAGATTACCCTGACACCTGGGTTTGCTCCATGAACCCTGATCCTGAACAGGACCGGTGAGCACATTCTCTAACAAGGGGATTGTGGGTACTTTTCTCCCCTGCCCTTCACCATTCTCTCTACTCTTGGGATAAATAACTCACTGTGTTTCTTGAGGTCAGTGCACATACCTTATATCTCTGTCTTGCTGTACCTAATAAGTGCCCAAGAAATAAGAATTGATGTATGTCCTGCAGTGCATATGATTAATTTTGTGCATTGGGAACTCTGAAGTGGTTGCTCTTGTGACAGACAGTGTAGACTGACTGAGAAGAAAGGTCCTTGCCCAGCTTGGGGCTCTGTTTGCCATGACCTCCCTAGTACCTTTTCTCTACAGGTGTGAGGCTTCTGAACAAAAGCAGAAGGTTCCCCTGGGAACATTCAGAAAGGACATGAAGACGCAGGAAGAGAAGCAGAAACAACTGACAGAGAAAATTCGCCAGCAGCAGGAGAAGCTGGAGGCCCTTCAGGTACGTGGGTCATGGTCAGTGGGCAGAGCCAGCCTGTGTCAGGGCTCTGCCTGGGACAGGAACCTTCAGTAGCTTTCCTGTTCCTTCAGGCTCAGTTTTACCCTCCGCTCACCTGTGTGTGTTTGCCAAAGCTTTCCAACCCCAACCTCCAGGTCCACATGTACTATTTTCCAACAGTGTTATTTTAAGAATAACACCTTGCTTATTCTTAAGAAAAATTGCTTATATATTTCAAAGTGGTCCAATTCATTTAGAATTTATAAAACTACAGAAAATAAAAATTCTGCCTTAGAGGTAACCATCATTAACCATACATCCTTCCAACTTGTCATGAACTCATGAATACCTACACATAATACACATGAATATATATTTTTTAATAGAAATAGAGAATGCCATATATATGTTTTATATTAATACACACACACGTATACTTTTTTTAGTACATAATTGTTTTGATGACTTTCTAGAAGTGAATTTAAAGGACTTAAAAGGTCCATTGTAAAATTCTGTGGCTTTTTGCAACTATTTCTAAAGTACCCTCCAGAGATGTGTTAATTTCTTATTATTTATCAGCAGTATATGAGGGTATTTTAAATGTTGCAAATTTCATAGGCAAAGATGCATGTTTTATAATTTAATTTCTTTAATATTTCTAAGATTGCATAATTTTTCATGTGTCCACTTTTTTTTCGTGTCCACTTTTATTTCTTTTAGAATTGCTTATTCACTTACATTTTTATTTTTTCACTTGATCTTAGCCAAAAGGCCAAGAAGCGATAACATTTTTATTTTTTCTTTGTTTTTTTTTCTAGATATGTCTGTGATATCAGCTGTTTATTATATTTAGTACAAAACCATTTCCCTTTTTGGCTTCTGTGTCTGTGCAGATGTGCTCTCACTAAGCCATGATGTCTTATGCATGCCTCCCTGGCCAGTCTCTCAGTTGCTGGATTAATCACACAGTATCCTGTAATTTGCTGATAGTTGAGTATTTATGTATTTTGTGTCTCCCCAGTGAGAACAGGAGGTTTGTAAGAGTAGGACTATGGCTCAGGTTTTCTATTTTATTTGTCCTTGGTTCCAGACACTATCCAAAAAGTTTGCTCAAGTATACTAAAATATGCAAACAACTTCATCATGATGTTTGCCTTGCAGAAAACCACACCCATCCGCTCCCAAGCAGACCTGAAGAAATTGCCTTTGGAAGTGACCACCAGACCTTCTACTGAGGTGAAGTCCAGGGCCTGGGAAGGGCTTTTCTTCAGGTGTCTCATGAGACACCTGAAGGATCAGTGTTCTCACTCTCTGTGGGCCTTTTTTTAGGAACCTGTGCGTAGACCTCAGCGTCCTCGGTCGCCCCCTTTACCTGCTGTGATCAGGAACGCCCCCAGCAGACCCCCTTCTTTGCCAACTCCTAGACCAGCCAGCCAGCCCCGAAAGGCTCCTGTTATCAGCAGTACTCCAAAGCCCCCTGCTTTGGCAGCCCGGGAGGAGGCCAGCACATCCAGGCTGCTCCAGCCACCTGAGGCACCCCGAAAGCCTGCCAACACTCTTGTTAAGACTACATCCCGACCTGCCCCTCTGGTGCAGCAACTGCCACCATCTTTACTGCCCAACTCCAGGAGCCCTCGGGAGGTTCCTTCTCCCAAAGTCATCAAGACTCCAGTGGTGAAGAAGACAGAGCCACCCATCAAACTTTCCCCGGTGAGATGCTTGTCCTCCTCGATCCCCCAACCCAGTGTCAGTAGTGTAGGAATGGAATTGTGCAGTGTCACAGCTGTACTGGGGGAGCCTTGGGAAGATACTGAATCTAAAGCTTTGCTGCTGCCCCTGAGGAGGGGAAGCCTTGATAGCTGAACAGATTTGTTCAGGGCCAGAGAGCACATTGGTTGCCTGTACAGCGAGCTCTTCACTGCTCCTTCTGAGTTTTGGTCTGCCACAAACTTGAGTCACCTCCACTGGCTCTCGAAGTGTGGGCTTAGGTCAGTCATCTGGTGACAGCCTGAGTGGGCTGCAGCAGTGGTCGGTGGTTCTTGGGGAGGTGACAGCTGGCTGGCCAGGCAGACTAAGGAGGGAAAGGAATTGAGAAGCTTCTCCTATGACAGCTTTGAGCAAAGATCCTCATGGCACAGGGGCCAGTGGGGTGTCTGTGTACATTCCAAGTAATGTCAGGGAGGGATTGCAGGGAGTACAGTTCCTCTTGGAACAGCTCCTTTAGGCTAGATGAAATCTTCCTGCTCCCTAGAGGCTGAACAGGGCCCCTCACATCCTCACGCTCCTCTTGCTCTAGGCTACCCCTAGTCGGAAGAGGAGTGTCGCGGTTTCTGATGAGGAAGAAGTTGAGGAAGAAGCTGAGAGGAGGAAGGAGAGATGCAAGCGGGGCAGATTTGTTGTGAAGGAGGAAAAGAAGGACTTGAATGAGGTGAGTGGTTGAGGTGAGGTTCTCAAAAGAGCCTCCCTCTCTAGGGCCTGCACCCCCCACCAGCAGTCTGCACCCCCCACCAGCAGTCT
>NC_045452.1:12641115-12669886 GCF_002776525.5 Piliocolobus tephrosceles
ACCCCACACCAGCAGTCTACACCAGCTCTGTTTATATTTGTGTCATGAGCCTTCCAGAAGCCTAGTGATCTCTCAAGGACTCTCAGTTACACAAGTGACTACACATGGTGCCAGATAGGGTCTTGAGTGAGACTGGCTTCTAGCTTAACCACAGGCCTGAAGTCACACAGACGTACATCAATGAAGCTTGAAATACATTATGTCCCTTGCCTCCTGTCTTGTTTATAAAGGTGGCAGAAGGGTAGGTACCTTGGACAGTGATTTTGGAGTGTGGCTGTCAGCAGGGCTTGGTGATTTAAACTGTAGCACAGGAAGTCGTGTAGATGGCTGATGACCCCGGGTGGCCAGTAAGGCACAGTCTGCTCTTGTGGGGCACTGGGGATGCCTCTAATAGACTGCCCTCCACACAGCTCTCAGACAGTGCTGGGGAAGAGGACTCGGCTGACCTCAAGAGAGCTCAGAAAGGTGAGCTGGGGGAGTGACCTGGCAGCCTGTGGTGGGGGTGGGAGTGGGAGTGGAAGTGGAGCCCCTTACCAGCAGCAGTTTACCAGAGGCTCATGGAGTCTTTCCTGGGTCTGGGCTCTTGTGCAGCAGTGGATCCAAGTCAAATCCTAAGCAGAATTCTGAAGGGATCACCCCTTTGTGGTTATTTTTAACACTAATTCCTTGGTGTTCACTCCTGGCAATCACTTATTCTTCTGCTCTTTGGCACCCTCATGACAGATGGGGAAGGAGACCATGGTGGCTGGTCCCTGGTTTCTGTGTCCTGGTGTATTGGGGGCAAGCACCTAAGTGTTCCTGTCCTCCAAACCCTGGGAACTGCCTTTCTCAATGTGGCCCAGGCCAAGTGAGGGACTCTAGGCTAGTTTTCTGACTCGCACCTCTGTCTACATTGTCAGATAAAGGGCTGCACGTGGAGGTGCGTGTGAACAGGGAGTGGTACACGGGCCGTGTCACAGCCGTGGAGGTGGGCAAGCATGTGGTGCGGTGGAAGGTGAAGTTTGACTACGTGCCCACAGACACGACACCAAGAGACCGCTGGTAATGTCCCAATCAGGGAGGAGCAGTGGTTCCTCGAAGGAGGTATCCCCGGCCTCCCTGCCAGCAGCCCATCCTGGGAGCCCAGGTCAGACGTGACATAAGCTGTGTGTCTTCCACAGGGTGGAGAAAGGCAGTGAGGATGTGCGGCTGATGAAGCCCCCTTCTCCGGAACATCAGAGCTTTGACATGCAGCAGGAGGGCGGGGAGGAGGAGGCGGGCCCTGTGGCCCAACAGGCCATAGCCGTGGCAGAGCCCTCCACTTCCGAATGCCTCCGCATTGAGCCTGACACCACTGCCCTGAGCACCAATCATGAGACCATTGACCTGCTTGTCCAGATCCTCCGGTACATGTGTCTTTTGTCTTCCCACCCCAGGGCAAGCAGCAGCTCTCTGCCTGCTCCATGCCATTCTGAATTACTGTCCCTGCCTTCTTCAGGAATTGTTTACGGTACTTCCTGCCTCCAAGTTTCCCCATCTCCAAGAAGCAGCTGAGTGCTATGAATTCAGATGAGCTAATATCTTTCCCTCTGGTGAGTCTGGCCTGAACTTTGATTCCACACTGTTCATTGCCCCACCCCTGCCCCTGGATTTGTTGTAACTGTTGTGATTGTGATTGTTATGCTTGGTGCAGTTGCTAGCTCTCAGCTTTGTGCTCCATCTCAGCTAGCCTCTCTTCTGCTGAAAGAAGAAGAAGAGACTTTATGATGTGGGGAAAAAATTGGCTTAGCTGGATATGACTCGGATGTGCAGAAAGCCAACCCCTTCCCACCACAGGTGCTAGGAGTTGAGTCATCCCTTAGGGATAGCAGGTGTAGTTTGACGTTTTATAACAAGCATACCCCCTTTCTTCTGCCCTAGCAGAGGGAGTAAACCTGTCCCAGGCAACAGTGAAGAGCTGAGGCTCAAAGTGCATAGAACTTGACACTCAGAAGGAGGTACAGAGAAGCTTGTGATGTTTGGACATAAGCACTGGGTCTTACTTAACCCAGCAAATGCTGAAGGGATGCCTTGCCCAAGCAGGTGTCTGCTGGACCTCATAGTGAGCAGCAAAAGAGAGTCTTGCCTTCAAGTGGCTCAAGACTCAGTAGAGACTGAGTTGTTACCAGGTAGCTGGACATGAGGGCAGGAGCAGTGAGTGCTGAGAAAGTGGATAGAAAGGCTATGGAGGGCTGTGGTGGCCTAGGGGGCAGAGAGAGCAACTGAGTTGGAAGAAAATGTGCATTTTGCCAAGTGCCTGCCTGTGTAAGTGAAAAGGAGTGTTTGAGGTGGGGACTTCTGTGAGCAAAGGCTCTGGGGGTGGGGTTAGGGTAGCAGGCTGTGTGGTGAGCATTTAGGGTAGAGGGGCCTGAAAGCCAGGATATGATGGGTCTTGAATCCCCAGTCTGTCATACTGGCTTAAACTCTGTATGAAGAGAAGAGCCTACAAAAGTTTTGAGCTGAAGGAATTGTTATCCAAACTATATCTAGGGCAGCGGTCAACACATTTTTTCTGTAGAGGGCCAGTTGGCAAGTAATTTCAGGTTCACAGGCTATATACAGTCTCTGTGGCAACTCTGCCATTATAGCATGAAAGCAGCCACAGACAATATGTAAAGGAATGGATGTCCTGTGTTCCAGTAAAGCTTTATTTACAACAACAGTTGGCAGGCTGATTCGGCCCAGGGGCTGTAGTCTGCTGCTCCTGCCCCTAAGAGAGTAATCTGGGTAGCAGCGTGTTTGGGTAGAATGGGTGGATGGGAGATGCAGGGGCGAGGAGGCTGGTCCTATGTAAAAGGTCAGAGGTGAGGGAATGGGAACAGGAGCCAGTGTGGTGGCAGTGGGCTTGGGGGTGAAAGGGCTGTGTCAGAAGTCGTCAGCAGACTGATCATGGATTGTAGGCAAGTGACTCAGGCCTGTGGGAACTGGAGGTTGATGACAAAGCTATTAACTAGGAGAGAAAAATGGGTAAATGCAACAAAGGTGACGAGTGGAGGTTTGTGTAGCGCCAGAAGTGCCCTCACTATGTTTCTGGTGATGTGCAGTGTATAGGTGGAAATCAGGGACTGGCACTTGGAGGGAGGGGGAGGTCAGGGCTGGAGATGGGGCTCTGGGAATTTTCTACATGAAGTGGGATGATTTTTCTAGGATAGGAATAGCTAAGTTTTCTAGGAAAGAGGTTCTAGAAAAAAGACAACTGGAATGGAAACTGCAGGATTAGGATTAGTATATTCAAGATGTCAGGTCCTCATGGGGGAGTTGTGTGCTTGATAAAGTTTGCCAGAGATAAAAACATGGTGTTTGTCTTTATTCTACTTTTTAAAATGTGAAATGAAGCGGGAGTTGAAGAAACTAAGGCTCAGTAAAGAGTCTGTTGGTCAGTGACAGACCCCAGATTTTGAACCCAGGTACTTCTTAGGACTTGCTCTGTTCACGATGCTGCCTTGCTCTCCTGGCAAGATATGAAGGGGTGGTGCTCAGTGAGGGAGCTAGAAGGTGCAGAAATCACAGCTGCTTCACAGAAAGATCCACGCTTCAACTTTTGTCCTTGTTTAGGCTGCAGGTGCTCTCTGCAAATCCTAGGAGGAAATAGCAGCTAATAGGGTGGCTAGGTTGGCCTGGCATCTTCTTGTCAGATTTGTTGATTTTGGCTTAAAGTTATTGCCAAACTCAGAGTGGAGCCTAGGTGTAGCAGGATCTCTGCAGTGGGCTTGAATGCCTGGGTCCAAAACAAAGTCTGCATGAGTGTCTAAAAATAGTATATATTAGGCTGGGTGTGGAGGCTCAGGTCTGTAATCCCAGCACTTTGGGAGGCTGAGGAAGGTGGATCACTTGAGGCCAGGAGTTTGAGACCAGCCTGGCCAATATGGTGAAACCCCATCTCTACTACAACATACAAAAAATATTAGCCAGATATTGTGGCACACGCCTGTAATCCTAGCTACTTGGGAGGCCGGGGCATGAAAATCGCTTGAACCTGGGGAAAGGCAGAGAGAGGTTGCAGTAAGCTGAAATTGTGCCACTGGACTCCAGCCTGGGTGACAGAGTGAGACTGTCAAAAAAAAGTATAAGGCCAGGCGCAGTGGCTCACGCCTGTAATCCCAGCACTTTGGGAGGCCGAGGCAGGCGGATCACAAGGTCAGGAGATTCAGACCATCCTGGCAAACACGGTGAAACCCCGTCTGTACTCATCAGGAGTTCCATAGAGCCTCAGGAGCCCTGCAATATTAGATTCAAGTATCATTTTGCAAAAAAACTAATGTAACAATTATATGTGAACCTACAATTACCTCAAAATAATTAAGAAAAATTACTACAAACCATGTCTGCTTTCAAGATGTTGTATACTGAATTTTAATACTTTGGGGATTGCTCCAGCATTTATTTTGTGCTGCCAAGGCAATTATTGTTTTGTGTAGACGTTTCTCTTGCTATCTTGGTTTTAGTAGGATAAGGTGAATGACACGGTTCAATACTTGCCAGTAACAGTTTTAAAAAATGGCATCTAGAAGCCTGTCTAGGCTGGGCAGCTCATGCTTCTTTACAGAAGTAAACACCAGAGTTGATAAGACTGCAGTACCCAGCTAGCACCTGCTGGTTGAGGCGTGTGTGTTCATCACAGTGGCCTCATCATTCTTAGTGATGTACGAGTAAGTCATGTTATAAATTTGAACTTGGAAAATAAATTGAACCTAAAGAGGTACTACTTACATTGTTTTTCACACTGAGATTCCATGTAACATTTCATTTAAAATAAGTATTCTGCGCCCTTTTACAAATTTGAAAAGCCACTAGAAAAACTGCTTGTTTCCTACTTCACCCGCTGGAGGTTTCAGGTACTCAGGGAAAATAGTAAAAAGCACTGATGCTGCAGAAGTATATACTGCTCCACAGAGCTGGAGATATCTGCTATTAGTTGGTAGGTGAAAAGAGAACTGACGTGAGTGCTGACATTGTTGGGTATGTCTTGGAAGTGGATGGCTAAAAGGGCTGTACTGAAGTCAGACAGGTTATGATTGAGCATGGAAGAGTGATTCTATCATCCTTTTTTGCCACTTGGAATGGTAAGAATCACCCCTCATGTGTCCTCATGGCCTGCTGTCTGCCAGAGCACTGTGGTGAGTGCTTCACCTGTGTGCTAATTGTCTTCTTCCTTGTGACAGCCCCTTATGTACCCTCCCTCTTGCTGTGCTCCCAACAGAAAGAGTACTTCAAGCAATATGAAGTAGGGCTCCAAAACCTGTGCAACTCCTACCAGAGCCGTGCTGACTCCCGGGCCAAGGCCTCCGAGGAAAGCCTGCGTACCTCTGAGAGGAAACTCCGCGAGACGGAGGAGAAGCTGCAGAAGCTGAGGACCAACATCGTGGCACTCCTGCAAAAGGTGCAGGAGGTGAGCCCGGCAGCCTTCCTGTTGCAGCTGGACCACCTGGTCTCTCAGGGAGGGGGGCCTGGGACCTGTTCCTGTTCTCACAAGAATCTGTCCACTCACAGGAATCTGTGGTTCCCACCCTGGCTGTACAGCACCCTGGCAGGAGAGCTTGAGATGGTGTGGCTGCCTGGGCCTCAGCCCAGCCAGACTCATAGAACCAGGCTTTTTCCCTTTAGACATTCTGAGGTACAGCCTGGTTTGAGAACCCTCCAAGCCATAAAAACGAAGTTCTTTTCCACATGACACCCAGATGGGATTGGGTAGCCCAGAAGTGGGGAGTGCCCCTTAGCTTGTTGGTCCTTCATCCAGACAGTAAGCATGAGGGCCTGCTCTGTGCCTGTCCTGTGGATACAGAATGAACAAGACAAGCCAGAGAAGGTTCCTGCTCTCACAGCCTGCCAGTTTGGTGGAAGAGACAGAATTACTGATGGTGGTTCCTAAGGAGATACAGTAAAGTGTTGGGAGGCCACTTGACTAGAATGTTCAGGGGCTTAGGCATTTGGAGACACTGGAAGCCAGTCATGCAAAGAGTGTGACATGAGCACTCCAGGCAGAAGGAAGAAGAGCAGGACTTGAGGCCTGAGCAGGAACTTGGGGGCAGTAGGAACAGAGGCAGGGCTTTAAAGTTGTGGGATTTGATCCCGAGAACAATGGAGATCACTGGAGGGGTGTGGCATGATCCAGATTTCAGTCTCAAGACACTTACCTGGTTGGTTGGAGGAGGCCTGGAGGGGTCAAAGAACCAAAGCCTCCTGTGAGGAGGCTCCCACAGCTGTCTGAGACAGTGGTGGCCTGGACCTTGGGCAGTGACAGAGAGAAGGGAGAGAAGTGGGCATATTTGTAGGATCTGAGGGAAACATAAATCTAAGACAACTGGGAACATGGGGTAGAGGCAGGGCGGGCACAGGAGATCTGGGCATCATCCATGCACAGTAGATGGAGGAGGGGAGAATAAAGACAGGACAGAAGCCTGACATCCAGGGTGGGGTGGGAGGTGGGGGAGGGGACTCTGGGCTCTGTCCCAGAAGCTGAGAGAAGATGTAAAGGTGGCCCCCCAATCACTTTCTGGCCCCCTGTTGACTCCTGCCCTGCTCTATTCCAGGACATAGACATCAACACAGATGATGAGCTGGACGCCTACATTGAGGACCTCATCACCAAGGGGGACTGAAGGCGGGAGAGCAGCTCCCCTGCCCACCTGCCCTTCAACCCTGTAGCTGCAGGGGGAGGGGGCTTCATTCATGGGTTGGTGGTCGCACCTTGGTTTGACTTACATGGGACATTTGTGTTTCTGGAGGGAAAGATACCCTGATTCTTTGAATCTTCCTCCTTAAGTTTATAAATATTTATTTTTTAAAAGAAGATGCTGTGCCTGTGAGACCATACTTTTCCTTTTTCTTTTTCGGTGACTGCAAAGGACAGAGAACCTTTCCACTTTGGCCACACTGGGTTGCTAAGCCGGAGTCACTTCAGCTCCTGGCTCCTCAAGATAATGGCGAGTTCAGTGCCATCTTAGAGAAGCTCCAGGGGCAGGGCTGACTTTCCTCCTAGAGGAGGAACAACGTGGGGATCTGAGGGATAGGAGGGAGACTTCCCCCGAGTGGTGGTCCTGCTGGAGGCTCAGATCCAGGGACCCAAAAGGGGGGCTATGTAGGAGGTTCCACATTGGAGGGGCTCTCTCTCGCAGCTGTCAGAGTTGGTCCTGGCTGTGGCGTTGTCCAGACAGATTGAGGGAAAAAGATCCTGTCTAACCACCTCATCTACCACTCAGGTTCTTTGTGAAGGAGGGATTTCTTCAGTTAACCATGGACAGTGAGTTTCTCACCGCAGTAACTTGAGTCCAGGTTGAAGGGGAGACAGATCTGTGGTGAATCTCTGATTTGGGTAGCACACTGAGTGTGGGACCCCACAGGACTCCTTAGGGAAGGAGCTTGGGTGTGAAAAATCCCCTGGGGCTGAGCTAGTGACCTCCATGTGTGGGTGCAGCAGGGCCCTGGATGGTGCCAGTTGATCTGGACAGCCTATTGATGTTTTTCTACTTCTACCCTTTGGCTGGGCCCCACTGAGCCCCATCAGGGTGCCTGAGGAGGGGGCCAGTGAGGTCCCCTGGCCACAGGGACTCCAGAGGCATCTCTGCAGGAAGCACACCATGCCTTCCCTCCATGTCCCATCATAGTGCCACAATCTGTGTCCCTTAACTTCTCAGGGTCAAAGACAAAGGCAAGGGTTGCTGAATTTTCTCTTTAATGGCCATTGGAAGAATCTGGTTCAGTTTTTCCCAACTCTCTTCCCACTCGGATTTGGGGGCCTCTGGGTTTTCTGAAGGCACAAGGACTATGACTTTGTACCACTAACTTGTGGTTCAAACCTGGGTGTGTTTCTGGCATCTCCCTAACCCAGATCAGCAATGGCCACCCTGCTGCTCCGAGGCCAGCAGAAGACTGGGAAGCAGAGGTGAGGGATGCAGGCCACACTGGAATGGGAAGTCTTTCCCCACTGGATGTGCCTGTGTCTGGTGGGTTTTGGGCCTTCCCAGACTACCTCTCAGGGAGAGGCCTGTTTGGGGTAGTACACTGAGAGACCCTGGCCTCTTCTGCTGGAAGACTGTCCAAGTCTTGGGGTTTCTTGAGCTGGTGATTCCTCTGCCATCCTGCTGTCTCTGTTCATCTCAGGCAGCATGGGGTCCACTTTTGTCTCCAAACCCCATGTTTTAATCCAAATGCAAGTTGGTTCTGCATTTTTACTGGAGGGTAATCAATTTTTAAAATTCACACACATGTAATCAAAATGCAATACTATAAACTTCTACTGGTGAGACTCCTGAACTCGGTCTGTTTTCTTCTTAGTAAAATTCAGCACCTTCCTTCTCTTCATTCTTTATACCACTGTGGCTTTAAATGGTCTTTAAGTTATTCCTCATCACCTCCATTGTTTTATCTTCACCCCCTTAACACCCACAGAAACAGACTGGAGTTCTTGAATGTTTTAGCTTCAACTTCTAGATGTGCCCACTGTGCTTTGTTAATGCTACCAGTTGTGCTGAACGCAGCCTGTTTCCCAGGCAGAGATCCTGCCACTCCCGATGGGAAGATAAAATGCAGGGGTCCTCTTTGCCAGTTTCCTGGGAACATCAAGGGACAGGTGACCAGCTTGGAACTCTTTGATGACTTGGGAGGAGGAAGATGGTCTGGCTGATCTGTGGTAAAAAGGTCCTTTGCACAAGGCTGCAAGAAAGTGAAGGGCAGCAATGCTGGTGTTTAAGGACCGAGAGGAGTGGGTACTAGGGTGTTTTGTTTGAGATGGGGGTCTCACCCTCGTCACCTAAGCTGGAGTGCAGTGGCACGATCTTGGCTCACTGATACGTCTGCCTTTCAGGCTCAAGTGATCCTCCCACCTTAGCCTCCCAAGTAGCTGGGACCACAGGCACACACCATCACGCCTGGCTAATTTTTTTTTTTTTTTTTTTTGTATTTTTGGTAGAGTTTCATCACGTTGCTTAGGATGGTCTCAAACTCCTGAGCTCAAGTGATCCACCTGCCTCGGCCTCCTAAAGTGCTGGGATTACAGTGTGAGCCACCATGCCTCGCCTAGGGTGTTTGATTTTTAAGTGACACATGCACATGGTAAACATTAAAACCGTCTAAAAAGCTGGACCGTGAAAAGCAAGGCTCCCTTCTCCCACCCAATCCCTGAATTCTCCCTGGAGAGAGTATCCCTCCTAAGTGAACACACTTCCACTCTGTTCCATTTCTGCCTGTTAACTACTTAGTGTAGCTTAGTGTAGTGGAATCTGCTTCAGAATAACCCATATGGGTCTTCTTTATTCTCTTGAACCACAGAGTATTTCATGTGTTGATATATTGTCTCCTATTTATGGACATTTGGGGTTGTTTCTATTTTTTTGTTGTTTTGAGACAGACTCTTGCTCTGTCACCCAGTCTGGAGTGCTGTGGCATGATCTCAGCTCATTGCAACCTTCACCTCCTGGGTTCAAGCGATTCTCCCACATCAGCCTCCTGAGTAGCTGGGACTACAGGTGCATGCCACCATGCCCAGCTAATTTTTGTATTTTTTGGTAAAGACAGGGTTTCACTACATTGGCCAGGCTGGTCTCAAACTCCTGACCTCAAGTGATTCACCCACCTTGGCCTCCCAGTGCTGGGATTACAGGCATGAGCCACTGCACCCGGCCAGTCACCATTTTCATCCAGTAACTTGCAATGCACCAGGCCTTACCAGGGCCACTGATGGGTTCAGCAGACATTTCTTTCTTCAAGCTGGCAAGGCCTCAAATAAGTCACTGCCCATTTTGGCTCCCCATTCCTCTTCTAAAATAAGGGAGTTGGGTGAAGGCAGAGGCTTTGCAGCTTATTCAGCCTCAGGGCCTGTTACCTACCTAAAATTTATCCAGAAGCCCATATGGAAAGCCAGGAGTCCTGGAGCTGCTCTGGTTGAAGCTGGGATGGGGGCCCAAAGTGCCCTGCTGTTCTTGACCCCCACATCTTTGCTTCCAAGATTCACTGGCACCTACCTGCTACCTGTAGGCCTTCAGCTGCTTACTCTTGTCCGATGTGGGGGTAAAGTGCTTACTCAGCATCCATCCTCATGGCCTAACCATTTGGCCAGTTTCAGTGTCCCTGAAGGATGGAGGAGGGCTGGGCTTCCATGGGGCCTGAACCGCAGGTGCCTTCAGCACTTCCTGGGGCTCTGGACATGTCAGCAGCTGCCCACCAAGGCCTGGAAGGTAAGGGGGGTTCACACCACTAGGGCAAACTTGGATCAATAAGGAAGGGAAGGATGTGACAGACGTCATCCCTCCTCTTTTCTTGTCCCCTCTGGATTCTATTGAGATGCTTCCAGGGATTCTCTGAGGCCCCTTCCTGCCCCAGTAACTGCAGGTTTCTGGGGGAAGTCGTGGCAAGCTCTAATTCCCTACCTTTGTTTTTTTTTTTTTTTTTTTTAGACAGTCTCGCTCTGTCACCCAGGCTGGAGTGCAGTGGCGCCATCTCGCCTCACTGCAACCTCCGCCTCCAGGGTTTAAGCAATTCTCCTGCCTCAGACTCTCTAGTAGCTGGAATTACAGGCGTGCGCTACCACACCTGGCTAATTTTCGTATTTTTAGTAGAGACAGGGTTTCACCATGTTGGCCAGGCTGGTCTTGAACTCCTGGTCTTGAAATCCATCTGCCTCAGCCTCCCAAAGGGCTGGAAGCCACAGCGCCCGGCCTAATTCCCTACTTTGATTTACTGTCCCTCCCCACATCATTTCTTTCCTTATTGAAAGCTCTGGGTCCTCCCCAATGCTCCACCATGTAAACCAATCTGTCCCGCTAGGTTTGGCGCACCGCAGTGGGCAGGGGGAATCTGTCAGAAGGTTGAGTTTTTGAGTTCCTCATGCTTAATTATCAGCGACCACAGCACAACACGTGGCCGAGGGTGGGTTGTAAATTCTCACCTGGCCTACAGGACGCACCCAGGACCCAGCATTTGGCCATCTCTGTAGAGGCTTCGGGGGTCTGTAGACTGGTCATGCTCAGTCTAACACGGCGTGGTTATGAACGCCCGTTATGAACGGTGCATAACCAGTCAACGGTTATGACCTGTGGAGGGCGTCCCCAGCCCCACCGCACGCTCGAAGCGGAAGCGACACGGCGCCTGCGCGGTTTTGCTGGCGCGCCGCACGTGCACAGTGACCTGCGCATGCGCTTTGGAAGACTCGCGAGCTTGCTGCGGCACTCAGGGTTTGCTGCAGGTGCTTGCGGCCTTTGGGGGTTTCCTCGCATCTTTTAGGTAAATGCTTCCAGGGATTCTCCTTTTTTTTCTTTTTTTTGTTTTTGAGACAGTCTCGCTCTGTCACCTAGGATGGAGTGCAGTGGCGCCATCTCGCCTCACTGCATCCTCCACCTCCAGGGTTCAAGCAATTCTCCTGCCTCAGACTCTCTAGTAGCTGGAGTTACAAGGAGAGCAAGGGCCCACTCACACCCTAAGCAGAAAAGTGAGGATTTTTTTTTTTTCCTGCAAGCTGCTGAGCATTAATTAAGTCAAAGTGCAGATGAAATCTTTCCCCCCCGGTTGTTTTCCAACTTTTGGGGAGTCACTAGGGAAAACATTCGTTGAACAGATGTCCTTAGGATCGGCGCTTTTATCTTTGCAAGGAAGAACACTAGGAAAGGAAGCTGCGTGTTTTTCCTTTTACCGGGAAGGGTGTGCCTGCCTTTGGACCTGAGGCCGAGCACCTGAAGCCTCTTGGACTTAACATTAGTCTGTTTTCTATGCGTTTGTCCTTGGCTTGGTTTATGGTGTTTGTTGAAAGGTAAATGTTTTAAGATTTTGGGGATTCCTATCATGCTTAGGGAAATCCATCCCCTTCTCTCTTCTCCCCTTCCCTCGATATTCTCTTACATTTTGTTGCAATGTTTATTTTTTATTTTTTACTGGACAACCTGTAGTCCTTATGGAATATATTTTGTATAAGCTGTAAGACAAGAGTCAAGCTTCCCCTGCCCCCAGGTGGAAATTAACTTATTCCAGCCCCACTTATTAAATGAGCCTCTTATTAAATGAACCAACAGGTGTGGACTTGTTGCGTTTGAGATGCCCCTTAGACGCCAGTGGAGACATCTGTGGTCAGTTGCACAAGTGAGTGTGATGTGAGGGGTGAGGTTCTGGCTGAAACTATAATTTGGGCGTCATCAGCATCTAAATAGATCAGTCTCCCTCACTTGTTAAAAAATGATTTTCCAGTCTTAGACTTTATTCTCTTACATGAAATATTTAATCGCACTATCCAGTTCTCTCCCATCCCTGCCTAAAAGAAAGTGTTCCATTGGGATTTAAATTATAATTGCATTAAATTTAAATGTAAGTTTTGGGAGCATTGACATTTTTATGATATTAATCCTCCTCCAGAGGATAAAAAATGGCTTTCCATTTACTCAAGACTTCTTTTAGGTCCTCCAATAAGATTTTATAAATTCTTTATACGGGTTCTATAACTTTCTGGTTAAATTTATTCCTAAGTGTTTTATGGTTTTTGTCTATTGTGATGAAATACTTTTTCCCATCTGTAAGCTCACTGATTATTAATATGAAGAAAAGCTAATATTTAATATAATTCACTTTCTATCTTAGGAATTCTGGTAGTTTTAATAAGCCTGTTTTTTATAGATACAAATTTGCAGGGTATACCAATTTATTTTGTCAGTTTGCTTTAGTTAGAACCTCTGAAACAATGTTGAGTAATGATCCCAGGCTTGTTTCTGATATGGGTGGAAATCCGCATGTGAGAGTTGAGCAGTGAGAGTTTCAGCAAGTGGCTTTTAAAATATTGGGGTTTCCTTTAGTTTCTCTTGGGGCTGCTGGGACTCACCGGTAGTTGCCAGTCCTGCCTGAGTCGGGCGCCAGGGGGCACCAGTCACACATAATGAAATGTGAGTTGGGCCCCCTGAAAACTGGCTGATTTTGTCAAATGCCTTTACACCTTCTATAAAAAAATACATAGTTTTCTCCTTTATGCTGCTGTTTTTATTTTTCAATTAGACATTGAGTAGCTATGAAAGAATACTGTATACAATATTTGTAAAGTGGCCGGGCGCGTTGGCTCACGCCTGTAATTCCAGCACTGTGGGAGGTCAAGGTGGGCAGATTGCTTGAGCCCAGGAGTTCGAGACGAGCCTAGGCAACATAGCAAGACGTCGTCTCTACATTAAATACAAAAATTAGCTGGGTTTGTGCTGAGGCTGAGTTGGGAGAATCGCTTGAGCCTGGGAGGTGGAGGCTGCAATGAGCTATGATCGTGCGGCTGTACTCTAGCCTGGGTGACAGAGTGAGAAACTGTCTTAAAAAAAAAAAAAAAAGAATTGTAAAGCAGAAGAAATATACATCGAACAACCATCACCTGGTTCGTTATTTTATAAATCCCTGTGTGTCCTTCCTGGACCCCTTGTCTCCCTGCTCAAAGGTCACCATCATCCTGAATTGTGTTTATTACTCTTAGAGTGTTTCATTTTATAATTGTGTTTCTTTACTCTTCATTGTATTTGTATGAGCTCTGTGTATTCCTGTTTTATTTTGCCCTGACTGTTTTATTTTGTTTTGTTTTTGAACTTAGATGGACATAACGTTTTATTTATTGTTTTGCTGTTTTGTTTTTTTTTCAACATTGTGTTCCAGAAACTCATCCATGGTGTTTGTTGGATGTAACTGTAATTTATTCATTTTCACTACTGTGTAGTATTCTGTTTGTTATCCTAAATAACAATAAAGAGAGGTTCTCAAAAGAAAATATACTTATTTGGGAACAAAGCATTGCAAATTTATGTATATATGTCTTGTCTTTTAGAGAGCCTCTTTGTTATTTAGGTTGCCACATCACTGCCGAATACTAGACAGTTATGAAAATGAATGAATTACACCTGCAATTGAACATAATACAATTTTAAATGCATTCCTTTGAGACTGGCAACTGCATTGTTTAGTTTATGTCTCCTGTTGCATGTATGCAGGACTTTCTCCCTGGGACAGCTGTCCCCAACATTTTTGGTACCAGAGACTGGTTTTATGGAAGACAGTTTTTCCATGGACTGGGGTGGGGGATGGTTTTTGGGATGATTCAAACACATTACATTTATTGTGAACTTTATTTCTGTTATTATTACATTGTAATTTATAATGAAATAATTATACAACTCACCATAATGTAGAATCAGTGGGAGCCCAAACTTGTTTTCCTGGAGCTAGATGGTCTCATCTGTGGGTGATGGGAGACAGTGACAGATCATCAGGCATTCGATTCTCATCAGGAACACGCAACCTAGATCCCTCGCATGTGCAGTTTACATAGGGTTCTTGCTCCTGTGAGAATCTAATGCCGCCGCTGACCTGACAGGAGGCAGAGCTCAGGCAGTAATGGGTAATGGGTAGCGGCTGTAAATACAGATGAAGCCTTGCCTGCTTGCCCACAGCTCACCTGCTGTGTGGTCCGGTTCCTAAGAGGCCATGGACTGGTACTGGTCTGTGGCCTGAGGGTTGGAGACCCCTGCCCTAGGATATAATCCTTGGAGTAGAATTGCAGAATCATAGTTCATGCCCATTTCAACTTTACTAGGTAATGCCAGAATTGGTTGTGTTAATTTTCACACCCATTGGCACTCGATAGTTGCTTTGTTTCTCCACTTTGTTGCCTGTGTTTGATATTGCTCGACTTGAAATGTTTTGCCAGCCCGATGGGGATATAGTGGTATCTCAGTGTGGTTTAATTTAGATTTTTCCGATTTCTAAAATGTGGTTGAGCACCTTTTCTTATATGTGTTGACCATTTATTTATTTTTATTTATTTTTGAGACAGGGTCTTGCTCTGTCGCCCAGGCTGGAGTGCAGTGGCATTATCACAGCACACTGCAACCTCCACCTCCTGGGCTCAAGGAGTCCTCTTGCCTCAGTCTCCCAAGTAGTTAGGACTACAGGCATGTGCCACAATGCCTGGCTAATTTTTGTATTTTTAGTAGAGACAGGGTTTTGCTATGTCACCCTGGCTCATGTGCCACAATGTCTGGCTAATATTTGCATTTTTAGTAGAGACAGGGTTTCGCTCTGTTGCCCTGGCTGGTCTTTAACTCCTGGACACAAGCGATCCACTTGCCTCAGCCTCCCAAAGTGCTGGGATTACAGGTGTGAGCCATTGTGCCTGGCCTTATTGACCATTTAGGTTTCTGTGATGAAGCCTTTGCTCAAGATTTGGGCCCATTTTTCTATTTTATCATTTTCTGATTTGAATTTTGTATATTCTGGAGACAAGTTCTTTATAAGTTATCTGTGTTGCAGATCTCTTCTCCTGTTCTCTGGTATGCCTTCTTTTTTATCCTCTTTTTACAGTCTTTTTGAGGACTAGGAGTCCTTAATTAAAAATGTAGAATTATAATTTATCAGTCTTTTATTTATAGTTTTATTACAATTTGTTTAAGAAATACTTCTTGGCCGGGCGTGGTGGCTCACGCCTGTAATCCCAGCACTTTGGGAGGCCGAGGTGGGTGGATCACCTGAGGTCAAGAGTTTGAGACCAGCCTGGCCAACATGGTGAAACCCCATCCTCACTAAAAATACAAAAATTAGCCGGGCGTGATAGTGGGTGCCTCTAATCCAGCTACTCAGGAGGCTGAGGCAGAAGAACTGCTTGAACCTGGGAGGTAGAGGTTGCGGTGAGCCAAGATTGCACCATTGCACTCCAGCCTGGGAGACAGGAGCAAAACTCCATCTCAAAAAACAAAACAAAAATAAGAAACACTTCTCTACCCTGAGGTCATGAAGATGTTTTGTATTACCTTCTAAAGCCTTTATAGTTTTGTCTTTCATATACAGATGGTCCCTACCTTAATGATGGTTTGACTTATGATTTTTTTTGACTTTATGATGTTGTGAAAGCAATAACCATTCAGTAGAAGCTGCACTTTGAATTTTGAATTTTCATATTTCTCCAGGCTAGCAATATTCTGTAAGATATTGTGGTGCCGGGCAGTGGCCGCAAGCTGCAGCTGTCAGCCACAAGAGTAAACATTTGATACTCTATAATGTACAGTGTTCAATATTCAACACTCTATTATAAAAACAGGCTATGTGTTAGATGATTTTACTCAACTGTAGGCTAAGGTCAGTGTTCTGAGCTCATTTAAGGTAGGCTAGGCTAAGCTATGATATTCAGTATGAGTATGAAATGCATTTTTAACTTATGATATTTTTGATTTATGGGTTTATTGGAACATAACCTTACTGTAAGTTGAGGACCATCTGTATAGATTTTTTTTTTTTTTTGAGATGGAGTCTCACTCTGTTGCCCAGGCTGGTGTGCAGTGGCGCGATCTCAGCTCACTGCAAGCTCTGCCTCCTGGGTTCACGCCATTCTCCTGCCTCAGCCTCCCGAGTAGCTGGGACTACAGGGGCCCGCCACCTTGCCTGGCTAGTTTTTTGTATTCTTTATACAGTAGAGACGGGGTTTTACCATGTTAGCCAGGATGGTCTCGATCTCCTGACCTCATGATCCACCCATCTCGGCCTCCCAAAGTGCTGGGATTACAGGCTTGAGCCACCGTGCCCGTCCTAGATTTTTTTTTTTTTGAAATTATTTTTTGAGATAGAGTCTTATTCTGTTGCCCAGGCTGGAGTACAGTGGCACGATCTTGGCTCAGTGCAACCTCTGCCTCCTGGGTGTAAGTGATTCTCCTGCCTCAGCCTCCTGAGTAGCTGGGATTACAGGCATGTGCCACCACATCCAGCTCATTTTTTGTATTTTTAATAGAGATAGGATTTTGCCATATTGGCCAGGCTGGTCTCAAACTCCTGGCCTAAAGTGATCCACCCATCTTAGTCTCCCAAAGTGCTGGGATTGTAGGCATGAGCCACCTTGCTTGGCCTAGATCTTTATATACCCAGAATTGACTTTCATGTATAGTGTGATGTAGAGGTCCAGTTTTTCTCCTTCCCTCCTCCTTTCCTTCTTCATTCCCTCCCTTCCTTTTCTCTCCTCCTATCCATATGTATACCTGGTTGCCTCACCACCCTTCATTGAGTAGTCTTTTCTTTCACTGTTGATCTACAGTGCTACCTCTGTTATATATCAAATGTTCATTTATGTATTAATCTGTTTCTAAACTTTTAATTTGGTTGTATTTGTCTATTGTCTCTTTCTCTATACCAATACTAATTTATTTATAGTTTTACATTGTTTTGATAGCTAGTAGAGCCAGTCCTCCTACTTTTTTTTTTAGACTGAGTCTCACTCTGTCACCCAGGCTGGAATGCAGTGGCGCGATCTCAGCTCACTACAACCTCCACCTCCCCGGTTCAAGGGATTCCCCTGCCTCAGCCTCCCAAGTAGCTGGGATCACAGGCATGCACCACCACACCTGGCTATTTTTTTGTATTTTTAATAAAGATGGGGTTTCACCATGTTGACCAGACTGGTCTTGAACTCCTGACTTCAGGCTATCCACCTGCCTTGGCCTCCCAAAGTGCTGGGATTACAGGCATGAGCTACTGGCTACTTTTCCACTTTGATAGTGTCTTGACTACTGTTAGGTCTTAGCATTTTCGTGTACATTTTATAATCATCAAGCTCCATGAGAAAACCTGTAGGGGTTCCACTGGAATTGATTTTATCTGTCCTCAACTGAGAAGAATGTATAAGTCTTCCCAACTTTGAAAGTCTTCCCAACCATGAATATGGTATAATTCTCAATCTAGAGCTTTCTTTAGTATCTCTCAAAAAAAGTATTACAGTTTTCCCTTTAGAGGTCTCATATATGTTTTGTTAGATACATCTTTGGAACCTGATGATTTGTAATGCTACTGTAGATGAATGACAATTTTAAGTTACATTCTCTGATAGTTTGTTGCTAGTATATAAAAATGTAATTGATTTTTATATATCCATTGACTGTTATCTGCAGAATTCTTTTGGATTTTTTAGGTCATATCATCAGTGAACAGTGGCAATTTTACCAATTCTCATACTTTATATAAATATTTTTCTTGCCTTATTGCATTCGCTCTGAGTACAATGTTGAATATAAAGAGGGAAAGTGGGCATCTCTTTTTGCTCCCTGTCTCGCAGGAAAAGTGCGTGTGTGTATGTGTGTAGACATCAGATTATGGAAATTTTCTTCCATTCCTGTTGCTAAACCTTTTATTTATTTATTTTTATTTTTTTGAGACAGAGTCTCACTCTGTTGCCCAGGCTGGAATGCAGTGGTGCCATCTTGGCTTACTGCAACCTCCACCTCCTAGGTTCAAGTGATTCTCCTGCCTCAGCCTCTCGAATAGCTGGGATTACAGGTGCCCACCACCATGCCCAGTTAATTTTTGTATTTTTAGTAGAGATGGGGTTTCACCATGTTGGCCAGGCTGGTCTTGATCTCCTGACCTCAAGTGATCTGCCTGCTTCAGCCTCCCAAAGTGCTGGGATTACAGGCAAGAGCCACTGTGCCCGGCTTTTTTTTTTTTTTCCTTTTAAATATCATGGATGTGTGCTGAATTTTATCTGAAGTGTTTTCTGCATATTAGTATAACTATGTAGCATTCTCCTTTAATTTGTTAATGTGGTGAATTATATTGTTTAGTTTTTCTCAGCATAAACCTTGCATTTTGGGAATAATAATGATTATTTTTCTATATTGCTAGATTTATTAATATTTTATTTTGAATTGTACCATTACAAGTGACATTAGTTTGTAACTGTCCATTCTCATACTGTTTGTCAGGTTTTTGTGAGCAGGTTATGTTAGCTTCAAGAAATTATTTTGGGAGTATTCTCTCTTTCCCTCTACTCTGAGAAAGTTTCTGTAAGACTGGAATTATTCCTTGGTCATCTGTGTAGAATTTTGTGTGTATATGTTAGGACTATTTTTGAGACGGAGTCTCGCTCTGTCACCAGGCTGGAGTGCAGTGGATCACGGCTCACTGCAACCTTAGCCTCTCGGGTTCAAGTGATTCTCCTGCCTCCGCCTCCTGAGTAGCTGAGACTACAGGTGTGTGCCACCACACCTAGCTAATTTTTATATTTTTAGTAGAGGTGGGTTTTCAACATGTTGGCCAGGATAGTCTCAATCTCTTGACCTTGTGATCCACCCACCTCGGCCTCCCAAAGTGCTGGGATTACAGGAATGAGTCACTGTACCCGGCCTGTTAGGACTACTTTTAACTGATTTTTAAAAAGAAATGGTTGTAAGTCTTTATAAGTCTTCTTCTTTTTTTTTTTTTTTTTTGAGACGGAGTCTTGCTCTGTCGCCCAGGCTGGAGTGTAGTGGTGCAATCTTGGCTCACTGCAAGCTCAGCCTCCCGGGTTCACCCCATTCTCCTGCCTCAGCCTCCCGAGTAACTGGGACTATAGGCGCCCACCACCATGCCCGGCTAATTTTTTTTTGTATTTTTAGTAGAGATGGGGTTTCACCGTGTTAGCCAGGATGGTCTTGATCTCCTGACCCCGTGATCTGCCCGCCTTGGCCTCCCAAAGTGCTGTGATTACAGGCATGAGCCACCGTGCCCGGCCCAACCTCAGCTTTCTTCATTCTTTTTATTATTTTCCTATTTAATGAATATCTAATCTTTATTTTCATTCTTGTCCTTTTCTTGAGTTTATTCTAATGTTCATTTTCTGACTCAAATTGGATGTTTAAAAATCTTTTAGTCTTTTACATGAGCCTTAAATGCTGTAAATTTTCCTCAAGGTACTGCTTTACCTGTATTCTGTACATTTTGATATGTAGTATTTTTGTTTAATTGTATTTTTGGATTTCTGTTGTTTTCTTCATTGACCTATGAGTTATTTCAAATATGTTTCTTAATGTTCTAGTCTGTTTTTTCTCCCAGTTTTGTTTTTGTCATTGATTTTGAACTGTCTTCATGCAAGTCTGAGAATGTGGTCTGTATATCAGTCCTTTGAAATTTGCTGAGGCTTTATGACTGGATCAAATATGTGGTTAATATTCATAAAAGTTCTGTGTGCATTTCAAAAATATGTATTCTGCAGTCACATGTAATTCCTGTATGTGTCCATGACATCAAGTGTGTTAATTATGTAGTAATTAACATAATTTGTTGTCTGAGCTCTCTTACTGGGAGAAATACATTACAATCTTCCATTATCATAGAGGATTTATCTTTCTCTTTATCCATTTTACTTTATACATTTTGAGATGTCATTAGGTGCATAAGAGTTTTAGAAATTTATGAGTTTTACCTTCTATCACTACAAAGTGACTTCAAAAATTCTAGTAGTTGACGTCTAGTAATATTTTTTGCCTTTAAGTCTGTTTAGTTTATATATTTATGTTTTAGGTGTATTCTTGTAAATAGCATATAGCTGGATTTTATTTTTAGTCCATATTTTTTTCCTTGAAGCATTTAGATTACTTAATTTTATGTAATTACTTAGGTATTATTGATGAATTCTCTTATTTGTGATTTTTATTCTACATTCTTTTTTCCTCTCCTCTCTTGCCTTCTTTAGATTTACTGAGCTTTTCCTCCCTGCATTCAATGTGTTTCTTCTACTGCTTTGGAAGTAATTTAGTATTGCTCTTCCTTCTGTGATTACCTGATAAGTTTGATATAATCTTAACTCATCATAGTGTCACTCCACATGACACTACATATATATTTTTAAAAAATATTTTAATATACTGTTTAGTATGTTAAATTTAGTTATACACACACACACACACACACACACACATATATATATATAGAGAGAGAGAGAGAGGGACAGAGAGACAGAGACAGGATGATTGTGTAGCTCACTGCAGTCTTGAACTTCTAGGCTCAAGTTATCCTCCCTCCTCAGCCTCCCAAGTAGCTGGGACTACAGGTACATGCTACCATGCCTGGTTAATTATTTTATTTTTGTAGAGATGGAGTCTCGCTGTATTGCCCAGGCTGGTCTCAAATTCCTGACCTCAAGTGATCATTCCGCCTTGGCCTCCCCAAGTGTTGGGATTATAGGCATAAACCACCACATGTGGCCTGTGGAAAAGATATTTTAACTGAGGAGAATACTAACATTTTCTTCTCTATTTTGGAGGTAATACTTAATTGTCTTCTGACTTCCTTTGGAGGCTAACGCTCAGTCTAATCTGTTCTCAGTCTAATTGGCCTTCCTTTGGAGACGAATTTTCAGGATCTCACTCTGTTGCTCAGGCTGGAGTGCAGTGGTGTGGTCATAGCTCATTGCAGCCTCAAATTCTTGGGCTCAAGCAATCCTCCAGCCTTAGTCTCCTGGGTCGCTAGGACTACAGACACATGCCACTATGCCTAATTTAGTTTTTATTTTTTGTAGAGATGGGGTCTCTTCTATTTTCCCATGATGGTCTCCAACTGCTGGTCTCAAGCAATCCTTCTGCCTCAGCCTCCCAAAATGCTGGTATGACAGGTGTGAGCCACTGAACCCAGCCTAATTGATGCTCTTTGAAGGTAATTAAAAAAAAATCTGCTTGTAAGGTTTTGTTGTCTTAGTAAATCTTGCAGTTTTACTATATTGTATTTAGCTGTGGATTTCATTTACCATGATTAGGATTTGTTGAGCTTAAGTTTATATATTGGTGTTTTTTATGATTTATTGAAAAACTTTTAGCCATGACTCTTCAAAGATTGCTTCTGTTCCATAAAAAATTATTTTCTCCTTTTGAAATAGATCAGACATATATGGGATCTTATCTTTCATGTCTTAACTTCCCTTAGATATTTTTCACCTCTTTATGTCTCTATTGTATTCCAAATTTCTTCAGATCTCACTTCTGCGTCACTAATACTCTCTTCAGCTGTGTAATCTGTTGTAAAACTATTCACTGGATTAGTTTTAGTGATTTTAAAATGTTTTCTTGAAATTTGTTTAGTATTTTTGAATATTTATTCTTCACTTGTTTTCAAGCTGCCTGTTTCTAGAAATATATTAAACGTGCTTATTTTCTCTTCTGTATCTGATAATTTCACTATGTGGAATAATTTGCTCTCTGGTTCTGATATCTGTTATTTCTGGTTGCCCTTTCTCGTGGGTGCTTGTTTCTTTGTGTGTTTGAAGATTTTATACTGTGAGCTGCTCATTTTCCCTGCAATTTCATATCTGAGGTTCTCTAAGGCCTAGAATGAAGGAGGTATCTTCCAGAGAGGACTTGTTTGCTTCCCCCAAGTGACTGGGAACATTGCCAGCTTGGGATCATGTTACGTTCTCTGTCAGAGGTTTCATTGGGCCATTCAGGTAGTGTGTATTTGGGCTACAAAACTAACTGAGGGTCCACTCCTGATTACAAATTCTTAGGGGGATTTTGTTTTTCTCTGCTCAGGACCAACCTTTAAGACAAGTGATTTTTCTTGTATTTTATTTTGGATTCACCATTACATTGAAGGTATAGCCCTTGGGGGCCCCAAATCTCTTATTATATGCCCTACCTTTGGAGGCTCTTTTGAGGCAGTGAAAACTTACAGTTAAGTTCATTAGGCGTTGTAAATAATTGCAACATAAAATATTTCAGACCTTTTCTTACCTCTCCATGTTTTCATACCCACTTAGTTTTTGACTTGAGTATTCCTCATTGTTTCCAGTTGATGGATGCATTTAACATTTAAAAAAATCTTTTTTTTTTTTTTTTTTTTGAGACCAAGTCTCACTCTGTGGCCCAGGCTGGAGTGCAGTGGCCGGATCTCAGCTCACTGCAAGCTCCGCCTCCTAGGTTTATGCCATTCTGCTGCCTCAGCCTCCAGAGTAGCTGCGACTACAGGCGCCCGCCACCTCGCCCGGCTAGTTTTTTGTATTTTTTTTAGTAGAGATGGGGTTTCACCGTGTTTGCCAGGATGGTCTCGATCTCCTGACCTCGTGATCTGCCCGTCTTGGCCTCCCAAAGTGCTGAGATTACAGGCTTGAGCCACCGCGCCTGGCCAACATTTAAGAAATTTTATCCAGCCTGCCTAGTTTTCCACAAAGGAATATTTTCCAGGAACCTAGTTTACCATATGGCCAGAAGGAGAAGTCCTTTGGCTGATGTAATGAATTATTTACCATGGAAAGCTTCACAACATTCAGCCATTCTTGCATTTCTGCAGTAAACCTAATTTGGGCATGGCCTTACCAACCTGGGATTCAGTCTTTTCTATGTGGCTAGATTCTATTTGCTATTCTCTTGTTTGGATTTATGCAAATTCTTTTCTTCCATGAGACTGAACTATATATTCCCTTTATTTTCACACTGTCTTTATCAGGCTTTGTTGCTGAAGTTATGCATGCTGGCTAGCTTCATAAAAACATTAAGTTAAATAGCATTGAGTTTGTCTCTGGTCCTGTTCTGTGTTCCACTTTGAAATGTATCTCTCCATTGTCCTCTCCTCCCAGTTCCCCTCATGCTGAGCCATGTCCCTGGAGATGAGGGAACCTCAAGCCTTCTCTTCCCCACTTACAGAATCTGACTCCTACCCCCCAGTCTGTCAGGAGCAGCAATTTGGAGTCCAGAGTTTAGGGGAGGCAGGAGTTTCCTGGGTCCCTGGGCTTGGCTCTTCCCCAGTTCCATTTGTGAGTCTCCTTCCAACGTGGTACTGCAGTCACACCCCCACTGCTCAGGTGTTGTCCCACTGAGTGTTTGCTTTAGCTGGTCTTCCTGGCCTGGTGTTGATTCTTTGGACAGCTATTCACTGAGCACTTACCATGTGCCAGGCAGTGGGATGCTACAATGTATAAGACCAGATTCCTTTTCTCATGAAGCTCACAGTCCACTGGGGTAGGGAGGCAGACCATCAACAAATACACTACATGGCAGCCAGGTGGTGATCAGAGCGCAGTGGAGAAAAAGGAAGCTGTGTGTCCTCAGTAGGCTTCTGGCTTGTTTGGGCATCTGCAGGTCAAGCCCACATGGTCCCCTCATCGTCCCCTGAGTTTTTGCTGGAGTACAGTGGCACGATCTCGGCTCACTGCAGCCTCTGCCTCTCAGGTTCAAGCAATTCTCTGCCTCAGCCTCCCAACTAGCTGGGATTACAGGTGTGTACCACCACCCCCGGCTAATTTTTGTATTTTTAGTAGAGATGGGGTTTTGCCATGTTGGCCAGGCTGGTCTCAAACTCCTGGCCTCAAGTGATCTGCCTCCTAAAGTGCTGGGATTACAGGTGTGAGCCACTGCACCTGGCCCCTTTTCGCTTTTTTTTTTTTTTTTTTTTTTTTTACAATTACTTTCTCATGTAAATTTCACAATCAACTTGTCAAGCTTTTGAACTATTGGTAGGATTTTGATAGGATCATGTTGAATTTGTAGGTTTGGGACTAACATAACTAAATGTGAACCTATCTATGAAGATGTATTTCCCCTCTTAACTAAGGTCCTCTTTGTCATATCCATAAAGGTCTTTTACAGGTTTTGTGTATTTTTGTCAGATGGCCTATGTTGTAGATCTTTTTTTCTATTATATTTTCTACTCAGCGATGGCTGGGGTATGTGGGACCACTGAGTGTAGGTTGATCTTGTGTCCTGCTGGTCAGAGTAGTCTTTCTAAAACATTGCCCTGATGTCACTTCCTGTTCAAGCTCTTCAGAGCCCTCTCTTTGCCTCAGTAGACTGGCCTTTGTCCCCTCCCTTGCCTTCTGTGTCAGGTGCATCCTGAGGTTCCATCTCACTTCTACTCCAGTGAGACCTGCCCCACCAGCTCCTCAGCCGGGACCCCCTGCTAGTGGCCACCGCCCACAGATGGGGAAGGCTAGCCAGGGAAGGAGCTGTACAGGGCCAGCCCCAGATCCCACAGGGCTGGGCTGTGGAGGCACATGGTGAGAGCACTGGCCCTGATGACCCTGGGGTGCCCTGCTGGAAGTGCAACCCAGGCTGCTGCTGTCAAGTGACACGGAACTCACCAGGGCTGGCCTTCCCCCTGAAGGCCTCCCATTAGACAGCTCCAGGAACTGAAACACGGGAGGGGGATGCTGGTGGTCTCCACCTGGCTAAAACACTGCCCTTCCAAAGGGCAGAGCTGGGTCCAGGTCAGCCCTGTGACAACATCCGGGCAGCCTTTGACAGAGCTGCAACTCTCTCCCCAGCCCTTTGGGCAGTTTCCTGGGTCTCCTACCTCCTCTCCTCCCCTGACCCCCCTGCTGTTTCACCCCATGCTCTATCCCCCCATGCTCTATGCCCCCATGCTCTATCCCCCCATGCTCTATCCCCATGCCACCTTGTAGGCTGTCACCTGTCCTTCTACGTTAGCCCCCTCCACCCAGACACAAAGAGACTGAGGGACAGGGCAGTGGAAAACTCCAAAGCCAAGGTTTTTTATTACTGGTTAAAAGGTGCTTGCTAACAAAACAGTGTTGAGGAGAAGTACATTCCACAGCTCTGTGGGAGCCCCAGTGGGGCCGTCCTGCCCTACCCCGCCCTGCCTCTCTAGTGGGCATCGTAAGGCATTTCACACATTGGTGTTTTCACTTTTTTTTTTTTTTATATATATATAAAAACAAAACCAGTCCTGGAGTAGAAAGAAAAACCCTGTGATGAACTTTTAGTACTAAACTGAAATGGAAAGGATTGGAGTGTGGGATTCTGAGGGGCTGGGTCTGTGACCATGGTGGTCCAGTCCCCCATGGTTGGCAGAAGCCGCTGGAAGGGGGCATGAGGAGAGGGAAGGGCACAGCTGACATGAGGGCCAAACTCAGACAGGTGCGCCCGTCTTCATCATTTTTTCACTTTTACATACTGTAGAAATTTAAGCAAAATAGCTATTTTATATATATTTATATATCTCTCTGTATATAAATTAGGCAAATAAAGAGTTCGGGGGCACTGAGATGGGGCACCCCCAGGGGCCTCCTAGGATGAGGAGGGATGCAAGGTCTCTAGTGCCTGGGTCACCAGCCCAGGCTGGGCCAAGGGTTTGTTCATTATTGCTGATTTGGGGCCTGGGTCTCAGGACGGGGAGCACCTGCAGGCCCTGCCTTCCAGCCCTTCCTGGCCTCTTGGGGCTAGGGAGCCACCTGGGCTGGCTAGGGTGAGGCCAGGGCCTGCTGCCCTCAAATCCACATGGGGGATGCCATCAGTACCCCCTCCCGCATCTGTGGGTGGGAGCTCCAGAAACTCTCTGCTCTGCTGGGCTGGGGCAGCCCCCTTCTGTTTTGGGCTCTGTGGGGCCCTGGCAGGTGGGGGTGTGGGCAGCTCAGATACCACCGAGGACTTGATACATTGAGCTACAAAATTATCCCAACTCAAAGGGGTCTGGCTTCCTGATGTCTTAAAAATAAGGGGCTCTTGCCAGGACACTTTTGTGGCAAGAAAGCACACTTGGAAAGCTGTCTGCTAACTGCGGTACTAAAAATATTTACTAAACATCATGGCTGGAAAGAAATGGAGATCATTTTTCTAAAAAAAGTCGAAGAGGCTCCCTAGGAGGGGCCAGTTCCTCCCTGGGTTGGGGGCTGGTGATTTGCGCAGCCCGTGGCCCGGGCCAGCCGGCCTGAGTTGTGGTAACTGGGGCAGGGGTTCCAGTAGGGCCCAGGTCCATAATGAAGGGGCACGGATGACCCGGCGCACCTGGGGGCTGAAGAGAACCCAGGTCAGCCCTTCCTCCTTCCAAGGTGGGAGTCCCAAGAAAGTGTGGGAAAAAAAAAAAAAAAAAAAAAAGGGAAACAGGAAGGGCTGGGAATGGGCTGGGAGAAAGACCATTCAGTACTAAATTGAGTGCATTAATGAACAGGTGGGCCGGGCTGTGCAGGCGCCTGTATTTGCTGCAAGGGTGGCGCTCAGAAGATGTTGGGGCACATGTGCCAGTCTTGCTTCTCCTTGGCCTCCCAGTAGCCGCCCTTGTACACACAGGCCATCTCCCCGGTCAGCGGGTCCAGCCTCTTCTCAAACCACAGTGGCGTGTAGGCATCCGCCTCCTTCTCTGCTGGGCAGGCACAGTGGGCTGGTGGGTCGGCAGGTGGCATGCTCCCCCGGAATCTGTCCCCGCGGGACCCCCACCCGGGCACCCCTTTCCTCCCGTGCGGGGCGCCCTTCCCGTCCGGCCTCACCTTCCTCCGAGCTGCAGCTGCTGCTGGGCCCGCAGGCCTCCAGCCGCCGGCGCCGCGACAGGCGCTGCTTCTCTTCCAGCCGCTGCTTCTCAGTATTGGCCTCGTCCCAGCAGCCCTTCTCCATCAGTCGCTGGTCGGGCCGCAGGCGGCTGTCGGTGGGCGCTACGCCCTCCTCGTGCTCGTTGAGGGTCAGGGCTAGCTCTGAGAAGTAGTACATGTTCTCCGCGTTCTCCCTGTGGCAGTGGCAGTGGCGGTGGAGGAGGTGTGAGCGGGACCACACCTGCAAGGCCGCCCTCCCCTGCCTGGCAGTGTCTCCCCACCCTGCAGCTCCTGGCCTCCAGGACTCCCTCTGGCCTTGGGCCCACCCCAGTGAGCCCACCCGGTGGGACCCAGTGGCTGCAAACAACTGCTTTCTGCTCCCCACACTTCCATGCTCACATGGCCAACCTGCCGCCGTTTTGACACATAAGACTTATCTGGGAATTGTCTAGCTTAGTATTTCCTGGCTTTTCTTCTTTTCTATTATGTTTTTTTTTTTCTTCTTCTTCTTCTTCTTTGAGACAGTTTCACTCTTTTTTTGTTTTGTTTTGAGATGGCGTCTCGCTTTGTCACCCAGGCTGGAGTGCAGTGGCATGATCTCCGCTCACTGCAAGCTCCGCCTCCTGGGTTTAAGCCATTCTCCTGCCTCAGCCTCCAAGTAGCTGGGACTACAGGCGCCCGCCACCTCGCCCAGCTAGTTTTTTGTATTTTTAGTAGAGACAGGGTTTCACCGTGTTAGCCAGGATGATCTCGATCTCCTGACCTCGTGATCCGCCCGCCTCAGCCTCCCAAAGTGCTGGGATTACAGGCTGAGCCACCGCGCCTGGCCAACAGTTTCACTTTTATTGCCCAGGCTGCAGTGCCTGGCCTTTTTTTTTTAATTGTTTAAAGACAGGGTCTCCACCGGGCCTGGTGTCTGACGCCTGTAATCCCAGCGCTTTGGGAGGCTGAGGCCCATGGATCACGAGGTCAGAAGTTCGAGACCAGCCTGGCCAATAGAGTGAAACCCCATTTCTACTAAAAATTAGCCGGGCATGGTGGCAGGCACCTGTAACCCCAGGTAATCTACTCAGGAGGCTGAGGCGGGAGAATTGCTTGAACCCCGGGAGGCGGAGGTTGCGGTGAGCTGAGATCACACCATTGCATTCCAGCCTGGGTGACAGTTCGAGACTCCGTCTCAAAAAAACAAATAAACAAACAAAAAACGGGTCTCA
The DNA here is from genome assembly GCF_002776525.5 of Piliocolobus tephrosceles. NCBI lineage: Eukaryota > Metazoa > Chordata > Mammalia > Primates > Cercopithecidae > Piliocolobus > Piliocolobus tephrosceles. Next base: position 12,669,325 of record NC_045452.1, read on the forward strand.
CTTTGTGGCCAAGGTTGGAGTGAAGTGGCCTGATGTCCGCTCACCGCAACCTCTGCCTCCTGGGTTCAATCAACTCTCTGGCCTTAGCCTCCTGAGTAGCTGGGATTTCAGGGCATATCACCACATCCAGCTAATTTTATTGTATTTTTAGTAGAGATGGGGTTTTGTCATGTTGGGCAGACTGGTCTTGAACCCCTGACCTCAATTGGTCTGCCCATCCTGGCCTCCCAAAGTGTTGGGATTGCAGGCATGAGTGACCATGCCCAGCCTATATGAGGATTTTTCTAGTCATTTTTTTCTAGCATAATTGCCTTGGAGTCAGACAATATACTTGGCATAATTTCAGTCCTTTGAAATTTGCTTTATGGCCCAGTATATGGGCAGTTTTTGCACACGTTCCATGTGATTGAAGAGAATGCATTTGCCACAGTTGTTGAGTGCAAGGTTGTGTAACTGTCCAGCAGGCCTTGTTCATATTTTCTCTACTTGGGTTGTAGTTAGTCCATCTTTCCTAATGTGTGTGTGTGTGTGTGTGTGTGTGTGTGTGTGTGTGTGTGTGTGT
>NC_045452.1:12669896-12739519 GCF_002776525.5 Piliocolobus tephrosceles
TGTGTGTGTGTGTGTGTGTGTGTGTGTGTGTGTGTGTGTGTGTGTGTATAAATTATGTAAGGGTTTCTTTTGTTGAAAAGATCCTTCACAAAATACCATATCCATAGATTTGCTTTCTGTCATATAGCTGAATGTGTTGTGTTTGGAATTCCATTCTTACATTTAAAAATCAACTGGATTGCCCAGAAGTTTAGATGCATTTGTTTTGTTTCTTTATCTTAACCACATTGAAGATTTAAGTAGATGATCTGAAAGCATCAGGTTTGATTACACCACATAATGCATGTCTTGCTTAAGTATTGGTGTTACAGAAATGGTTCTTATCTCAGAAGCAGAGAAGCTGACAGGTGGAAGGAAGGAGAGAGTTAGTTCTGTGGATTGCTGAGGACTTGTAACAAAGACACAGTAGGAGAAGCCAAGGATGACAGCCGGTGACCAATTACTAAGCACACTCCACTGGGCGCCCCACCCTACCCTGCCATCACCCGGCAAGGGTCTCTTTCCTAGGCCCTTGCTGCCAGCCACCCCCTAACTGCTCCCCAAAGGGAAGACTGGGATTTGGGTACTGAAGGATTTTTCATCTGTTCACACATAGGCATTCAAGCTCAAAAGCCTAACCCCTACCACTCCCAGGTAAGTGCTGAACCCTGCACATGGGAACAATCAAGTGTGGCCCAAGATGCAGCCACAGACCTAGACAGCTGAAGTCCTATACAGTTATCTGAAGTTTCCTGACAGCTCTGCATAGTACAATTTCATTTATCAAGGGAAATGAGTAAAGTACCAGATTCTAGACCCATTTTGGCTATGAATTGAAGGGGAGGTGGAAGCACAGTATCTCGTTGTCTATATTAGGAACAGGTAAACACACACAGGCAACAGGGATTTGGGGAAACACTGTGTCAGCGCTGCAGTCAACCAAGTGCAGTGCTGGCACTACCCTCCAACCCCCAAAGTGCCTCGGCCCAGCAGAAAAGAAACCATCTGGCCATTCGCTGCAGCTGGCCAGAGAGGGGAACCTTGACCATGTCTGGTGAAAGGAGTGAACTAGCTGGGACACAGCCTCAAAAGAGCAGTAACAAAAACACGTGAACGCATACGAACATTCACTGTATCTTCTCCATGGTCTCCTCTTTCAGGTCTCGCTGTTTCTCATGTGAGCCTATCCCTTTGGACAGTCCACTTTGGGAAGGGATCATGGAGCCAGGGCTCCCTCTCAATAGGAATGGAAAGGACCCTGCAAGGATTAACAGCTGTTTTTAGCCTAGTTGTGAAAACAAGGTGCCTCCAATTCTCTGTGTCCATCACAGCTGAATACTATACTGCAGTTCAGTCTGTCAGTGACTTCTGGTTTTTGTTGGAAGCCAACGCAATACAGAACTCAACACATGCAGGTCAGAAGAGAAACACTGAAGAAATGAAAGGAAACGCCTGGAGTCAGGCCAGTGTCTAAGGTAAAAAGAGAAAGCCAAGGAGAAAAATGATGCAGCACCGCAGCCCAAATGACTCCCCCACACGGCCACCTCCGATCCTCGGGGGAACCCCATGTGCTGCTAGGAAAACAAGGAGCTGGGAGGAAAAGGACAGAAGGAAAATGGGGAAGCAGTGGTAGAAAGAAAAAAACACACGAACAGGCACTACATAGATACAGCAAAGCCCACCATGTACTAAAAACCACTTGTTAACAGCTGGCATGCACTCAACAAGCTGTGTTTCCACTGTGGGGAGGCCAGTGGCAGGCGCGGAAGTGGAAGCAGCAGGAACATGGCCCAGGGACTCATCAGCCTGTGGTCCTGCTCCAACCCCCCAAGTCCCATTCCCTCCCAACCGCAGGATCATTCTTGCTCCTTGTGGATGAATTCCGCTCTGGGTCTGGCACCCCTGAAGATAGCAGAGTTGGGACTGGCTACTTGATTGAGGGGTGTCACAACCGTTCAAGGTTTAAGCTGGAGTCATGGTCTTTGTGCTCCTCCCTCCTCTGTTGGTTCTTTGAAATCCATGTTGGATCCGTGGAGGGGAGGACCATCTCTGACGTGGGTGCCCATTGCGGGGCCTGTTTGCCAGTCATCTGGGTGACTACCTCCCCTGCCTCCTAAGAAGTCATCCCTGAAGCCTCGTCATCTGGGCCACCTTTTCTGAATCCAGAGCCACCTTTGTCTTGTTTTCTGCCTTCTGCAGTGTCCACATGAAGTGACTGATTGCCCAACAGTGCACCATCATATGTCAAAGCTTCCTTAAGGGAATCCACTTCATTGAATTCTATATAGCAGAATCCTTTAAATTTATCTGTGTCTTTGTCTCTGACTACCTGTATACTCCTTATGCTGAGATCCTTAAAGATAGCATCTATATCACCCTGAACCATATTAAAAGGTAGATTTCCTATGTATGCTGTGTGGGGGGCTCTGTGGGCAACTCCTTCTGGCTACAGGAACCGTGGCCACCAGTACTGCTGCAGCACCTTCTGCTTTTTTTTTTCTTATTATATTGCTAAGATTTACCTATATTGCTTCATGTTACTAGGGTTTAGTTTTAGCTACCGTATATATTCCTTCGTACAAATGTACCACAGTTATTCATTCAATAAATTTGTGTTGTTTCCAAGTTTTTATTAGAATAGTCTCATGCATAGTCTTATGCATAAGTCCTGTTGTACATTTGCAAGAATTTCTCTTGAGTATATTTTTAGAAGTAGAATTACTGTGTTATGACTATGTGATTGTTCATCTTTTTTCACGGGGAGTGGAGTTTCACTGTTGTCATCCAGGCTGGAGTGCAGTGCAGTGGCGCCATCTCGGATCACTGCAACCTCCACTTCCCAGGTTCAAGCAATTTTCCTGCCTCAGCCTTTGGAGTAGCATGTGGATTACGGTGTGTGCCACTATGCCTGGCTAATTTTTATATTTTTAGTAGAGACAGGGTTTCTACTAACCAGGTTGGCCAGGCTGGTCTCGAACTCCTGACCTCAGGTGTTCCACCTGCCTTGGCCTCCCAAAGTGCTGGGATTACAGGCGTAAGCCATCACGCCTGGTGGATTGTTCATCTTTAGGAGGTAAAGCCAAACTGTTTTCCCAAGTGTTGCACCAATTTACATTGCCAGCAGCAATGTATCAGAGATACTATAGATCTATGGCTTCTTCAACGTATATGGTTTTTATATGGCGACTGTCCATATATGTTTTTTCTGCAAAATTCTTGTTCATGACTCTTGTACATTTTCCCGTTACTTTTACATTATTTGTTGATTAGAAGTTCTATATGTGGGCTGGGCGTGGTGGCTCTTGCCTGTAATCCCAGCACTTTGGAAGGCAGAGGTGGGCAGATCACCTGAGGTCAGGAATTTGAAACCAGCCTGGCCAATATGGCAAAACCCCATCTCTACTAAAAGTACGAAAATTAGTCAGGCATAGTGGTGCACACCTGTAATCCCAGCTCCTCAGGAGGCTGAGGCAGGAGAATCGCTTGAACCCGGGAGGCAGAGGTTGCAGTGAGTTGAGATCACACCATTGCACTCCAGGCTGGGTGACAGAGTGAGACTCCATCTCAAAAAAAGTTCTTTATGTGATCTTTTAAAAATTATTATTTTTAACTGTGATAAAATACTCTGTATTCTTGATGATAATCCTCTGTCAAGTATAGGTAGGTATTACGATTACCTTCTCCAAGTTTGTTTATGCATCGTCTTTTCACTTTCTTTAAATTGCCTTTTAGTGAGTAAAGTTCTCAATGAACAAAAGTACTTTAATATGGTCAAATATATGAATGCTTGTGTCTTAATATTTCTTTAGGGTCTAAAAGATATTTATCCTTTTAAACTTATTAAGTCATTGTTTACAATAAGTCAAACTTAATATTATTGTTAGGCCATTATTTGGAGTTGATTTTCTTTATAATGTGAGGGAGGGATTAAGTGCATCTTTTTCCATAGGGATAATCATTTTTACCCATATCCATTTGGTGAGCCATTCCATCTTGCCACCTTTGTCATATATCAGAGGTACATATATCCATGGGTCTGTTTCTGGGCTCACTATTCTGTTCCACTGGAGTTTCAAAATAAAAATCCTGGTATCTAGTAGGGTAAGTCCTCTTTGGTCTTCTTCAGAAATGTCTTGGCCCTTTATTCCTCAATATAAGTTTAAAAATTCTAATATCAAGTTCCATGAAAGTCCCTATTGGGGTTTTGTTTGATTTACTGATTTTTTAGACCATGACATCTTTACAATACTTTCTATCCATGAACATTATATCTTTCTCCATTTATTTAGCTCTTCTTTGGTATCTCATTAAAGCTTTATAATGTTTTCTATAGAGGTCTTGAATATATTATAAGATTTATTGCAAGGTTCTTGATGTTATATGCTGTTAATTGGTATTTTTTTCTTTTTTTTTTTTTTTTGAGATGGAGTTTTGCTCTTGTTGCCCAGGCTGGAGTGCAATGGTGTGATCTTGGCTTACCACAACCTTTGCCTCCTGGGTTCGAGTGATTCTCCTGCCTCAGCTTCCCGAGTAGCTGGGATTACAGGCATGTGCCACCACGCCTGGCTAATTTTGTATTTTTAGTAGAGATGGGGTTTCTCCATGTTGGTCAGGCTGGTCTCAAACTCCCGACCTCAGGTGATCTGCCTGCCTTGGCTTCCCAAAGGGCTGGGATTATAGGCGTGAGCCACTGCGCCCGGCCTTGGTGTCTTATCTTAAATTGCATTTTTCTAGTTGTTTGCTGAAGTGCAACTGGCTCTTGTATATTAATCTTGTATCTAGGCACCTAAAACACTTTTTCTGAATCTGTTGAAATCTGTTAATATGATTACTCTATGAATTTTCTAATATAAAATCATTCTGTATACCCAGGATAGATTCGATCTGATTATAGAATGCTATCTTTTTTATACACTGTTGGATTGGATTTTCTGATATCTTGTTTTGGAGTTTTGCTTATATATTTATTAATATAAGTGAAATAGGGTAGAACTTTTATTTTCCTACTGCTAGTTTAGTCTAATTTGGTATGAGGGTTATCCTGACCTCACAGTATAGGAGAGGTGAATATTTCCTTTTTCTATGATCTAGAACACTTTATATAAAATTGGAATAATGTGTTTCTGAAAAAATTGGGAGAATTCACCTGTAAAATTATCTGGGCCTTGTGTTTTCTTTATGGTAATTTTTAAACTATTGCTTCAGTTACTTTATTATAGGACTGTTCATGTTTTTAATTTCTTCTAGAGTCAGTTCTTTTTCTTTCTTTCTTTCTTTCTTTTTTTTTTTTTTTTGAGACAGAGTCTGCTTTGTCACCCAGGCTGGTATGCAGTAGCAGTCACAGCTCACTGCAGCCTCGACCTCCTGGGCTCAAGTAACCCTCCTGCCTCAGCCTCCTGAGTAGCTGGGACTAAAGATGTATACCACCACACATGGCTAATTAAAAAAAATTTTTTTTTTGTAGAGACAGGGTCTTGCTGTTGCCCAGGTTGGTGTTGAGCTCATGGGCTTAAGCGATCCAACTGCCTTTGCTTTCTAAAGTGCTGGGATTATAGGCATGAGCCACTGTGCCCAGCTGGAGTTAGTTCTTGTTATATTTTTCTAAGAATTTGTTCCTCCGATCTAAGTTTTAATTATGTCTTTATACTTTATATGTCACATTAAACCTTTTTCATTAATATTTGTTTCTGTCTTGCTCAGTCTTGTCAGTAGTTTTCTATTTTAACAGTTTTTTTGTGCCTCAAAGAATCAGCTTTTGACTTTTTTTATTGATTTCTGCTTTTATTATTATTATTATTATTATTTTATTTTAGTTTTTTTTGAGACGGAGTCTTGCTGTGTTGCCCAGGCTGGAGTGCAGTGGCCGGATCTCAGCTCACTGCAAGCTCCACCTCCCAGGTTCACGCCATTCTCCTGCCTCAGCCTCCCGAGTAGCTGGGACCACAGGCGCCCGCCACCTCACCTGGCTAGATTTTTTTTGTATTTTTTAGTTGAGACGGGGTTTCACCATGTTAGCCAGGATGGTCTCGATCTCCTGACCCCGTGATCCGCCCGTCTCAGCCTCCCAAAGTGCTGGGATTACAGGCTTGAGCCACCACGCCCAGCCATATTATTATTAATATAAAGATGGTATCTTGCCATATTCAGGCTGGTCTCAAATTCTTGAACTCAAGCAATATTCCCACCGCAGCCTTCCAAAGTGCTGGGATGATAGGGTTTGGCTGTGTTCCCACCCAAATCTCATCTCAAATTGTAATCCCCACACGTCAGGGGAGGGACCTGGTGGGAGGTGATTGGACCATGGGGGTGGTTTCCCTCTTGCTATTCTTGTGATAATGAGTGAGTTCTCACTAGATCTGATGGTTTTGTAAGTGACTGTTTCCCCTACTCTGCTCTTTTCTTGCTGCCTTGTGAAGGTACTTGCTTCTCCTTCGCCTTACGCCATGACTGAGTTTCCTGAGGCCTCCCCAGTCAGGCAGAACTGTGAGTTAATTAAACCTTTTCTCCCTTATAAATTACCCAATCTCTGGTGGTATCTTTATAGCAGTGTGAAAATGGAATAATACAGGAGATTATCGGCATGAACCACCATGTCTAGCCAAAATAATAATAATAATAATAATAATAATAATAATAATAATTATTATTATTATTATTATTATTTTTGAGACAGAGTTTTACTCCTGTTACCCAGGCTGGAGTGCAATGGCGTGATCTCGGCTCACTGCAACCTCCACCTCCCAGGTTCAGGTAATTCTCCTGCCTCAGCCTCCTGAGTAGCTGGGATTACAGGCACGCGTCACCATGCCCAGCTAATTTTGTATTTTTAGTAGAGACGGGGTTTCTCCATGTTGGTCAGGCTGGTCTCAAACTCCTGACCTCAGGTGATCTGCCCGCCTCGGCCTCCTAAAGTGCTGGGATTACAGGCGTGAGCCACTGCGCCCGGCCAAAAATTATTATTATTTTCTGAGACAGGGTCTTGCTCTGTCACGCAGGCTGGAGTGCAGTGGTGTGTTCACAACTCACTGCAGCCTCGACCTCGTGGGCTCAAGTGATCCTCCCACCTCAGTCCTCCTGAGTATCTGGTACTACAGGCATGTATCATCATGCCTGTCTAATTAAGAAAAAACATTTTTTTTTTTTTTGTAGCGATGAGGTCTTACTATGTTGCACAGGCTTTTGCTCTTGCTCTTGCTCTTATTTTTAAAGTATTTTTTCTTCTTTCTTTGGATTTCTATGTTGAACTTTCTCTAATATTAGAATTGAAACTCAGGAAAAAGCCTCAACATTATTTAAATGATTTAAGGCAATATATTTCCTTTGAAGCATTGCCTTTGTTGCATCCAGCCAGTTTAAATATCCTTTTCTTTTTTTTTTTTTTCCCCTGAGATGGAGTCTCAGTCTGTCGCACAGCCTAGAGTACAGTGGCACGATCTCAGCTCACTGCTACCTTTGCCTCCCAGGTTCAAGCGATTCTCCCACCTCAGCCTCCTAAGCAGCTGGGATTATAAGCACATGCCACCATGCCCAGCTAATTTTTGTATTTTTAGTAGAAACAGGATTTCACCATGTTTGCCAGGCTGGTCTTAAACTCCTGACCTCAGGTGATCCCCACCCCCAACCGCCTCGGCTTCCCAAAGTACAGGGATTACAGGCATGAGTCACCGCGCCCGGCCAAGTATCTTTTACATCATTCAGTTCTACATATTTTGCATTTTTTCATTCTAATTTGTTTTGCCTGTTATTTAGCAACTTAATTTTTTTCCCAAATATTTGGGATTTTTTGATCAGTTTGTTTGTAACTTCTATCTTGTCTTATAGATCGTGGTCTACTCTCTGTAAATCTTTGAGACTTCCATTAGGGTTTAGTACACAATCAATTTTTGCATACATTCCATGTATACTTGAGAAAAAAATACATTCTCAGAGTTGCATCCATGAGTCTGTATAGCCTATATTGTTTCGATCTCCATATACTTGGATTGTTTTCAGTTGTTTCCATTTGACCTATCAACAAGTGAAAGAGGTTTACAGAAACCTCCCAATTTCCACTGTGGTGATGGATTTATCAATTTCTTCCTTAAGTATCAATATGTGCTTTGTATATTTTTGAGGCATTTAATTATATGCATAATGTTTAAAACTATTATATCTTTTTGATGAACTCAACCTTTATTATAGCAACTTTCCCTTCCTTAATAATGCTTTTGTCCTAAAGTCTATTTTACCTGATATTAATACAGCTATTATAACTCTTTGTTAGTATTTTCATGATATGTGTCTTTTACTTTCAACTTTTGTATACCTTTACATTTTGGGAATCTCTTAGAAGGTCCAGGTATCTGGATTTTAACACATCCAGTTAGGCCGGGCATGGTGGCTTGTGCCTGTAATCCCAGCACTTTGAGAGGCTGAGGCTGGAGGATCACTTGAGGCCAGGAGTTTGAAATCAGACAGAGCAACATAGTGACACCCTGTCTCTACAAAAAATTTTAAAAAATTAGCCAGGCATGGTGGTGCATGCCTGTAGTCCTAGCTATTCAGAAGTGTGAAGTTGGAGGATCACTTGAACCTAGGTGTTTGAGGCGGCAGTGAGCAATGATTGTGCCACTGGATACCAGCCTAGGTAATAGGGCGACACTCTGTCTCTTAAAAAAAAATCCAGTTTGTCAGTAGTTTGCTTTTTAACTGGTAAGCTTCATCTATTTATATTTATTATAATGCTTGGGCCTATTGCTATCATGTTAATTTATAATTTTTGTGCTACTTTTAAATTTTCTCTTACTATTTTAACAATCTTATAAATGTTTCTTCCTTCCAGTAAGAACTTAGCATTTCTTCACATCCCTGAGGTCCTTCTCTTCTCCTCAAATTCCATCATGCTAACATTATCTAAACTTTTAAATCTTCATTATTATGGACATATTTTCTCTTTTTCTTTGATCCTAGCAATTATTTTAAAAATAACTTTTAGGCTGGGTGTCGTGGCTCACACCTGTAGTCCTAGCACTTTGGGAGGCCAAGGTGTGCCGATCACTTGAGGTCGAGAGTTCAAGACCAGCCTGGCCAACATGGCGAAACCCTGTCTTTACTAAAAATACAAAAATTAGCCGGGCATAGTAGCATGCCCCTGTACTCTTAGCTACTCGGAAGACTGAGGCAGGAGAATTGCTTGAACCTGGGAGACAGAGGTTGCAGTGAGCCAAGATCATGCCACTGCACTCTAGCCTAGGCGACAGAATGAGACTCTATCTCAAAACAAAAAAACAATGAAAAAGCAAACAAAACCCCTTTATTCATCTATTGTGACATCCTTGCTCCCCCCATCCCCCCTTTTAAGTACTATGTCCAGTGTTCATTTTTTTTTTTTTCTTCTCCCAGACTAGAGTGCAGTGGCACGATCTCAGCTCACTGCAACTTCTGCCTCCCAGGTTCAAGTGATTCTCATGCCTCAGCCTCTTGAGTAGCTGGGATTATAAGGTGCCCACCACCATGCCTGGCTAATTTTTGTATTTTTAGTAGAGATGGGGTTTTACCATGTTGGCCAGGGTAGTCTTGAACTCCTAACCTCAAGTGATCCGCTTGCCTCCGCCTCCCAAAGTGTTGGGATTACAGGCATGCGCCACCGCATCTGGCCCAATACTGTTTTCATCGTGGGTTTTCGTGTGGCAAAACTTCTGAGGCTGCATGCCAAAGGATAGGGCCCCATATGTGAATGATACTTTGACTAAATAGAAAATTCTGCTTTCTAATTTTGTAACTTAGAAAATACTAATCCAATGTTGGTTGTTGAAAATCTGATGTCAGTCTGATTCTTTATCCTTGACTAAAATCTTTTGCTCCTCTCTGGAAGCTATTAGAATATTTTTCTTCGGTCTTCATTTTGACTATCGCATGATCTAGATGAACATTTTTCTTTATTTCTTGTCTTGAGCACACTTTAGTACAGGGTCTTTCATCCCTTTGCTTTTACTCTGGGAAATTTATCTTCGTTATAGCTCCCTCTTTTTTTTTTTTTTTTTTTCTTCTTCTGGGATTCCAGCTAAATGGATTATTTTAGCGGTTACCCTAGGAATAGCAATAAACATACTTCATACAGTCAGAAGCAAATGTGCATCTTGATCCTCTTCCAGGGCAGCATGGGGGCCTTTGAGCAGTTTCCCTCCCTTCATTCCTCTTCTTACTGTGCAGCCGCATTCTAAAATGTTATACCCCACATTATTCTTGTTTGTTCAGCATTTATGTAGGTGCACAGTATCTGTTATTCATTCATATGTCTCAGATCTTCCCTCTGGGGTCAGTTTCCTCCTGCCTGAGGTATATCCTTTCATGCAGGTCTGCTGGTGCCAAACTAAGCTTTTTGTTTGCCTGAAAATGCCTTGATTTCACCTTCATTCTTTAAAGATGGTCCCCCTGGGTGTATAATTCTAGGCTGGCAGTGCATCTTTCAGCTCACGCAAGACATCACTTGACTGTCTTCAAGCTCCCATTTCTGTTGATAAGGGAACAGCTCCTTGGAAAGTGATGTCTTTTTAAAATCTGGCTGCTTAATAGTTTCCTCTGATTTAGTTTCACTGCATAGATTTAGGTGCAGGAAGTTCTTTGTTATTTTATCTTCAGGAACAGTCCCTCTTCCCTTTTGGGACTCTTGCTAGAAGTATGCCAAACCCTGCTCTCAATCTTGCTGAGCAAGCTTACAGAAATGTAGATTCCACTGCAGGAGATCTGACGGGATACTCTGCACTCAAACTAGCTCCCAGTGGAGGCCAGGGAGCCTGCTCCAGGGACCTCACTCTGTCTTCTCCCTGTAGCTTCTTGTCTTTTCTGGATATTGTCTCTTTAAATTCAGTTCTATCACGTCTTCTGACCTGTGTTCAGGTGATAGATTCTAGCTACTAAACCATTCCATAGGGTTCTCAATTTCAGTTATTTTTTTTTCTTTGTCAAATTTCTATTTGTTCTATTTGGACTTTCCTATGCCACATTTTATAGTTTTCTATTTCCTATGGTTATTTTCAAGTATGTTTTTTATTTCTTGTAGGGAGGAACAGGGAGGGGCTCTGTCCTATCACCTCACTTAAAGTCTGTGCATAGCGTTCGATAGTTTCACATTTATTTACTGTTGGGTATCTGCCTTCACACTGGGATGTCGGCTGCATAATATTGTTCTCTGCCCATGTCTGAACCCTCCCGACCTCCTGTGCCTGTCAGTTGCTTTCTGTCCACTGTCCTCCCTCCCTCTCCTTTGACCCCTGTCCTACGCCTGTGGTGGGGCCCCTGCCAGCCCTACTCACGGCAGCGGGTACTTCTTCCACAGCAGCTTGGCTGATAGGGTCTGGTACACTGTCTTCTGCTTCCCGTCGGAGCTGGGGCTGCTGGGACTGCTATGCACAACCTTGGAGCACTCCATTTGTTCATCCCATGAGCCAGACAGCACATAGTGGGCCTTGCCCTGGCTGTCACTCACCACTCCTGTCACCTGTGGACATTGGCAGGACCAGCGTAGGTGCACACTCTGCCCTGGGCCCCCTGGGGTGCTCAGAGGTGGCTGGTCCTGCTTACCTTCCGGGCTGCCTCTTTGGAGAAGTAGCTGTAGGGCAGGAACTTCAGCTGGCACCGGTCATTGGTCTTATGGTTCACAATCTCGATGTCCCCTGACTGGCGAAGGAGGGCAGTGGTCAGCGGCCAGCCCGCGGGCCATACACCCCCTCCCCAAGGGTGCCCCTGACCTGGTCGATCCAGAGCTTGCCCACGATGATGTTGTGCACGGTTGAGGTGCTCTTCCTCCACACGTAGTGGTTCCCACTGGCCTGGAATTCTAAGTGGATGGCACCTGGAGGCGGGGGACAGGTCAGAGGTCATGCCCCCCATGCAGGGCTCTGGCCAGTCTGCCCTTAGGCCTGGTGTCTTGAGAACCAGGCTGTGGGTTGGAGAGGCAGGCCTACAGGGAGGCCTCCCTTGGAAGCCCCCAGCTGGCTTTTGCATCACCAGAATCCTCCCTCTTAGGCAGAATGTCTCTGTCCCAGGAAGGCACCGGGCCCCAGCTCACCTAGCGGCATGATGGAGATGTATTTTCCCCGGAACTTGCTGGAGATGGTGATCTCCTGCCAGAGGCTCCAGCCATGCTTGGAGAACACGTAGTGCGCAGCTGAGGGGGGGTGGTGGCTCACCTGAGACCAGACCCATAGGACGTGAGCATCTGCCAGACATGAGCCCAGGTTCCACCTCCCCCAGCCAGGGAGGGACAGCTTGTGCTATCTCAGCAGGCACAGCTCTGTGGCCATAGGAGCAGTCCTGGCTGTTCCTCAGGTGGCCATGGACCCAAGGCAGGCCCCCAGGAAGGCACTGCCTTGAGCAGAAAAGCATCCGGGTGCTGTCCTGCGCCTCTCAGTGCCTGGCTCCTGGGCTGTGAAATAGGGGTGATGGCAGACCTCACGCCTCAAAGACGTGCTTGTGACAGGTGCACTGAGGGCTAATAAAACAAAGGGTGTCACACTGTGCCGAGGGTTCCATGTCCACTTCTCATCTAATCCTCCCCACATGCCAGGTGCGGCTGCTGTGCCATGTTATACCAAGGGGGCCCAGACTGGCAGTGTGATTTTAGCCAAGGGGCAGTTGGGCCCTGCCCCTGGCCAGCTTGGCTCCAGAGCAGGCATCCACATCAATGCACTGCCCCCGGCCCAGCCCTCCCCTGCCTCACTGGCAGTGCCACCAAACCTCCCTTGTCTGTTCTTCCTTATTCCATGCTCCTCTGGCCGTGGGACCCAGGCTTCCCTCTCCTAAGTCTACTCCCCAGGACAGCAGCCCTAGCCTAGCCCTGCCCCTGGCCTCCAGCTGCCCCTGAACACCTCCCCTCAGACAGGCAGAGCCCGACCAGGGCAGAGCCGGGCTCCCGCTGCCCCTAGTGTGCCTTGCCTAACTTCCTGTCTCCGAAAAAGGTGCCTACTTGCTTCCTATGCCCCAGGAGGGCAGGCCCAGCTGCAAACCACCCTGGGAGATGGTGAGCTGGCCCTGAACTCAGCTGATGCCTCCCCAAGGAGCCCGTGGGAAGCTCTGCCTCCTCCTCACCTACACTTCAGCATCCTGCCCTTCCAACCACTCACACCAAATGCTCTGCAGCCTCTATGGCTCTCCTAATGCTCCTCCTCTAACCCTGAGCAAAGCCTGCCTGCCCTTCCTTCAAAATGCATCCAGTATCTGCCCCCTCCACTCCCACCTCCACCTCCCTGGGCCTCCCTGTGGGCCACTCCCTCCATTACAGGAGAGGGCTCCTCTGGCAGGTCAGGAGGCAGGCCCCACCCCAGGTGTACCACACCTCCAGCTGCTGCTTCTCCACCCTCCTTTCATTTCCTCCCTTCACTCTCTCTGCATCAGCAAAGCTGCTCCGTGACCACCGAAAAGAGCTGTAAGCAGCCACAGTATCCGCCCTGCTTTCCCAGCCCCATGAGAACTGGAGCCGTGTCTGTTCACTTCCCAGCTGAAACCTCCATGCCTGAGCAGCACCTGGCATGTCGAGGGCATCTAACGTCTGCTGAATGGAGAAATACATTCACTCCAGGGCTCAGGCCAAGGACCTGGGATCACCCTGACTGCCTCCCACCCCCATATCCAAAGCGTTGGCAAACCAGCTGGCTTATTCTTCAAAAGCTGCCCGTGTTCTGGCCTCCCCCTTCACCCAGGTCTGGCCACTGCACCCCTGCATGGGTCACTGCGGCCGCCTCCTAACAGGGCCTTGCAGCAGCTGCAGCCTCTTCAACTAGCACCAGGATCTGAATGGCCAGCGTCCCATGCTCATGCCAGGAGCCAGGACAATGCTGGCACCAACAGAATCACCTCGTTTTCAACCAGGACGCCCAGGTTCAGCATGGGGCTGCCACTGCTGAGGCTCCTGGGCCTGGGTCTTGGCATGTCTTCGTGGGGAAGGGGTGGCTGGGACAGGCTGCTGTCACTGGCTGGGGCAGAGTCCATCCCACTGCACCCAGGCTCCTCCTGCTAGCTGCCTTCAGCTCAGTGGCGACCCCATGCTCCTCCCCAGCAGTGCCCACAGATGCCCCTCCACCTCTGCTGCACAGCACCCTGGCCTGGAGCTTATCCTCCCCGTCTCTGCAACCAGGCCTGACCCTGTCCTCACCATGCTGTGTTCTCATGCCCCTTGCCATCTCCAGGAAGCCCTGTGCTGCCCCTGCCATGGGAGGCCATGCTTCCCAGCTGGACCTCAGCTTGATGGCCCCTTGGGTATGGGCAGTGGGGGTCAGAGGCTGCATCCCATTTGTCACCTTGGGCCTGGCAGGAACAGCTTGGCCAGAATGTGGGCGGGCACCACCCAGCGCCAGCCTAGCCCGCTCACCTGCTCACAGAGGGAGCGCAGGCCCATGTCGTCGAGGCGGTCTAGCTCGAAGGTCTCCCCCAGCATGGGGTTGAAGGGCTTGGCGATGCGGTGCACCGTGGTGGAGTAGGAGGACACAGAGAAGGCGGCCACCAGGCACATCTGCTCCACCGAGCTGGTGCAGTGCACCGCCTTGTCCAGCAGGTGGTGGTACTCCAGGTCCTCTGTCAGCCGCTGGAGCATGGACAGGGGCTCGTTGAAGTTCACCTGTGGGTGGGCAGGTGGGCAGTCAGGCTGGGCACCAGCCCTGGCTTGACACGGTGCCCTTGCTTTTCTCAAATATTCAGGGACATCCCTGCTCAGATGGCACCTTCACACTGAGGCTTCTCTGATGGCCCTGTCCAACACTGCGGCCCCCAAGCCATCACCTCCCTGGCCCCTCCTGCCTGTTTTCTTCACAGCCCTCCCCACTTTCTGGTCTTCTGCATCCTACACACTTTTATCATGTTTGCTGTCGCTCTCCTCTGCTTGGATGGACACCCGCCAAGGCCAGGGGTTCTGCCTGGCCCACTGCTGTATCTTCAGTGCCGAATCTTAGGAAGCAGTGAGAGAATGAATGAATGAGCACATGAGTCTGTGGGTGGAGGAAGTGGGTCTTCCCCATGTTCTGAGCTGTGATAGGACCTGGTACAGGATAGGTTAGGCCCAGGGCCCCTGTCTCAGTGTCACATAGGGCAGGGTCACTCTCCCCACCATGATGCCATCGGGTACGAGTCTCAGCTTCCTCGTGTTATCTTGCTCCATCCTCCCGGACACTGTGAAGGGGGTGTTGTGATTCTCCCCACTCTACAGATGTGGACACAGAGGCTGGAGATGTGAAGGAACTCGTTCTGGGTCACACAGCAGAACCGTCCGGCCTGGTGGAGAACCGTAGCCAGGTGGCATGAAGATCCAAGTTCTGCCCTCAGCCCACTGTGTGACCACACCGAGTCTGCATTTCCTGGGGATGGCACCAGGGATGGCTGCCAGCTGAAGGAGGCCCCACCCCTCCACACACAGCCCCATCCTGCCACTCCCCATCTACAGATCGGGACAGCCGGGACATGGTAAGGCCCCGTGAGATCCAGAGGTGCTCTGGGGCTCCCCAGGTTGCTGATCCATGCAGAGCTTCTCCCTGGCTCCTTCTGTCAGAGCCTAAAGATCCCTGTACTTTGGAAGATTGGAGAATGTCTATGAACATGATTAGATAATTAGTTACATGCTCCTCAGGTGCCATTAAGAAAATGACACTCCAAGGCTGTGTGTACTTCACACAGGCCATTACTTCTCATCCATGCACAGGAAAGCAGCCCCAGAGGACCTGCCAGGGCTGCCCTGCCCGAGCCACCCACCGGCATGGGGATCCTGGAGAGCTCCCGACCGATGCAGTTCTTCATGATGCTCCAGAGGTTAAGGCTGTAGTTGGGCTTGTTGGGGATGCGGACTCGCCTCTTGACTTTGGACGAACCCTTGGGCACGAGCGAGGCACCATCTAGTACCTGCCACAGAAGTGGGGACACCCCCGTCAGCGGAGGCCAGAGCGCCCCCTCAGCTTCCAGGTATCTGCCCTCCACCCTGAGAACTGGCACACCGCTGGTGAAGGGCAGGGTGGCGCTCCTGGACTGGGGCATGGTCCTGCCTGCCGGCCCTTACAGTGCTCCCCCTCACTTACATTGTCTGCTGAGCTCCAGTCCACAGAACCTGTCCCCGTGCTACCTTCAGCTTTTCTGCAGGAAACACAAAGCGGGAGGCAAGTTACTGATGAATCCCGAGGCCTCCTTGGGACCTGGCCCATCCTTTCTCTAGACAACATCGTTTTCATTGCTAGTAAATGTCCTGGTCACTGCCGTGTGTTCTGTGTGTAGATAGACACCGCATAACAACATTTTATTGGCGGATAGTGTATTGACAGTGGTCCCATAAGACTATCATACTATATTTTTAATATACCTTTTCTATGTTTAGATACACAAATCCTTAACCATTGTGTCACAATTGCCTACAATATTCAGTACAGTCGCATGTTGTACAGGTTCTGTAGCCCAGGAGCAATAGGCTGTGCCACATAGCCCAGGTGTGTGGAGGCTCTATCAGCTAGGTTTGTGTAAATGAGGCTCACACAACAATGAAATCCCATCTAGAGCAAGACAGATTATTGATTTTTTGAGACAGGGTCTCTCTGTTGCCCAGGATAGAGTGCAGTAGCATGACCATGGCTCACTGCAGCTTCAACCTCCCTGGGCTCAAGCAACCCTCCCACCTCAGTCTCCCAAGTAGCTAGGACTGCAGGCCTGTACCACCACCCCTGGCTAGTTTTTGTATTTTTTGTAGAGACAGGGTTTTGCCATGTTGCCCAGGCTGGTCTCGAACTCTTGTATTCAAGCAATCCTCTTACCCTTGGCCTCCCAAAGTGCTGGGAGCCACTGGGCCTGGCCAAAGCAAGATTTAAAGGAAAGAAAACCCCAAGTAAACAAGTAGATAGCTGGTGAAAAGACCAGGTGCAGCCTAAGACCAGGGTGGGGGAGGCTCTGCCCAGATGCAGCCACCTTACCTGTCTTCCTTGGCCTCAGTGATCACGGTGATGAAGGATGTGGAGTCTTCCATGGCATCAAAGTACTCGGTATCTTCATCTTCCTCACTGTCCTCTCCTTTGGGAGTCAAGAGGCTTCCTAGAGACATAGGCAGAGCTTTCGTTTGTAACTTCACAAAAGGCTCATCTCGCCTCCCTAAGTCCAGAGCCAAGGGCTCCCTCAACCCCCATCCGGCCTCACTCCCCTCCTGCTTCAGTCACCTGGGCAGCCCTGGGCCGCAGCCACCCTTGCTCCCTCTGCTAGAATCATGTGCTTTCAACGCATTCATTGCACAGGAGCCTCTTTCTGGAAGCCCCCCTCCCGCCCCCGATCTCTCAGCATGCGGGTCAGTCTTTCTGTGGCCCAGCTTCCCTTTCTGTTGGACCCCTGTCCACGATCCCCATGACCCCCCCACCCAAGGCTAGGTGGGTGGCCACCTGGCACCAGGATACCCCTGCCACACAAGGGACAGCTGGGCTTATTAAACTTAACTCTTGAGAATGTGAACCTAGGTGCAGAGAAACTGTTGCCAGTGGGCACGGGACATACAAAGCACAAAAAGGCAGTCCAGAGTTGGCCAAGCCCAGCCCACATGTGGACACAGCCAGGGATATGCATGTGGGGGAGCAGAAGTTGTATATGCAGAGCCAGCTGGCAGAAGGTCACGGGACAGTCGTGCCCTGGCTGCCCGGGCACTCACCCTCAGTGAAGCTCTTAGAGGGGTTGGCCGGCCGGCCGGGGGCGCTGCGGAAGGCCCGCTCGAGGCTGTTGTGCTGCTTGGCCAGCTGCTCAATGGTTTCCTCCAAGTGCACGCGCTGCTCCTGCTCATACTGCAGTGCCCGCTGCCATTTCCGGCTGTGTATCTCTGCTAGTTCCAGGAAGTCCCTGCAGGCCTGGGGAGGGAAGGGTGGCAGTATGAGACCCTGGCCTCTGGCAGGGGCCCATCTGTCAGAGGCATGTGAACCAGAGCAACTCCATCTTCAACAGGAGCTGGGTAAGATGAGGGTGAAACCTACTGGGCTGCATTCCCAGACACTAAGGCATTCTAAGTCACAGGATGAGATACAAAATACAGGTCATAAAGACTTTGCTGCTAAAACAGGTTGCAGTAAAGGAGCCAGCCAAAACCCATCAAAACCAAACTGGCAACGAGAGTGGCCTCTGGTTGTCCTCACTGCTACACTCCCACCAGGGCCAGGACAGTTTACAAATGCCATGGCAACATCAGGAAGTTACCCGCTATGGTCTAAAAAGGGGGGCATGAATACGCTACCCCTTGTTTAGCACATCAGCAAGAAATAACCATAAAAATAGGCAACAAGCAGCCCTGGGGGCTGCTGTGTCTATGGAGTAGCCATTCTTTTGTTCCTTTACTTTCTTAATAAACTTGCTCTCACTTTGCACTGCAGACTCGCCCTGAATTCTTTCTTGTGCGAGATCCAAGAACCCTCTTGTGGGGTCTGGATCAGGACCCTTTTCCTATAACACATCTGCTCCCCCCACCCCCCGCCATTCCCTGTGAGGACTAAGCTCTGATATTTTTTATCTTGCCCAAATTCCTATGTAAGGCGCCTGGGGAGTCATGCCCTAAAAACCATAAATTCTCACCAGATGGGTTTTATTTAACCCTATATATCGTGACTTACTTTCCAACCTGACTGGCATAACATTACGAGTCAAGGAAGACAAAGTATTTTATCCCAAAACATGCTTCTTGGCCATATTTTGAAGTGGTCCTGCAAAGCTGTCCTTTGTGCGGGAAAATGTGTATCTGTAAAGAATCCCTATTCACATAGTTAGATCGTTTTCTTCCAGCCCCTGCCAATCCTGAAGAGACTGAGTTTTAGCACCTTTTTGAAGGTCTGATTAGGAAACATCTGTCATCTATTGTCTCTAAGGGGAGCCACTGTAAGACTTAAAAAGAACCTTGGTCTCCACAATCTTTTATCTTAACCTGAACATTTCCTTTCTATTGATCCCAGGTCTTTAGACGACTCAGCCAAGTGCCAACCAGAAAATGTTTAAATTAACCCATAGCCCGGAAGGCCCCTCCCCACCTTGCTTTTGAGTTGTCCTGCCTTTCTGAACCAAACCAATGTATTTCTTAAATGTATTTGATTGCTGCCTCATGCCTCCCTAAAATGTATAAAACCAAGCTGCACCCTGACCACCTTGGGCACATGTTCTCACGGCCTTCCAAGAGCTATGTCATGGCCGTGGTCACTCATATTTGGCTCAGAATAAATCTTTTCAAATATTTTGCAGAGTCTGCTTCTGTTGACACCTGCAGTGAAGAAGGCCCTGGGGGCCGTCTGGCTTCCCCCTCTGCTGCGATGGTAACAAATATGCTCACTGCGCGCTTTGGCCTCCATGGGGATATGGGAACCGTAGCCTTCTCAGAGCCCACCCAGCAACCAGTACTCACCCTGGTTGGCCTCCCATGGTCAGGATGCCAGTTGGGGAGCAGCAAACCCAGGTGCCACGGGTCTGCACGCTGCCTCCCCAGCAGCAGCTCACCTGGAGCTGAGGTGGCTGCTGTTGCTCATCATGGCAGGGGCTGAGCTCTCTGCAGCCACATATTCCCTGCAGTGTTAGGCCTCAGGTTTGTCACTGGCCCTTGTCTAGCACTGGGCCGGTCCCTGGCCATGGCACAGAAGGAAGGAAAGCCACGTTCTGCTATCCTCCCCAGCTCAGAGAGGTAATTGGTCTTGTCTGGCAGAACTGGGACTGGCACTTTCTACCAAGCTACCTCAGAGTCTGAATCACATAACTGCTTTTAAGGTTCTCCCTTCAAGCTTGTGGCCTACTAAGACATCCAGATTCTTTTCAGCTTCCCAGGTCCATGGGTGGTTGCACCACACAGTTTTGTAGCAGGGGTGGGTCATTCTGCCCTGTCATTACAGTGGAGAGGATGGCTCAGGCTGCAGCTGTCCATGGAGGCCAGTGAGATCCAATCTAGGAACCTCTGGATTTGCCCTTTCTGGACACATTCTTTAACCCAGTAGGAAGGGACGTTTCCTTGGCCCACAGCTGCATCAGTGGCCCCAGCTGCCACTCCCCAGCACTCCCTCCCCACCCAATTGCCCCAGCTGACCTGGAGCACCCACTGAGCTCCATGCACATTGCAGGCTGTCCCACCCCAAAGGAGGAAGATGGGCACACCAGTCCTCACCTGTGACACAGAGACAAGGCAGCTGTTGAGGAAATATCAGGAGCTGATGTGGCAGGCGGGGCGAAGGAGCACTCAACAGACGTGTCTTGTGGATCACCTCCCGCATCTGCCCTGGCACCTGGTGCCCAGGCCCACGACCGCTAACTCCCACCACTCCTCAGACCTCTGCAGCATCGCTCCCCCAGGAAACGGCCTGCCCCCTCAGTCATGCCCACTCAGACGCCTGCCCACTGGGTTGGTCTCTCCAGCGACTGTGCTAGAAATGGCCCTGAATCAGCAGCTGCTCCCAGATATTTGCTGCCGAGTGACACCTACCAGGGGGGTGGGACTGACAGCAGTGTGAGTGAGCTGGGGGTGTCCTGAGGTGGCCTCGAGAGGAGGGATGGACCAGCACCTCCAAGGGTGGGAGGCTCCCCAAGGCTCTGCATTGGGACACCCTGCCTGGGAGCTCAGCAGGCTCGCCCGCCCCACAGGGAGAGCCCGAGCTCTGGTGGCCCGCCTGGCTTGGTGGAAAGCGTCCCCAGCCCAGCCCGCCCCTGCTCCAGAGCGCTGGCTGCACAGCCTGCCCCAGGGACGCCACTCCTTGAACAAGCCCTCCTCTGAGCACCTTCCCTTCCCCATCTCCCTCACAGCGCCACACAGGGTGGGCAGGGCAAGGCGTGCCTCCTCATCGCAGGGATGTGGAAATGGGGCCTGGAGATGCGGCATGGCCTGCCCAAGGAAGCCAGCAGAGTGTGGCGGCCAGGGGCGCACTATCAGGAGTTGGAAAACCTGGGTTCCAGCAGAAGCCCCTTGGCCCCTCTGAGCCCACGTCCTCTCTGTGAGACAGACAGTGATGCCCGACAGATGCTGTGCCCACAAGCTGCCCTGTCTCCGCTCACCCAGCAAAATTCTCCAGGTAGGAGGAATGCAATCACCCCCATTGGGTAGATGAAGGTCTCCTCCCTGCAGGTTGAGGCAGGGGGAAAGGTCTCCTCGAGGAAGGAAAGAAACCTGCTTATCTCATGCGCCTCATCCTGATGATGTGTGAGACTGAGTCCAGGATGTTGAAGGTCCGGGCTATTTTGAGTTTATGGGTCTATAAGGCTGTCCCTTGGGTGTGGGGCTGCAGTCACTGTCCATCATGCAATTTGTTGGCCCCATAGTGGGTCTGGGTGGGTCCTGGGAGACCTGGCTCCAGGCCTGACTCCACTGCTCCCTGGCTTGTGACTGGGAGCTGAGCTTCTCACCACCTGGGGTCCTACAGTGGCCTTCCTGCTTCACCCACAGCCCTGTCCCTCTCTCACTGCTGTAGGCCTTAGAGTGAGGACCCTGAAAACAGACTCGGAGACAGTGCATCCCAGCAGCCAGACCAGACGGCACCTCTTTGTTTTCTGCCAGTGGATGTGAGGGCGGTGTTGGAGGCGGGGGCACAGTATCCCTCTGGGTGCCTCAGGAATGTTCCAGACCCTTGCAGAAGCCCTGTGAGGTGGGTAGACAGAGACTCCCACCCCATCCCAAGACAGCAAAGCTGGCTCTGAGGGCACCCAGCAAGGAGGTGGCAGAGCCAGATCCAGAACCCAGGTCCTGAACTGAGAGCTCGCTGTACCTCCTACCTGGCTGCAGCTCCCACGAGACCCTCCTCCCCACACTGCCCTAAGCTTAGTCAAGTTAGTCTTGGTTCCAGCCACCTGTTCATGGCTCCCTGACACTGCTGCCCTGCTGCCCCTGTGCCACTGGTCGGCTGTGACCCTGGCCCATGCAGGTCTCCAGGCTCTGTCAAGCTGGTCTCATGGCAGGTACAGAGTGCAAGTCAGGAAGGGCACCCTCCTCTCGCTGGGTGCCACTTCAGGGAAGTCCCCTGCATCCTGAGACTGAGGGCCAGGGAGAAGGGGCTAATTAGGTCAGCACAGGGTGAACAGGATGGGATCCCAGGTCTGTCTGGCCCCAGGGCCACCTCCACACAAGGCACGATCCCCGTGCCTGCCTGATGCGAGCAGGGGTGCAGAGGCCAGGGCTGTGCTGTGCATGGTGAGAGGGAATGGGTGCTTCATGGTTTTCTGAGTTCTTACCTGTCTGGGTGCACAAGGCCTCTGCACCCACCCTCCCTCATCCCTGCACCATCGCTTCCTGCCAATCTTCTACAGCCCCCAGAATCATCCTCTCCGTCCACGAGTTCTCACATAGTTGGGTGCTTTGTTTTCATATACCTCATGTCATTTACAGCAAGACTTACAAAAGAGCCATACAACAGCAGTTTAAAAGAGTAGCCAAAGGTCATGGTAAGAATTCCCACAAACTCACATCTGAGGGTGCCTGGGCTTCCCAGCAGCAAAAGCAAAGAGGGAAAGATGACAAGAGAACAAAGATGAATTAGGCCCCCTACCTCCTACCTTTGCTGTTCACAGGGGCTCCAATACTTTAGAAATGACTATTTTCTCCTTCAAGGGAAAATGGAGGATTTGTTGTTTTTTCCACAGATCCAGGCAGCTGACAGCCTCTCATAGACATGGTTTCCAATCCTCTCCAGCCTCATCTCCTGGGGCTCCATTCCTTCCCAGAGACCTGAGTGTGGCCCACCAGGTCTTCTTGCTTTTCCCTGGCTCAAATCCAAACCCACCTGCTGACTCTGGTGCCAGCCCTGCCTCCCTCGCACCGCAGGCCCACTGTGAGGCAGGCCATTGCAGGCATTCTTACGAGCACTGAAGTAGATTTTTTAAAAAATATAGTGTGCATGACTGAGGAGGAAATGAAGGCTCAGGGTGACTGAGGGACTCGCCCAAGGCCACGAGGAGGTATGTGTAGGGCCAGGATCCAAGTCCCTGAGCATCTCACCTGCACGTCTCCCAGGACACGGAACCAGTACTGTTACGGTTTACTTTGTAAAGCTAAGTCTTGATTGCTGTCTGGGACCCCCTTGAGGCAGGGATGTGGTGGGATCCCAGAGCCTTCCTGGTGTGGAGTTAGGTTCCTGGGAGATACTAACAAGGCTGCCTGGGAATAACCCTGTCCAAGCAACAGAGCCCAGCCCTAGCCTCAGAGAGAAGGGGTGGCCTCCCAGCACCCTTAGCCCAGCTGAGGACTTTGTTCACACAGTCAGGGTTGTTGGCTAATAACTTGGCTGTGAGTGACTTCGGTCCCCCTCAAGGCTACCAGAGGGCCGGCTGGCATCGTGCAGCAGGGAGATAGGAAGTCCCCGGGACAGCTGGGCCTCATTTGGGTACATGTGCCTAGGCTGGGCACATGCAGGTCGTAGAGTGTCACAGTCACCTAAAAGCAGGGCAGGGTGAAAGCTGCTGTGGGCTAATACCAAAGGCCTCATGTGTCTGCACCCAAGGCCTTTGCCACCACAGCAGATGAGCTGCCCTGATCACCCTGTGGATGCAAAGAGCCTGTCCACCTCCTCCAGCCCAGATGCACCCACCTGGTGTCCATCCCCGACTCCCAGGGTCTCCTCTGCTGCTGCCAGCCTTCTCCAGGCCCCATCCTGGCTGTGCTGTGGGGAGAGGCAGGCGCCTGGCGTGGCCCTGCTGTTCTCAGAATGCTGAGCTGGGCTGTGTGCTGTGTGCTCAATAAGCTGGATTAGGCTTGGGGCCCAGCAGAGGGGCTGGCAGGGGGAGGTTCCCAGGGGCCCAGGGAAGGCCTGGCTGACCCAGCCCAGGCCTGAATGTGGTCTCATTTCTCTGAGGCTCTGTGACAAGTCTACCTGGGGCCAGGGGACTCGTGCTCAGCTGTGAGCAGGAGGAGAGACGGGCTGACCTGAAGCCCCTTCCCACACATTTGTGTCCTGCATTGTTTAAGGGGAGGGGAGTGAGGGGTCCTAGTGGGAGCTGGAGGTGGTGCCTGGGCCCTGCATGGGTCTACCCCACTGACCACCCTGAGACAGGCCTGTAATCTCCTGGCGCCCTCCTGGGCTTCTACAGCGTCCCTGATTCTGTGACCTGTTAGGTTGATTGTCCTCAGTGTGGGGACAGAGTTCCAGTCTCCCAGCCCTGCCCCTTCTGCCTACACCCAAGTGCTGCACAGAGGGTTCTGGTGCGAGGGGTGTTGGGGGTGTGGGTGCTCTGAGATGCAGGGCCCCTGGGCAGTGTGGTCCTGTCTCCATGGGGAGGGCAGGGAGCCTGTTGAGTTGCCCCCAAGCAGAGTGAGAACCACAAAGCTCGACAGACAAGGGAGGTCTCTACTCTGGGGCAGCCCCACCTGGGGAGTCCAGGCCCTGCTTGCCCACCAGGGACTCTCCCTACTGAGAAGTCCGGCCTGCGGAAGAAGGCTGTAAGGGTTGCCCACCCAGGGGAAACCAAGTCAGGGGCCGTGCCATGTGAGGTCTGAGCGGGGGTTGCTGCTGGTCACCGGTGCCCCATGGGACAGACATTGAGCGTCTCTGACCTGGAAACCTTTGCCCAGATGTACCCCAGGAAAAGGAGGACAAACTCTAATCGCTTTTGCTGTTCCTAATCTTAATCCTGACAGCGATCTCACTGCTCCCTGGGCCAGGTGGGAGAGCAAGGTGTGAGGTCAGCTAGCCTGGGTCCCCTGTGTGTGACCTAGGGCAGCCTCTGAAGCTCTCGGGAGCATGCAGAGCCAGGACCCTGTCTGGCCTTCAGTGGCTGCCTGGAAACTTCCCTCCTAGACAGGGATGTGAGGGAGGCACCAGAAGCCTGCTAGGCGTTGACGTGGGCAGCCACTGGGCTCATGGAGGAGGTGGGGAGATTGGTCAAATGCCCAGATGGTCCAGGCTGGGCAACTGGCTCCAGCCATTAGCACACGCAGGAGGTCCCAGCACCCCGGTGCAGGGATAATGGGAGAAAGTACAGCTTGTCCAGGACCTGCCAGGCATCTGACGTGTCTGCCCTCCAGCTCTGGGCTCCCAGATGGGCGGCCGGAGGACCCTCTGCTCTCCGGGTTTCTAGGGCCAAGGCTACCCACCCTCCATGCTGATCCTTACATCCCTTGTTGCCACAGACCCTGCCTCTCACCAGCCTGGGGTTCTGAAGGTGATGAGTGGTGAGATCACGGAGAGTCATGGTCTCCCTGAGCCCCTCTGCATGGCCAGGGGACTCACTGGAGTAACAGGACCTTGCCTCCCCTGCCATTGAGGAGTGACGGGCTGGCCTCACCTATTATTTTTGAGACAGAGTCTTGCTCTTGCCCAGGCTGGAGGGCAGTGGTGCCATCTCAGCTCACTGTAACCTCTGCCTCCCAGGCTCAAACGATTCTTGTGCCTCAGCCTTCTGAGTAGCTGGGACTACAGGCGCCTGCCACTACTACTGTATTTTTAGTAGAGACAGGGTTTCACCATGTTGGCCAGGCTGGTCTCAAACTCCTGACCTCAAGTAATCTGCCCGCCTCGGCCTCCCAAAGTACTGGGATTACAGGCATGAGCCACTGTGCCTGGCCTGGCTTCACTTTACACAGGATGAAACCCAAGCTCAGCAGGTACCTCATAAAGGCAGGAAGGAACTGCGCTGTGATTCTGGTCTTAAGTGTCTAAGACCCAGACTGGGGATCTGTGGAGCCACAAGGGGAAGTGCTGGGCTCCCCCAGGGATCCCTTTGGCCCAGCCAAGCTGTCATGCTGTGTCTCCATCACCTGCCTGGCCCCCCGAGGCTGAGCTCCCAGGGCCTGCTCCTCACAGGAGCCCTTGGCACAGGCTGGTAGCACACAGGGGCTTCAGCCCTTCCCAGTCCCCACCACGGGTCGATCAGAGCGTCTCCTTGACATGACTCACTCTCGGCACTGGTGAAGCAGCTCTCCACTCCAATTAAAACTTTAAAATAGCCTCTCCACATTCAAAATAGTTTGCCACTCACACACAGGAACCAACACCATCTGGCTTCCAGTTTGCCAACTGATTTTAGACAAATCTGGAATCTATTTTTACCCATCTCCCCAGGCCCTGGATGAGCAAGCTGTCAGGAGCAGGACGGTGGTCAGCTGGGCCCCGGAGGGACAACAGAGGGCAGCTCCGGGCCTCTCACCCCCGCCTGGGTTGGCCTAAGGAGCCCCACGTGACCTCCTGGGCCATGAGCCAAGCGGGGCCTCAGAGAAACCTCAGCATTTCTGGCAGTGGGGGCCCCTTCCGACAGTACAGGGGTCTTTGTTTCTACGATGCCCCACATCAGAAGCCCTGTCTGAGGGCCCCAGGTTGCTGTCTCTGTTCTGTGACCCTCTCCACAGCAGCCCCTGCCTACCCCCGGTGCCCACTCTGGCTATCTGGTGCCCCCAGTGTCTCCTACTTCCCCCTTGTACTTTGCCCTTGCAGCTGGAGTATCCCCAAGTGGAGTGTCCCCCGAGCCCACTCTATCGAGTGCTGGCTGTGCCGGGTGCCCTTCCTCCTCAGGTTTTCCCATGTCCTTGCCCTCAGGATGTCACAGGCACCCCATACTGCCCGGCCAGCCCTGCGGCAGGCACCAAAGTGTGTCTCCTGAGGGACACTACCTTCCTCGGTAAACCCAGGGACCAAGAGTGTGGCATCTGTCCCATCCAGGCCTGGTAAGCATCTACCCTCTGTTGGCCAGCCCTGCCCTCCCTGCTTTCTGCCTGCACTGGGCACCTCGAGCTAGCTCTGCCCACTCACTAGCTACACAAAACCCACTCCTGGGAAAGACCTTCCTGCATCCTGCAGAACCTGTGTGTGGGCCAAACTGGGCGTCAAACAGCAAGACCCCCATTCTGTAGGGGCCCAGGCCCCCAGCATGGGGTCCCTCCCCATGGCCTCTTTTCTCAACCACACAGCAAGTCTGCTGTCCCTGCCTTCAGCTTTGAGCAGCACTGCCCACTCTCGCGGGCGCCAGCTCTACTCTCTGCCCAAAGGCCCCCGAAGCGTCTCTGAGCACCTGCCCCTGCCTCGCGGATAGCACATTCTCCAAGCAGCAGAGGGGTCTTGCTAAAATGCACGTGGGATCATTTTATTTGGCCTTGAGTCATTGACATTGGCACTGAGTCACTTAGCACTGAGTCCCTCATTTCAAGTGGGAGCACAACGCTGTTAGCATGAGGTCCCTTGTGACTGGCCTCTGCTTCACTCCCACCTGCCCTCCTGTGGCTCCCAGTACATACTCCAGGGCGCCTGGCACCTGTGCCCCTGCTCAGCCCCCAGCCTGTCTGCACCTGTGGCCTCTCACCCCATCCCACCTCACTGGCTTTTTCCTCTACAGGTCTTTTTGCCGCTGACATCCCGTATCACCTATGTGGTTACAGCTCCCACAGGAGGGTGCGGAGCCCACAAGGCTGGGGCTGTGTTCACCCTCACAGCTCAAGGTTCCCAAGTGCCACAGGGGGTCATGTGGTCAGAAGGACCAAGTCCTGGGCCCAGCATAAGTGACCAACTATGAGGAACCTTCCAAATTCAGGAATGGGGGTCGAGTCAGGTGCAGTCAGTCTGGCCTGGGACCTGCCTGCAGGGACTGGAGGGACAGCAGCAGGAACAAGCCCACAGGCTGCTAAGAAGCAGGATGGAGCCCAGCTGCCGGCCCACCCAGGGAGCTCAGGACTACAGGGGAGAACACGCCCCAGCCTCGCTCTGCTGCCCTGGCCTGCAGATGGAACCTGCTCCCGCAGCTTTTTCACTTTGTGGACACTAACACTCCAAGCATGAGCTTGTAATATGTACAAACTCAATCATTCTCCACCTTAAGCCAAGTGACAGAAGCAGTGCCACCGTACAAGGTACACCCTGGTGCTCACGGAGGACACTGCTGTGAGAGAGAATGTCCCCACCCCATGCCTGGCAGAGCACCTGTGCGCAGGCACGTTATGGTTCAAGACTCATTCTAAAAACCAAAGTCATTTAATAGTGCTACGGGGTTTCTCTTAAATGGCAGGCGAATTCACAGTTACCCAAAACAGTAATTCAAGCGAGGATCTGCTAGGCTGGCTTTTATCAGAGTCAAAAAAATTACCCACTAGGGAATTTTGCCAGACACTAAGCGATTCATTCATTTGCTCCTGTGATTTTTCACAATATTCTCTCCACCCCTCCTCTCTCTCTCTCATTTGCCGAGGCTCCCATGTGCTGGGCTCTGAGCCAGGCATAGAGGCTACAGGGCTACAGGGATTGTGAGAGATACTGTGTCCTGCCCTTGCTGGAAGGACAGGGTCAAGATACCGCAGTAGAAAGATCTGTGAGACTCTGCAGGCCTGCAGGTGGGTGATGAGTGGTGCCAGGACAGGGATGTAGGGTAAGGGTGGACAGGGGAGGTTTTCCTGACCTCCTGACCTCGACCAAGGGGAGGGTCAGGTTTATTTCTCTACCATAATGCAGCAGTGTAGCGGGCTCTGGAATCAGGAAGACATGGGCTCGTATCCTTTTCAGCTGGGATCCTGAGCCCCTCAGCCTTGGTCTCCCCATGCGCAAGCCTGCAGAGTGGGCAGGGAAGGTGCATGCAGAATGTTTGGCATGCCACGCAACGCATGGAACACTCATTCCCTTTCCCATCCTGGCTCGCCACAGGCAGTGCCTGTCCCAGCCTCTCATAGCCCAGCCCTTAGGAGCTGGGGCATGGGTGTTGGGGGAACTACCACCAGGGCAGGAAGACGCAACCAGGGACAGGTGGCCTGTGGGGAATGGGTGGGGAGACGCTGCTGGGCCCACATGGATGCTCAGGAATCGTGTGAACCCCATACCCTGGTTCTGTCTCATGGCTGAAAACCCAAGAGCCAAGCTGATCTCTCCAGGTTCCCTGAGTGGGGAAGGCAAGGAGTCTACTCTCCTTTCCAGGGCAGTGGGGTGGCGAGGCCACCACCCACACAATTGGCAAGCCTTGCCCAATGACCAGGTCCTGCCCACAGGTCCACTATGACTGGAAAGCTGTCCAGAGGCCCAGGAAGGGTAACCGGGTAGGCAGGTGGGAATAACAGAGGGGCTTCAGAGCCAAACTGATGCAGGTCCCCATCCTGGCCGGAGCAGAAAGACCTGTGCACAATGACAGCCCAGAAGGGAAAATATTATATTAATATTTTCCTTCTCTGCCTGGGAGAACGCCTATTCCCCATTCTGTGTCTGCTGCCTCGGCCCGCTGTAGGCCCAGCCAAGGCTTGCCCTGGCTCTCCTGCTGGACTGTGGTCAGCTGGACAGGAATCTGCCTCCCCGCCAACTGGGAACCTTCCCAGGCTCTCCCTAAACTTGGCCTTCAAAAGTGGGCATGTGAGCTGGCGGCCCTGGGTCATCTTAGAACGGGTCACACCGATGAGCACATGCCTGGCGGCCTGTCACTTTAAGAGTTTGCTGGACTGCCTGTTCCCTGTGAGTCCCTGCCTGGCACAGGCCTGGGCAGGGATCAGGAGGCAGCTGCTAAGGCCTGATGTCAAATGCCCATCAGGCAGGGCTTTCCTAGCTTTGTGATGAGAGAGGGGTCGCCCTGAGTTCACGACGGGGCTACTGACTTACTCAGATGCTGACCCCAGAGGGTCCTTCCAAGGCCCACCAAGTGCACCCTCCGAATCTGGCTAGAAAGAACCCTGCCAGGGCCGCGTGCAGTGACTCACTCCTGTAATTCCAGCACTTTGGCAGGCCGAGGCAGGTAGATTGCCTGCGGTCGGGAGTTCAAGACCAGCCTGACTAACATGGAGAAACCATGTCTACTGAAAATACAAAATTAGCCGGGCATGGTGGTGCATGCCTGTAATCCCAGCTACTCAGGAGGCTGAGGCAAGAGACTAGCTTGAACCTGGGAGGTCAAGGTTGCAGTGAGCCAAGACCATGCCATTACACTCCAGCCTGGGCAACAAGAGCGAAACTCCATCTCAAAAAAAAAAAAAAAAAAAAGAAAAAGAAAAGAAAAGAAAGAACGCTGCCAATCAAAATGTCACAAGGCAGAGGGAGGCTGGAGCCAAGTGTGGCGTGCACATGGAGAGTGCGGTTACCCGTACAATTTAATGCCGTGAAATGCTGTTCCGGGCCAGGTGATCCCTCCGGAAGGGGAGTGCAGAGGGGTGCAGGGTACAGGGGTGACCTCGGCAGGCTGAGGCCTCGGGGCTGGGCCTCCACTTCCTCACTGACCTTGTTCAGTTGAGAAAATGGGACTAGAAGGGCTCTGTAAAAGGTAACATCACAGGCAAATGTGAGCCGTGGGCCACTTGGAGTCCTTTATCTAGAGACACAAGATCCACTATGAAACAGCACTTGCTGGCACTCCCACAGGGCTACTGTTGGGGACACCCGTGAGTAAGACACTCAGCCTGACCTCAGGGAGCACAAAGGCCAGTGGGGAATGGTTGAAACAATGGATTAAATGCCACGCGGTGGTGTGCCTGGGAGCTGAGGTCCCAGCCAGGAGGAAGGCTGCCCAAGAGAGGCCTTGGAAAGCCATGGTGATGTCCCTGTGGGGTTCTGAAGGATGACAATGGAGCTGCCAGTAGCTGAAGGGTGAGGAAGGGGTGTTCTAGAAGGTACAGCACTGGCAAAGGCATGGGGGGTTGAAACACAGTGTCACTGTTTCAGATTCCCAATCCAGAAACCACCTCTGAGCACCTTGTTCCCTCAGACACCTGGGGCCAAAGCCATACCTGATGTGAGGTGAGGATGGCTGCGGCGCCCTGCGAGGATCTGTGGGTGCGTGGAATGGGCCTGCACCACTAGCCGTGGGTCCTGGGCTCTCAGGAATCATCCAGAGGACCCTCCTCTCTGCCCTTCTAGGATCTGAGGACCTAAAGGCTTATGATACGTCCTTTCCCAAACTTGAAAGAAATTTAGAACTCACCTGACTTTTCTTTTCTTTTCTTTTCTTTTTTTTGAGACAGTCTCACTCTTTCGCCAGGCTGGAGTGCAGTGGCGTGATCTTGGCTCACTGCAACCTCCATCTCCTGGGTTCAAATGATTCTCCTGCCTCAGCCTCCTGAGTAGCTGGGACTACAAGCATGCACCATGTCTGGCTAATTTTTGTTTGTTTTGTTTTTTTGAGACAGGGTCTCACTCTGTCGTTCAGGCTGGAGTGCAGTGGCGCAATCTCGGCTCACCACAACCTCCACCTCCTGGGTTCAAGTGATTCTCCTGTCTTAGCCTCCTAAGTAGCTGGGATTACAGGTACGTGCCACCACGCCCAGCTAATTTTTGTACTTTTAGTAGAGATGGGGTTTTACCATGTTGGTCATGCTGGTCTTGAACTCCTGGCCTCAAGTGATCTGCCCACCTCAGTCTCTCAAAATGTTGGGATTACAGGTGTGAGCCACCACACCCAACCACCCTGACTTTTCTCCTGAAACCGGAACAACCCCAGATTCTTTGTGGTCTTGGAGAAAAGTGAAGATGGAGCAGCCAGCCTATCCCTGTAGGAAGAGAGCTGCCTGCCCCAGTGTACCCTGAAGGACAAAGGACACCCTCCGTGTGGGCTTTGTCTGGCCAGCCATCCCTCATTTTAGGCTCTATTTCTATGATCCGGCTCAATCAGAGCCCTCAAGGTGGAAAACACACAGCATTTCACCAGGAGGAGGGTCTGCCCTGTGCGAGGAGCCAGTGGCAGTAGAGATTTCCCCAGTGCAGGCATGGGTGCTGCTGGGAGCATCCCTGCACACATCACAGTCGGGGGGTGGGGCTGGGGAGAGGGATGGAGTTGCAGTGGGGTCCCCACAGTGGGAGAAGCAGCTCCCTCTCTGAGATCGGGAAAGATTGGGGGTGGTGATTTCTACCTTCTGGGGACCGCGGTGCGTGGCTTCCACATCCAAGTCCCTGGCTTCCCAGGAGGGGCCCTGGTGGGGCTGCAGCCATGGTTACCACAGAATTTGAAGCTGAAAGGTAAGACACTCCAGGGACTTACAGAGATCTTTGAGGTTGGGATCCTGCCCAGGGTGAAGGTGAGGCTGCCCCATGTCCTGGCCTTGGCATGTAACCACTGCAGGAGGGGGCCTCCGCAGCTCTCCAAGGAGGTCACCCTTACCTCCCTGAGGGAATGAGAGGATGAAGGCCATCACTTTTCTTGCAGGCCACACAGACCTGGGTTTGCATCTTGGCATGGCCACCTACCAGCTGGGTTATGCTGAGTAGCCCAGGTGACTTCCCTGAGCCTCAGTTTCCACGCTGACACTAACAGTCCTTCACGGGTGCTAACCAGGCTGTTGGAAGGAGTAAGTGGTCTGGTACCTGAATAGGCTCCCTGGAGGTTTGGAGGTGGGAGCAGCATGGATGTCCTAGTTACAGAGCCCTGGTCCAACACCTTCTCCTAACAGGTGCTGAAGCCACAGCCTGGCCAGGGGTGGGAACGCATGTGTCCCATGACCTTCAGGCGAGCGGCTGGCTTTGCCTACATGGCTCCTTCGCACACAGTGGGGGCTGAACCCTTGATGTCTGAGAGCTATGTAAACAGCCTTTCCAGAACTGCTCCAGTTCCTGCTAAGTGAGGAGTGGCTGTCAGGAAGGGTCCCCAGGGGAAACACGAGCCTCTGGGCTAGCCTGGGCTACAGGCACAGTCTGTTGGGGCAACACCACACTCCTGCCCTCCCTGCCCCTGATTTCCCAGCAGGAGCTTGGGGAGGGGCCCTCATGGCAGGCTAACACCAGCAGGTTTGGCAGAATCCAGCCCAGGGCACAGCTTCCGTCACTCAGGGCCGACTCTGCCGCCATGTTCCCCGGATGCTGGAGCTGCAGAAACGGATCGTGACCAACCCCAGGAGGTTGTGCTTCTCATAAAACAATTCATTAGGCACTTAGACTTGGAGCTGTTTTGATGGCTTCGTAAACACAGATGAGCCTCTCATGTCTGATAAAAGACTGTGCAAGACTGCAGCCAGCTGAGACACTCATCATCTCAGAAAAGCCAAAACTGCTTACTCAAGACAAAGCAGTTTTGGTCTCGGGTGGGGAGGCAGTGCCTGGGAAGCCTCCAGCGGTGGCTTCTAGGAGGGACAGGGAAATACAAACGCATTATTATGTCATTCAGTGCTTCCCATGTGTGTGTGTCCCTGGTAGAAGTACAGCATAATCTGGTCTGTGGGCTGTAAGGAGGACAGTGGGCCTGAGATGGTGGATGTAGGAAAACAGTGCAGGTGACAATGGGGTCAACATGCAGGGTGGCCCAGCAGCCTCTCACCATCCTTGCCACATGGGGCCAACTGCACCCAACCCCCCAGCACTGTGGGATCTGGGATGGACAAGGCACACACATCTGCTGAGCTGAGGCGGGTGGGCACCTGCACGCTGAGTTTCCCAGCAGCCGGGAAGGCGGGCACACCTCACCCAGCCTCAGGCCCCAGGGTGGGATTCCCAAGGCTGCATTTGGGTACTCCAAGCCTGAGCATATCTGGGCAGGTGTGGGTGGTGGGGTGGCCCTCCCACCACACAATCATGCTGCCAACAGGCCAGTGAAGCAGGCTTGGGGCAGGTCTTGGATGCCCAGGGTTTAGCCTGGGCTCTTGGCCTGCAGTGAGCTCTAGCCTCTATCTTCCCACCCTGCCCTTGCATTTCTTGTGGGGCCTGGAGCTTGGTCCCAGCTCCCAGTCCAGCCTTGGTCTAACCTCCTAGTTTGGGGGCTGGGTTCCCCAGCTGGAGCTCACCCAGGCACAAGCACTGCCCACTGTCCCCAGCCAGCAAGGTGGCTCTCCTGAACCCCCTTCTCTGGACCTCACTTCTTCCTCTGTAGCGGCCTCCATTTCTGCACAGCTCCTCTGCTCTGGTCTCCTTACTCCCATAGCAGGCCACCCCAAGCTCCTAGAACTGCACCCCTGGCCTAGATGTACCAGCCTGTGGGACTGTCCTGGGAGGAGGCTGTTGCAGTCAGACTCGTGTCTGGAGGGTGGAGGCCTGGAGGAGCACGCACACTTCTGGGGAACACTCCCCAGACAGAAAGAGGGAAGGCAGGGCCAAGCACTATCCTCCTGCCACCATCGAGACACCCTCCTGGCTCCCAGTCATAGCCGTGTGGCTTCCAGACCGGGGTGAGCGGCTGACTCCCACGGCTGGGCTGCTTAGTTTACAACTGCAGTTACCCACTTCGCCTACCACCAGGTTGGCACGACCTCAGCAGGCTCAGCTCTGAGGCTCTTCTAGCTCAGGGAGCCCTCGACTGCAGCCCCCCACCACACACTCTCCCCTTGCTGTGCACAGCGTCTGCTCCCCCTGCATCTGGGGACTGAACCCAGGGAGGAGGAGCAGCAGCCGCTGAGGGCCAGTGTGGCAGCTGTGTCCCTACTGTGTGGGTAGAACTGACCCGCTGGGCTAGCTACTCAACCTGGGGCCCCGACCTTCCTTATCGAGGCATGAACAACTGCAGACTGTACCGGAGTCCACACCCAACTCCACTTCCCTCCAGACAATGAAGAAGAATGTCCTTGCCCCAACGGCCGATGAAGGAGATGATTTGAGAACCCGGAAGTTAGCTGGGGGGCACTGGCTTTGGGAAACACCGTGGAACCACAGGAAATGGAATGCTGACCCTTCAAGCACCCTGGTCACCTACTCAGGGACCCCGGGGCTGAAGCCAGGGGAGCCCCATGCCAGGGCGGTGGTGGGGGCGGGTACTCACATTGATCATAGCATTGGATGTGATGCGGAAGAGGGTGGCCCGCTCATTCACCACCTTCAGCTTCTCCCCACTCTCGGATGGGATCTTGAGGCCATCCAGCTCCGTCAGGGAACGCTGGAGCGCGGCGCCATGCTTGGCGATGAGGTCATTGCACGTGCTGAGGTCATCTAACTTCAGGGAAAGATTCTTCAGGGTGTAGTGCAGCTCGCTCTTGTCAGCTGGGGTGGTAGCCTCGTCGTCATCCCCAGAGTCATCTGTGGAAGAAAACAGAGTTGTTATGGTCGTTACGAACAGACGTGGTACCAAGAGGTCTGCACAGCCAGCTCAAGCAGGGCAGGGTGGATAGCGCCATTCAAAAAACATCACTCCCCGAGATGGTGTCCATTCCTGTTCCTGGCCAGGGTGAGGTGCCTGGCCCAGCTTTCCCAAGGTGGGGTGAGCAAGGGCCCATCTGAGTCAGTGGGAAGGACTGTAAAGAGAGCCCAACTTGAATGGCAGGGCCAGGACTGGGCTTTGGAGGCCGCAGGACTGCAGGCACCCACCTGCGTGCAGGGCACCAGCTCCCTATGTTGTGTGCAGGGAAGGATGGGCTATGCTGGGTGGAGAGGTGGAGACTGCTCTGCGGACACAGAGGCCCCTAGAATGGAGCTCGAGCTCCTTTCTTGGCGTCGCAGGCCTACCCCAAGCCAATCACTCCCATCCAGTCAATCTCCCTTCGCTCTCTGCTCATGCCCATCCCCCAGCCACATCATTCTGTCCCTTGTTCCCTGCAAAGGCTTGAGCGCTCCTGTTTGGGGCCTTTCCCGCCATGTCCCCACTGCCTGGAACCTTCTCATACCTGCCCCCACCAGAGGTCCCACCCCACCCACCCCTTTGAGGGCCAGCCCAATGCCACCTTCTGTCCAAACTCTGCCAAAAGAACCTGGGCAACATGACAAAACCCTGTCTTCTACAAAAAAACAGAAAAATTAGTCAGGCCTAGTGGCATATGCTGGTGGTCCCAGCTACCCAGGAGGCTGAGGTGGGAGGATCACCTGAGCCCAGGGAGGTGAAGGCTACAGTGAGCCATGAGCGTGCCACTGCACTCCAGCCTGTGTAACAGAATGACACCTTGTTTCAAAAAACAAAACAAAACCCAAAACACAACAAAAAACAAAAACAAAGTCTGCCAAAAGACCCCATGTCACAGTTGAGGCTCCCCTGTCCCTGCCTTCATCGATCTCCCTGCAGGAACACAGCCATTCTCATTGATGGAATGCCTTCTGTGTGCAGACATGCTGTGGCCTCTCAATGGCCTTGCAGAGTAGGGACCAGACCATCCCCAGGCTACAGATGAGGAAACTGAGGCTCTGAGAAGTGAAGTCATGCCCATGTTGCCTGGCTGGCCACCCTCTTCCTTTCGGGCTGCTGGGGCCTCCATGAGAGGGGCAGGCTTTGCCCTCTGCCGGCTCCCACGCCCCCTCTTACTTCTCTCTCACGCAGCTGCCCAGGGCCCTTTGACCTCCCTTTCCTGCCACTCAGCCTGCATCCAAGGGCATGGGGCTGTGGGCGTCTCTGGGGGTTGGCGCACCACAGTAGGTGGGGCAGGAGGCAGCTGGCCTAGGGCCACAGGACACCAAGAGGCTGACACCACCCTGTGAGTCCCAGAGCCTGTAACTGCCCAAGGGGTTCTGAAATGCCTTGTTTAGAAATAATCAGCAAAAAACTTTTTTTAGATGAAGAAAATCTGTAACCCAAGATTTAAGATATTTTTGAAAGAGAATGCGTATTGTGAGAGAAAAGAGAATTTCTTCCCATGGCAGGCAAGGTACGTGGAGGTGGACGTGGCTGAGTCACACGTGGTGTCCATGGCAGGGTCGGGCCAGCCGGTTGTATGGGGCCTGAACCGAGGGGAGCTGAGGAGGGTGCCCACGGCATACCCTGTCCCCCTCTGGCCACAGGGGCCTTGGGCCAGCATCCAGCCAGGAGGCAGGGAGCCTCCCATCACAACCGCAGCCCTCAAATGACAACTTGTTATTCAAATGACCGCCTGCCCGTCTCACGGAGGCCCCAGCAGCCCGGAAGGAAGACAGTGGCCAGAGCGGCGGCCCGAGCATGGCTTCACCTCTCAGAGTCTTGATTTCCTCATCTATTGCTTGGGGATGGGACAGTCCCTACCCTGTTAAGGCCACTGAGAGGCCACAGTGTGTCTGCACACAGAAGCCCAACTGTGACCCCCAGACATCTGGAGGCCACACAGGCTGGGCCAAAGTCTGGGCCACTGGCTCCGTCCGTTGTTGCTCTGGGCCTCACGGTGGAGGTCAGTAGACAGTGACTATACTTCCCTCCCTGCAGGCAAGAAAATGCAGGTTCCGAGAGGCCGAACCACCAGCTTAGTGCCCAGCTATTGAGGGGCAGGGTTGGGATCTGAGTCCAGCTCTGTCTGTTCACAAGTCTTCCTCTCTCTGGATCGGCCTCAGAAAGGCTCTAACGGCTGATGTGTACCACACCTTTCCAGGTGCCAGGCTGTGGGTGAGGCGCTGCCTCACTTAGTGCCCGCGATGACCCCACGAGGTAGATCTAGGAGCAGAAAGGTGCGTTGAAATTGCCCAGGGCCACGAGGTGAGGGGATTCCTGAGCAGCCAGGCCTCTGGCTTTAGAGCCTGTGCTCTTACCACCTGTCCCTGAGGCACATGTCATCTCCCCAGGTTCAGTACATCTAATAACCAGAACGGCCAGCCCCCTATCCATCAGAATGGCCCCCAGCTCAACACGGGGAGGGCCTCAACGGGGCACGCCCAACACAGATGCGGGTCAGCCCAAATGTGACCCCTGCTCTGTAAGCAAGAGCTGGTGAGAGGCGCAGTCAGTCTGACCATAAGCATCCTTCTGTGTGGCAGGTGGAAGCAGG
Source organism: Piliocolobus tephrosceles (assembly GCF_002776525.5). Taxonomy (NCBI): domain Eukaryota; kingdom Metazoa; phylum Chordata; class Mammalia; order Primates; family Cercopithecidae; genus Piliocolobus; species Piliocolobus tephrosceles. Next base: position 12,707,305 of record NC_045452.1, read on the forward strand.
TAGCCACATTTCTGTATAACTTGCTTTTCAACAGTACACCTTAGTAAGCAGCACTTAAGGTCCAAACTCAGGTCCCCAGGGACACAGGGACATGCTTGTTCTGGCCTCAAGTCACTGGCCATGTTGTTGGGGCAGGACGGGAAGGCACTTGGCAAGCCAGCGATTACCCACGAGCACAGTCTGTTCTGCAGAGACAGGCGGGGAGAGGTCCCCTCAGGGATGGAGAGATCAGGAGAAGGAGGGAGGGTAGGACGAGAGAGGGAATGAGTGAGCGAGTGAATGAATGCTTCGAGGCCTGCCTAGGCCCATGGATTCCTCCCGGGGTTGGCGCGTCACACATGGGAAGGCAGGGTTTGAAGAAGGTGGGGGTAGGGGGTGGGACACAGAGGAGCAAGTTGGAAAGGGGAGAAGGTGAGGGGCCTCTGGCACAGACCAAGGAGCCTGGCTCTTTGTCCTCTGGCAAAAGGGAACATGTGGCAGTTGACAGCAGTCCATAGGAAAGAAGACTAGTGACAGGTGGAATCACAGGTGGATAGAGGGACAGAGAGGCCAGGAAGGGGTGGGCTTGGGCAGGAAGGACCCCTGCACCCAGCCCAGGCACACTGATGGTGGCTCCCACCCAGCTCCAAGGCCATGAACAACCTGTCACAGGCACGCTCCCATGTGTACCCACCCATGCACCACCCCTCAAGGGAAGGTGGCGTCACCCACCTCCCATGTTCTCACAGCAAGACAAGGATGCTGGGACACACAATGAGCACAGGGGTGTGGGCCTCACCCCAAGCCCAGGCAGAGGCAGAGCTGAACAGTGAGGGAGCTTGGCCTCCACATTAGTAAACTCTGGCCACCGAGTCCAGAAGTCTCAGTTCAGAACTGAGAGAGAATGATTTCCTGTCATTATAAGCCACTTGTCTGTGGTAATTTATTATGGCAGCCCCTGGAAATTAAGACAATGGCTTGAAACAACACACTTTTTTTTTTTCCGTTTTTTGAGACAGTCTCACGCTGTCACCCAGGCTGGAGTGCAGTGGTGCAATCTTGGTTCACTGCAACCTCTACCTCCCAGGATCAAGCGATTCTCCCACTTCAGCCTCCTGAGTAGCTGGGATTACAGGTATGCACTACCACGCCTGGCTAATTTTTGTATTTTTAGTAGAGAGGAGGTTTTACTATGTTGGCCAGGCTGGTCTTGAACTCCTGACCTGTGATCCGCCTGCCTCAGCCTCCCAAAGTGCTGGGATTACAGGCGTGAGCCACCATGCCCGTCTAGAGTTTACTTCAAATCACAGAGGCTCGGAACCAGGGGAGCCCTTGTTTGTTTACTGTGCCCCCACACCCCGTTCCCCATTCAGGGCTCTCTTTGACCCCTGCAATAGGTGGATCTGGCTCAGGAGGCCACAAGGTACTCCCTCAGGGCTGGGACCCCTCTATCATCGGGAGGCTCCTAGGAAGGAGTGGGTTGCCATGGAAACATCTAGTGCAGGGGAGCCAGGTGGGCTATTTTTAGAAGTGGAGCTTTTTTCTCATCTTTGGAGGAAAACAGATCAAGTTTCTCATTGGGGAAGCCCTGTTGGGGGCAGCTTTTTGAAACCAAGATCCCAAAAGGCTGCATAGGCTGATTATGGATTGGGAAGGAGGTGACCCAGTGGTGGTGTTAGGGCAGAAGCCCTGTGGCCACCCCCCTGTGCACTGCTTGCTTATTTCGGGGAAACTAACTTTGCCCTCACCTGCCCGTGAGCTCCTCCAGGGTTAAGGCACAGATGTCCAGCAGGGACCCATCCCCTCATGTGTCGCTGGAGAGGACAGCAGCCCTGACGGGTGGAAGGATGGCACTCACCCCGCTCACTGCACCCACACCCAGTGCTGGCTGGATGAGTTTTGGGGGACGTGCTGCTAAGATGGGTCCTGGCAGGGGACAGGCCGGTGGGGCCTAGGGGTGGAGAGTGGCAAGAGCACAGGCCTAGTGGAGGATGCTGGGAGCACTCGCAGGGTCCTGGGTGGGGAAGGACATTCAGACAGCCCATGTCCAGCAAGGCTGGAGCAGCACCCACCAGTGCCCTGTATCCTTTCTCCTTCCTGGTTCTTCAGCCCATACCAGTGCCACATGTGGAGACCCTGCACCCTTGGTGCTGACTTGGGCACTTTCCCACTCCTGCACCGCGCTGCACACATGCATAGTGGGATTTCTTTCTTTCCTCTTCTGCCAGAGGCCCAGTGTGGGTCACTTCAATGGTATAGTGCCTGGGGCCCTCAGGCTCCCTCCTTTGGGCTCCCCAGCACTGAGCCCCTTCACCAACCTCTGGCTAACTGGAGTCACATTTGGGGTATCCAAATATTTAAAAGACTGTAATGTAATCCCAGCACTTTGGGAGGCCAAGGCAGGCAGATCACCTGAGGTCAGGAGTTTGAGACCAGCCTGGCTAACATGGTGAAACCCCATCTCTACTAAAAATACAAAAATTAGCTGGATATGGTGGTGGGCACCTGTAATCCCAGCTCCTCGAGAGGCTGAGGCAGGAGAATCGCTTGAATCTGGGAGGCAGAGGTTATAGCAAGCTGAGATTGTGCCACTGCACTCCAGCCTAGACAACAGAGACTCCGTTTCAAAAAAAACAGAAAAAGAAAGAACGTGGTGGCTTCTTTGAGGACATGGCTCAGAACCTGCTCATCTCCTGCATGTCCACAGACCAGGCAGGACCCTGGGGGGAGCAAAGAAAGAGAAACCTTGCCCTGCTCCCCACTCCCCATAGCAGGTGTGCCTGCATCAGTGCAATGTAGGGGCTGCTGTGCCGGGGGCTGATATCCAACTGTCCGTCACCTGCAGGATTCGCTCTGACCCGTGGACCTCCCTCGGGCCCACAGTGTGATTAATGGAGACGGGCACTGCTATCCCTCCCCGCTCTGCAGAGCTAAGTTCAAGTATGCAGGACTGGGAGTGGGCAAGGCCTAGTCCCTGAGCCCTGGCAACTTGCCAGCCCATGACCTCGTCCTCGAGCGGTCACTGCTCTTGGGGACTCCCATCACAAGTCTCCAGACCCCCAGAGCAGGGCGTTCATTCCATCCTGAGCGCTACCGACTTCAAGCAGGGCATGCATCCTATTTTGTCACAGTCTGGCTATGCAAAGAGACACTCCACCCCCACGTGGGGGCTCTGAGGAGAAACAGCGCAACGGTGTCAGTTTCCAGTGTGGACTGTGGGGGCACTGCACCCTCGCCAGAAAACAGCCATTCCCACAGCCCGTGTGGTTAGCGCCTCCAACATTCAATTACAGCAGCTTTGGTTACTTTGATTTAGATTTTGGGGGGGCTGTTAAGCTGCCTGAGCCCGATCACAGAATCCAGTCAGCCAGATGCTGATAACAGAGAGAAAGGCTTGGGGCTGGAGTCCAGGGGATATCAAGTGACGTCACCATGTTTGAGAATGAACAGCCTGGTTGCTGGGTGACTGCCTCCTCTGCACTTCCAGCTGTTGGGTGGTTTACCACATGTTACATGTATTCTGCAAGTGTCACCCCCAGAAGAGGAAAGGATGGCATGGAGAGTTAGGAGCCCGCCCAAGACCCCAAGGCTTTTTTTTTTTTTTTTTGAGACAGAGTCTTGCACTGTCACCTGGCTGGAGTGCAGTCGCGCAATCTCGGCTCATTGCAACCTTCGCCTCCCAGGTTCTAGCAATTCTCCTGCCTCAGCCTCCAGTGTAGCTGGCATTACAGGTGCCTGCCACCATGCCTGGCTAGTTTTTTGTATTTTCAGTAAAGATGGGGTTTCACTAGGTTGGCCAGGCTGGTCATGAACGCCTGACCTTGTGATCTACCCGCCTCAGCCTATGAACCACCGCGCCTGGTCTTTTTTTTTTGCTTTGAGACGGAGTCTCACTCTATCGCCCAGGTTGGAGTGCAGTGGCGCGATCTCGGCTCACTGCAACCTCCACCTCCCAGGTTCAAGTGAGTCTCCTGCTCAGTCTCCCGAGTAGCTGAGATTACAGGCATGTGCCAGCAGGCCCAGCTGATTTTTGAATTTTTAGTAGAGACAGGGTCTCACCATATTAGCCAGGCTGGTCTTGAACTCCTGACCTCAGGCGATCTGCCTGCCTCGGTCTCCCAACATGCTAGGATTACAGGCTTGAGCCACTGTGCCTGGCCTGCTGATCTTTACCGACAGCCTAGTGGCACCTGCCACCCCCATCGCCTTGAAGGCCAACAGACCACAGCAGCCTGCTAGGCCAGGGGCTGTGGGACCAGGTGGGCCCCCTGCCCAGCCTGGCCTGCTGGTGTCCTCCAGCCTGGCCTAGAGGGGGCAGGTGGGGAACAGAAGCCCTGTCTTGGAGTGGCACCAGAGGAGGACCCACCTCCCTCCAGACTATGGCTGCCAATGCTCTGCCCACTCAGGCAACGGAGAAGGAGAGTCTGAGAGGTTTTCTATGGGCTTCTGAAAGAACAGGGAGCCTCTGACCAGACACAGGAGTGGTCATACAGGAACCACTGGGTGGGAGTTGGGGAGATGACTTCAGGCTGAGGGTAGGGCTCTGAGAAGGCTTTTGGGAGGAGGTGGCAGCTTTACAGCTGGTGCAGGATGATGACTCAGTGGCGGGTGGCACAGGAGCAGGATGCTGCTCCAGGGAGAAGAAAGAGCAGGAGCCCCAGGACAGAGGTGGAATGGGCCAGCCATTGGAGCCTGAGCCCCCTGAAGCTGCAAGTGGGAGACAGAAGCCACGAGGGCCCCTGGGAGCAGGAGCAGCGCCCCTGAGGCACCGCCAGTCCTTCCTGACTGGGGAGCCCAGAAGGATAACAGATCTGCCTTACCCAAAGTGGGCCTGTGGGGGTTCTGCCACAAAAGGGATCATTCATTAAAAAAATTTAAGACCCCTGGGTAACTGGACAAGTGACGCCGCTCCTCTACAGGAGGCAGGCGGCTGGAGACTCCGAGAAGTTCAACCCAAGGACCCTGGAAGGCACGTCAGGATCTAATCTGACGGAAAATCAGGTAATAATAAATAATAAATCACGAAACTCTGGCAGGCAGATGGAAAACCCAAGCCAGAGCGCCAGAGTCATCTCAGTACTCAGGGCCTCTCGGTAAGCCCCTCCCCCTTCGTCTCCTGCTGCAGCCAGTGCTGAGTGTGCCTGGGGCATTGCGGGAAGCTGAGGAGACATCTGGGCTCTCCGACAACTTCCCCAGGAGAGGGGTGCAGGGCTTCCGCCCTACCAGGGACACCTATAACCAAGGCCAGGGTGGGGCCTGTGGGATGGGGCACCCAGGCCTGCCATATAAATATCAGGCTTTGCTTCCATTTCACTGGAGCTGCTGCGGCAGAAACCCCATCAAACATGAATCTGCCGGCCATGGTGGCTCACACCTGTAATCCCAGCACTTTGGGAGGCCGAGGCGGGCGGATCACAAGGTCAGGAGATCGAGACCATCCCGGCTAACACGGTGAAACCCCGTCTCTACTAAAAATACAAAAATTAGCCAGACGTGGTGACGTGCGCCTGTAGTCCCAGCTACTCGGGAGGCTGAGGCAGGAGAATGGCGTGAACCTGGGAGGCAGAGCTTGCAGTGAGCCAAGATTGCGCCACTGCACTCCAGCCTGGGTGATACAGCGAGACTCTGTCTCAAAATATATATATAATAAAAAAATAAACATGAATCTGTAGGCTGGTCTCCGTGGGGCTGAGTCTTATGACTTCTCAGGGGAAATCACTTCCCAATACCCCTGGGCTGGCTAGAGAGCTCAACACACACAAATCTCGGAGGACAAAGAAATTCCCCTCCTTCCCTTTCACTGGGGGAACCAGGGCACATGGTCAAAGTCATGAACCAAAATGAGGGGTGAACAACAGAGGCACATGAGACAAGCCAGGGCGCCTCCTCACTGGGAAGAGGGCTGTGACCTAGAGCTGCATTCTTTGCTCTGCTGTCCTTGGGATGATGGACAGCATTGGGCAGCCAGGCCCACGCTAGGAAAGTCACACAGGTGCAGAAACGGAGCACAAAATAGCGGTGCCTGCTCCAATTCTGGCATCCGCCGTGATGCTAAAGACGGCCTGCTGCCCACAGCTTCCTTCGGCCGGCAGAGCACCCAGCCCACCCACAGCCTCCACCCTACCAGGGTTTCCACAGGGTCGTCTCGAAGGAATGAGGGTGCCTGCCCTAGATCCAGCTCTGTGGTAGGCTCACTCACTCACCCTGTCCAGGTTTGAGTTTCACCCCAAGGTAGAAAGGTGGCTGCCCAGGCCAGGACTTCCACAGAGCTGTTCTCAAGTCCAGCCTAGCAGATGCATGAAGGACAGACCCTGTGCCAGCTGGGCCCAGGAAGCTGCCTGGGGCTTCTGCCATGGGGCTGCAGCCCCCTCCTCCGGTGTGAAGTGAGCCTGGTGAGATGCTCAGCTTCTCCCTGAGCCCTGTGTGACAGCATGGAAGGGACCCAGAGCTGAAGCACTCGGGCTCCCTCTTCCTCCTCTGATCTCCTGCAGTTAAGACCAGCGATCCACCTGCTTCTCAGCAAGGCCTTAGCTTCCTGGGTTGGCTGGTTTCTAGACAAGAGTCTCCTCTTGTCTAGGGCTCGCTCTAAACCCCAACCCACCCATCTGCCTGCCCACCACCTGCTCTGAGATATAACCAGAAACTGCCGCCTGCAGGCTCAGCCTCCTGGGCGATGGGACTGCCTGGTAACTTGCGGATAGGACGGATATCTCTCTTTTTTTTTTTAAACTAATGAACTGAATTTAAGATTCAGGCATCAATATCATAAAAAAGATTCTCTAGGAGACTTTAGTGCTGTAGCCAAGGTAAGATCCACTGGGTTAGATGCTACCTCAGGTCCTGCCAGCTTTAACATCCCATAATAGCAAGTTCCAGCTCCATCCATTGCTCCACATTTGTCCCTCATGGCCCAGGTGCTGCCTCCAAGCTCTGCAGAGAGGGGCCGGGGGCAGTGGCCAGGCATCCTGGCTCCAGGGCCCCCTCTCCAGTGCTCCGTACTGCCTCCTGGGTAACCAAAGGAGAGGAAAAAAGCTCTCCCAGGGTCCTGACATCTCAGGAAATTAAACTTTCCTTTGTTCCACATTGAAGTCTAGCCTTTGTCCACATAACAAATTCAGTTTGGGGTTTTGCTTTTTCATCTGGCCCATCATGCCTTTCCCAGTCTCTAGGATTTGGTTCCTTGTTAGCGGCTGCCCCATATTCCACCTGGTTATAGGCCATGGCCTCCCATGGCACCAGTTCTTTGGGCTGTAGAAGGCCCTTTTTTTCAACCCTCATTGATGTGGAGAGGTGCTGCCCTTGGCCCATCTCCGGCCCAGCTCCTCTGAAACCACTGGCCCTACCAATGGGCTCGCCACACGGCCTGGTGCCTAGCTTCTCCCAGCCAGTCACGAGGCCCCAGCAGACCTGGTCACTCTGCTGATGGCTGTAGGGTCAGTGATCCCTGACCAGTGAGGAGGATCCTTTAGTGGACAAGGAAGAGACCCACCTATGTGAGCATTTCCTTTGACACAATGCAAACACCTGTCTCGAGGCCAGAGCAAGAGGGACTTTGTTCTAAAGTGAGTATCTGGAGACCCACACTGGAGGAGCCACTGATCTCAGAAGGTGCCAGGACTGTTGAGCAGGTCACTGGAAACTACTGGCATGGGATGCCACTTTCCTGGCCTGGAGACAGCCCTTGCGGCTTCTCCTTGGAAATCATCTGATGCCCCGGTAATCATACTAAACCATTTTCCACATGTGGCTGCCTCTAGGTATCAATGTTGGAGCGCAAGCTGAGACAGAGGGCTCTGGCGGGGAAAGGGTTCTGCCACTAGGAGCCATGGGGCCCTGAAGGGGTAGGGGCTGTATCTGCCTGGTTGACGCTCACAGCCTGGAGCTGGGTGTATGGGAGGTGCTAAATAGGAACCTATTGGATGAATGGATGGCACGAGAAATACCAGAATGGGAATTATTGTTATTATTATTGAGGCTGTGTCTCGCTCTTGTCGCCCAGGCTGGAGTGCAGTGGCACGATATTGGCTCACTGCAACCTCCATCTCCCGGGTTCAAGCAATTCTCCTGCCTCAGCCTCCTGAGTAGCTGGGATTACAAGCACCTGCCACCACACCTAGCTAATTTTTGTACTTTTAGTAGAGACGGGGTTGTACCATGTTGGCCAGGCTGGTCTTTAACTCCTGACCTCAGGTGATCTGCCTGCCTCAGCCTCCCAAAGTACTGGGATTACAGGTGTGAGCCACCATACCTGGCCAGGAAAGGGTTTTGTAAACTGTGCAGTGTGCAGGTATTTGCCATGAAGAAGATTAGGGTGCTGTGGGGTTAGGAAGAGTGCAGGTTTTGAGTTTTTCTTTCTGCTGCTCCTGCCTCTTGAGCTAATAAAGGAATAAAAAACGAAGTGAATCACAACCAGATTATCTTGTGATTCTCTCCAAGAGTGGTTCCCCTTGGCCAGGCCTAGCTGTGCAGTGCCTGCAAAGATCCTCTGTTTCCCCGGCACACTTTCTCCGGGCACCCTCCCACCTCTTCTGGCTGCAGTGTAGTGGGCAGGTGCTCCAGGAGGCCTGTCAGCAACATTTACTGACAGGCTAGGTTGGGTTCACCGAGTTCTGCGGGGAGCAAGGAAGAGACCCTCAGTGCCTGCTAAGGGGAAACCCCTTACTCCACACAGGCAGATTCATGTGTCTTAAATGAACAAGGGATGAGGGGGCCTCCTTAGTTTACTCCAAGTAAGTGAGGCCTTTCCCTTTCATGACTCAAGCAGACCTGGGAGTCCCACCTTATTTCCCACCCCATGACCCTGCACAGTTATTACTTAACATCTTAACCTTCAGTCTTCTTCTGTAAAATGGGTTAATGCCTGTAAAGTGCTTAACACAGTGGCTGGCCCGCAATGAGGAGGCTACAAGCATTGGCCATTATTACTTGGCTATAAAATGGACCCATGTTCAAGGTAGAAAAATAAAAATGCTCTGTAGAGAAAAGCAAAGCACAAAATAGCAAAGAAACAATCTCCAGCGATTCTTGCCAAGATAACCTCGGCCAACCTGTCCCATATTGGTCGTGACTATTTCCTGCCCGTTCAAATGCACCGCAGAGAATGGGGTTCTCAGCTTAAAGCATTCATCTGTCCACCAATAGGCTGTGTAACTTCACACAGGTGCCCTACCCTGGGCCTTGGCGTTTGCTCCTGTAAAAGGAGGAGCTCCCAGGGAACAAGCCCACATTTCTCTGTAAACAAGGCCCCAGCTGCTAACACAAGCACTAGCCCTCCAGGCCCACCACTGCTTCCCTCATCCCACCTCCTGCACCCACATGCCTGCTGGACTGAGAGGGGGTGGTCACCCCCATCGCTTAGAGGGTCCCTGCCAGGAGGGCTGCTGTAATCACTTCTATGGGCTGGTAGCTTCCAGGGCATGGCTTGGTGAAAAGCTATCCAAGCAGTTTTTGCAAAGGAGAAAAATCAATCTCAAAATAATGAGGCTCCAGAAAAGACCACATTCAGGAAGGAAGTTGCTTAAGAGGAGCTTAGCCAAAGACAAATGAGGTGGGACTTAAGCCAGTCCTTTTCCTCGAGAGGGAGAAAATGCAGAACGTCAGCCCCAGGCTGACAGCCCCTTGCTTGGGTCACCTCCACACCCAGCCACCTGGGAGGCCAGCTGCTTCCTAAGGGGCCAGTAGGCTTCATTCTCTGGGTTCTTGGCAGTTACATTTTTTTACTATAAATTCATAATTTTTTTCTATTTTCTAAAAGAAATGAAAATGAGAAATTCCAAGATATGATGGTATTTTTAAAAAACCTAAAGGTGAATAATTGTTCCTTAAAAATGAAGGGCTTTTGGCTGGGCACAGTGGCTCACGTCTGTAATCCCAGCACTTTGGGGGGCCGTGGCAGGCGGATTATTTGAGGTCAGGAGTTAGAGACTGGCCTGATCAACATGGCAAAACCCCGTCTCTACTAAACATACAAAAATTAGTTGGACATGGTGGTGCATGCTTGTAGTCCCAGCTACTTGGGAGGCTGAGGCAGGAGAATTGCTTGAACCTGGGAGGTGGAGGTTGCAGTGAGCCGACATCATACCACTGCTCTCCAACCTGGGCTACAGAGCAAGACCCTGTCTCCAAAAAAAAAAAAAAAAGAAAGAAAAAAGAAAAAAGAAAAGAAAAGAAAGAAAGAAAGAAAAGAAAAAAAAAAGGAGGGCTCTGTTTCCAATTGCTAAGTCTCAGTGACTAGTGGCTAGGAGCTAGTGCTCGGGCAGAACATTCTGATTCAGGAACCTTCTGGTGTGGAGGCATAGTGGAGGTAATAGGCCACAGTGAAGCCAAGGGAGGGAAAAGGGGCAGAAATGGAGAGATGGAAGGGTGAAGGGGTGTAGGGGTAGGGGACAAAAGAAGGAAAAGAAGGAAAAGAAGATGCTTATCTCAGAGCAGGGCTAGAGTAGGGGCCACCTGCCCACCTCAGGCCATGCCAGCGGATTCTCTACCCCAGTTCTCAGGACCCCACTACTCAACAGCTGATCCCTCAGCCCACAGGAGGCTCCTCAAAGTTCAAGCAATGCCAGGTCCCCAGAGCCTGGCTGGGACCTTCCTCTCAACTCCCCAGGGGCCCCTCACACAGCCTACAGGGATGAGGAAGAAACCTGGACACACCCAACAACGCACACACCACACAGTCTATGATGATGGCTGAAAATGACCTGGCAAAATCTGAACTCTCCTAGTCAGGCAAGCTTGAATTACAACCAGTCTGCAGAGGTCCAGCAACTCTGGGCCAAGTTTCCACCTAAGACCTATTTCAGATTAACTCGATAATGGCCTGGATGGGCCTCCTCTTAAATAGGTCACCCTATGGCTGCGAACTTTCTGGTGTCCTTGCCCCAGGCCTACTAGTGCTAGAAGAGACAAGCTCTGATTAGCATGTAGTGGGGGCCATGAGGCTTTGAAGGGCTGTGCTGAGGAATATCAAAGGCTGCTTAGGACCAGAGGGCCTTGGAGCCTTGGAATAAAAGGCCCCTTTTCTTAGAGCAGGTCTTGAAGACAGAGACCTGCGTAGCACCAGCAACAGCTACCATTCTTGCTGACAGCACAGAGTCACTTCACTGTTCATTAAGTATTTGGCAAGACAGTCCCCCTGGAGTAACCACACTCCTGTGCTGTGGGCTCTCCTTCTGGCCCCCTTTAACATCAAGGGTGCTGAGGTTCTGTGAGGTAAAGGTGCCGGCCCATGGTCATCTGGTGAGCACCTTTTGCTCTGGGATTCTGAGAAGGAATGGGCAAGGGGAGCAGGGCATGTAAAGCCAAAAGAGAAAGGAACAGCATCTTCACTCTGCTGAAAGAAAAAAGCCTAGAACCATATAGCCTGTTAGAAGCTCCTTCCAAAATGAAGGGGAAAAAGACATTTTCAGACAAGTAAAACCTGTGAGAATTTGTTGCCAGCTGACCTCCTGATATGGTTTGGCTGTGTCCCCACCCACATCTCATCCTGAATTGTAGTTCCCATAATCCCCACATGTAGTGGGAGGGACCAGGTGGAGATAACTGAATCATGCAAGCAGTTTCCCCCATCCTGTTCCTGTGATAGTTCCCACGCGATCTGATGGTTTTATAATGGGCTTTAACCCAACTTCGCTCTGCTCTTCTCCTTGCTGCTGCTATGTGAAGAAGGACATGTTTGCTTCCCCTTCCACCATGATTGTAAGTTTCCTGAGGCCTCCCCAGCCATGCTGAACTGTGAGTCAACTAAACCTCTTTCCTTTATAAATTACCCAGTCTTGGGTATGTCCTTATTAGCAGTGTGAGAACAGACTAGTACACTTACTCCATAAGAGGTGTTAAAGGAAGTTCTTCATGCTGAAAGAAAAGGATACCAAATAAAGGCTCAAATCTAGACAAAGGCAAGAAGAGAGAAAGATAAATACGTGAGTAAATAGAAAAGATGCTGTTTTTTGTTTTTTGTTTTTTTCACTTTAAATGTTACTTAAAGATAACCATATAGGGTGGGTGTGTTGGCTGACATCCGTAATCCCAGCACTTTGGGAGGCTGAGGCGGGTGGATTACCTGAGGTCAGGAGTTTGAGGCCACCCTGGCCAACATGGTGAAATCCCATCTCTACTAAAAATTCAAAAATTATCTGGGCATGGTGGTGCGTGCCTGTAATTCCAGCTACTTGGGAGGCTGAGGCAGGAGAATCACTTGAATCTGGGAGGCAGAGGTTGCAGCGAACCAAGATCATGCCACTGCACTCCAACCTGGGCAACAGAACGAGACCCTGTCTCAAAAAAATAAATTTAAGAAAAACTGTATAAAGCAAGAAAACAAAGTGTATTGTAGAGTTACATCCATCACAGGTAAAAGAGGACACAGTACACACAATGACACAGCAAAACAGGACACAGCACAGACAACAGAAGTACACTGTTGTTAAGTTTCTTAGGGTTCAGCTGAAGTGGTGAATTATTTGGAAGGAGACTGCTGTAAGTTAAAAATGCATACTGTAAACCCTACAGCAACCACTAAGAAAAGAGAAGTGAGGCCGGGCACAGTGGCTCACACCTGTAATCCCTGCACTTTGGGAGGCCAAGGTGAGTGGATGATGAGGTCAGGAGATCGAGACCATCCTGGCTAACATGGTGAAACCTCGTCTCTACTAAAAATATAAAAAATTAGCCAGGCATGGTGGCATGCGCCTGTAATCCCAGCTACTCGGGAGGCTGAGGCAGGAGAATCGCTTGAACCCCCAGGAGGCGGAGCTGAGATTGCACCATTGCACTCCAGCCTGGGTGACAGAGCAAGACTGTCTCAAAAAAAAAAAAAAAAAAAAAAAAAAAAAGAGGTGAATAGCTTATGAGCTAATAGAAGAGAGAAAATTGAATACTGAAAACAACAGGAATGGAGAAAAAAATGAAAAGTAGATGAGACAAAACAGCAAAATAGATTTAATAATTACATTAAATTAAAATCGTCTTAGCACTTCAATTAAAAGTCAGAGACTTTATCAGACTGGATTAAAAAAGCAAGATTCATTATATGTTAACAAGAATAAAACTCCTTTAAATATTAAAAATAGATAAAATAACCAATCATATGTTTTCTGCAAGAAATACACTTTAAATATAATGATACAAATGGGGTAAAAGTAAAAGACTGGGAAAAGAAACACCATGCAAACAGCAATCACAGGAGAGCTGGAGTGGCCTTATGAACTTTAGAAAGCAAACTTTTGGACAGGGACAAAGAGGGAAATTTCATTATGACAAAAGAGTCAGTTCATCAAGATGATGCAAACCTCGTGACAGAGCTTAAAGGTACATGAAGCAAAAACAGAAATAAGAGGAGAAAGACAAATCTAACATTATAGTTAGGGGTTTCAATACTACAATACAATATAGTTGATAGAAGTAGACAAAACTAGTATGGATTTAGAACACATAAATCTTCAAGTCTCCTTTATCAACTGAATTGACCTAATTGACATTTATAGAACTCTACATCCTGCAACAGCAGAATACACACATTCTTTTCAAAGGTACATGAAACATTCACCAAGATAGAATGTATGCTGGACCATAAACCAACTCTCAAATTTTAAACGATAAAGAGTATCTCCTCTGGACATGAAAGAAGTACCATTAGATAATAATAACAAAAATATATCTGGAAAAATCCCCGAATATATGGAAATTAAAGCAGACATTTTTCAGCCAATGGGTCAAATAACTGGAAATTAGAAAACATTCTGAAACAAAAGATAAAAAAATACAACATATCAAAATGTGTGAAATGAAGCTAAGGTAGTGCTTGGAGGAAAATTCATAGCTTTATATATTTATTTTTGGAAAATAAGATTTAAAATTAATAATCCAAGCCTCTACATTAGGAAGCTAGAAAAAGAGGAGTAAATTATATTCAAACTGAGTAGAATAAAATAGAGATAAAAGCAGAAATCAACAAAATAAAAACAGAATTTAAAAAGTTAAACTAAATACTTTGAGAAGCTTTTCTTCGAAAAGATCAAGGCCGGGCGCGGCCAGGCGTGGTGGCTCACATCTGTAATCTCAGCACTTTGGGAGGCTGAGGTGGGTGGATCACGAGGTGAGGAGATCAAAACCATCCTGGCTAACAAGGTGAAACCCCGTCTCTACTAAAAATACAAAAAAATTAGCCAGGTGTGGTGCAGGGCACCTGTAGTACCAGCTACTCAGGAGGCTGAGGCAGGAGAATGGTGTGAACCTGGGAGGTGGAGCTTGCAGTGAGCCGAGATCGTGCCACTGCACTCCAGCCTGGGCAACACAGCAAGACTCTGTCTCAAAAATAAAAAAAATAAATAAATTTAAAACAATCAATAAAATTGATAAACCTCTAACTAGGACAGTCAAGAAATAAAGAAAATACAAATTATCAATGATAGAAATGAAAGAAGGAACATTATTATTGATCTTGTTGACATTAAAGGATATAAGGATATTACGAAAAAAGTTACACCAATAAATTCCACATTTGATTAAATGGAAAATTCCTTGAAAGAACAAATTACCAAGAATGACACAAGAAATAAAAATCAGATAAGCCCTTTATAAAGAAACTCAATTTAAAAACCTTTTCCTCAGAGAAAACTCAGGTCCAAATGGTTCCACTGGCAAGTTCTACCAAATGTTTAAGGAAGAAATAATACAATTCTTACCCAAAGTTTTTCAGAAAATAGGGGGTGGAAACAATTCACAATCATCTTATGAGGCCAATATTACACTGAAAGCAAAAGCAGGACATCACAAGAAAACTACAAGCCCCCAAACCCTTATGAATATGGATGCAAATTTCCTTGACAAAATATTAGTAAGCAGAATTCAGCAAAAAAGGATAACACATTATGATCAAGTGGAGTTTATCTCAGGCATGCAAGGTATTTGAAATACAACTCATATTAATGGTATTAAGAAAAATGTAAATTCAATAAATACTGAAAAAGTTTCTGGCTGTAGGACTATTTAAAAAACAGAAATACTAAAAATGCATTTAAAAATTTTAATAACCATTCATGATAAAAACAGAAAACTAGGGAGAAGGAGGAACTTCCTCACCATTATAAAAGGCGTCTATAAAAATCTTACGGTTATCATACTTCATGACGAAAAGTTGAACTATTTTCTCTAAAATAATTTTTCCTTACTCCTAAAACCAAGAATAAGGCATGTCTGCTCTTATTACTTCTACTCAGCATTACACTAGAAGTTCCAGTCAGTGCAATAAGGCAAGAAAAAATAAACCAAAAGCATTCAGGTTAGAAAAGAAGAAATGAAAAAGCCTTTACTTACAGATAACATGATCACACTGTGTTAGAAAGTCCTAAAGGAATCTAAAGAAAAGCCACTTTAACTAAAATGTGAATTTAGAAAGGCTGTGGAATAAAAGGTCAATATGTAACAATCATTTTTCTGAAGTACTAGCAATGAACAACTGGAAAATAACATTTAAAAATAATACCATTTGAGCCAGGTGCGGTGGCTCATGCCTGTAATCCCAGCACTTTGGGCTGATTATTTGAGGTTAGGAGCTTGAGACAAGCCTGGCCAACATAGTGAAACCCCATCTCTACTTAAAAAAAAAATATATATATATATATATATATATATATATATATATATACACACACACACAAAAATTAGCCACGCATGGTGGTGCATGCCTGTAATTCCAGCTACTCAGGAGGCTGAGGCAGGATAATTACATGAACCCGGGAGGAGGAAGTTGCAGTGAGCTGAGATCACGCCACTGCACTCCAGCCTGGGCAACACAGCAAGACTCTGTCTCAAAAAACAATAATAAAAAATAAAAATAATACCATTTAAAATGACATCAAAAGCTGTAAATACAAATAAGTTTAACAAAATATGTGAAAGGCAACACAGGGCTAAGATAAATTAAAGACCTAAATAAATGGAGAGATATACCAAGTTCATGGGTTGGAAACTTATTTTAAATACTGTTAAAATATCAATTCTCCACATATTAATGTATAGATTCAATGCAATCCTATTCAGTAACCCAGGAGACTTTTTGTTGAAATTGACAAGCCAATTCTAAAATTTATATAGAAAAATCAGGCCAGGTGCAGTGCCTCACGCCTGTAATCCCAGCACTTTGGGAGGCCCAGGTGGGTGGATCACTTGAGATCAGGAGTTCAAGACCAGCATGGCCAACATGGTGAAACCGTGCCTCTATTAAAAATACAAAATTAGCCAGGCATGATGGCACGTGCCTGCAATCCTAGTTACTTGGGAGGCTAAGGCAGGAGAATCACTTGAACCCAGGAGGCACAGGTTGCAGTGAGCCGAGATCACGTCACTGTACTCCAGCCTGGATGACAGAGTGAGATGCTGTCTCAAAGAAAAAAAATTATATAGATAATCAAAGGATGAAGAATAGCCAAAACAGTTTTGGAAAACAAGACCAAAGCTGGAGGACTTAAATTACCTACTAACATGATTTCCTATACAACTAAAATAATCAAGGCAGTGTAGTATTGGCTTAAGTATGGATTATAATGGAACATAGCAGAGTTCAGAAATAGACCTGCACATATGTGATCAATTGCATTTTTTTTTTTTTTTTTTTTTTTTTTTGAGACAGAGTCTAGCTCTGTCACCCAGGCTGGAGTGCAGTGGTGCAATCTCAGCTCACTGCAACCTCTGCCTCCTGGGTTTTAAGCGATTCTCCTGTCTCAGCCTCCTGAGTAGCTGGGACGACAGGTGCATAGCACCACACCCAGCTAATCTTTTTGTATTTTTAGTAGAGACGGGGTTTCACCATGTTGGCCAGGCTGGTCTTGAACTCCTGAACTCAAATGACCCACCTGCCTCGGCCTCCCAAAGTGCTGTGATTACAAGTGTGAGCCACTGTGCCCGGCCTGATCAACTGAATTTCAATAAAGCTGTCAAGGTAAGTCAATGAGGGAGAAGCTTCATTTAAAAAAAATAGTATTTGAACAACTAAATATACATATGGCAAAAAGTAACCTTCACAACTATGTCACCCCATACACAAAAACTAATTCAAAATGGAACATTAACCTAGATGTAAAGGTTAAAACTATAAAACATCTAGAAGAAAACATAGCACTATCTTTACGTAGGCAACAATTTCTTAGAACACAAAAAGCACTAACCGTAATAGAAATATCTGATAAGTAGATTTCATCAAAATTAAAATCCTATGATCTCAGAAAGATACCATTAAAAAACGAAAAGGTAAACCACAGGAGAAATTTTTCCCAATGTATGTTCTTGACAACTTGTATTCACAATATGTAAAAAACTCTACAAATGCATAATAAGGCAAACATCACCCTCCTATAAGCAAAATATCTAAAAAGGTGTTTTACAAAAGAAGATACATAAATGACCAATAAGAACATGAAAAGATGCTCAATATCATTAGTAACTAGAGAAATATAAATTAAAACCATAATGAGATATCATTAGATGCCTACAGCAAGATATGAACTTAAAAAGACTAACAATACCAGGTTGGCTGGATGCGGGACAACGGAATTCTCATAACTTGCTGGTGGGGATGTAAAATGGTACAATCACTTTGGAAAACAAAGTGTGGCATTTTCTTTTTTCTTTTCTTTAAATTATTTATTCTCTTTTTTTGAGATAGGGTCTCACTCTGTTGTCCAGGCTGAAGTGCAGTGGCATGATCATAGGTCACTACAGTCTTGATCTCCTTGGGCTCAAGCAATCCTCCCACCTCAGCCTCCTGAGTAGCTAGGACTACAGGCGTGCACCACCATGCCTGGCTAATTTTTAAATTTTTTTGTAGAGATGGGGTATTGTTAGGTTGCCCAATATCTTGGCCTCAAAATCTCGGCCTCAAGTGATTCTCCTACCTTGGCCTCCCAAAGTACTAGGATTACAGGCATGAGCCACTGCACCCAGCTGGCAATTTCTTATAAGGATAAATATACACTTACAATATGACCCATAATTCCACTTCTAGATATACCTAAGAGAAATAAAAACATATGACCATGAAAATACATGCATTTTAAATGTTAACAGGAGTTTTATGGCTCATAGCAGCCCCAAACTGAAACAACTCAAACATCCATTAACAGATGAAAAATTGTGGTATATTCACACTACGGAAAATGAGTTAGCAATACAAATGAACAAATTACATATTCACATAACATGGTTGAACCTCAAAAGCATGATAATGAAAGAGGGCACACGTTCTATTGTTTGATTTCATACAATGGAATTCTAGAACAAGTAAAACTATAGTGCACAAAGATCAGTTGCTATCTAAAGCAAGATGTTGGGGGATATGGACTGCAAAGAGGTAAGAGAAAACTTTTGGGGATGATTAAAATGTTCTATATCTTTTTTATGGTGGTGGCTACACAGGTGTATACATGTCAAAACTCAAAGAACAGTTAAAATCAGTTCATTTTGTTGTATTTAAATTCAATAATAGGGTTGATTTAAAAAGAAAAAAAAAAAAGGACAACCATTTACTGATCCAGTTCTAGTTATTTCTCCCACAGACATGCAGATATACACATGACCAAATATTGACATATACAAATGTACATTTCAGCACTGTTTGCAATAGCTTTTAGGATAGTTTTTGGGATGGAAACATTCAGCACTGCTTGCAATAGCTTTTAGGATACTTTTTAGAACAAAACATCCTAAAAGAACTATTTGCAATAGCAAAATATCTGGAAACATCCTAAATGCCCTTCGAAAAGATACTGGTTATTTAAACTATGAAACAAGAATATAACAGAATATTATGTAGCTGTTAGGGAATCTAATGGACCTCTGTGTATTAATATGAAAAAAAAATCTTTAAGACATAGTGAAAAAGATCAAGGAGAAAAACAGTATGTATACTATAATTCTATTTACTTTTCATAGGGTATCTACAGTATATGTTTTAAAAGAATATATAAGGAAAACAGTAGATAAAACAAAAATTCAATTCTTTGAAAATATCAATACAATCTATAAACCTCTTGCCAGATTGAGGAAGAAAAAATAATGACACAATGACTAATGTCAGCAATGAAAGAGGGGAAATCACTACAGATCTCACAGACAAAGAACAACAAGGAAATATCATGAACAAGTTTTTGCTCACAAACTTGACAACTTAGATGCAATAAATACATTTCCTTAGATGAAATACAAACATACCAAAACTCACTCATAAAAAAATAACCTGAGAAGTCTATTAATGAAATTGATTCTATAGTTTAAAATCTTACAACAAAGAAAACTCAGGGCTCAGAAGGCTTTGGTGAAGAAGTCTACCAAATATTTGAGAAATAGGCTGGGCACGGTGGCTCACACCTGTAATCTCAGCACTTTGGCAAGCCATGGCGGGCGGATCATGAGGTCAGGAGTTTGAGACCAGCCTGGCCAACATGGTAAAATCCCATCTCTCCTAAAAATATAAAAATTAGCCAGGCGTGGTGGTGGGCACCTGTAGTCCCAGCTGCTTGGGTGGCTGAGTCAGGAGAATTGCTTGAACCTGGGAGGTGGAGCTTCCAGTGAGCTGAGGTCATGCCACTGTACTCCAGCCTAGGCAAAGAGCAAGACAGCATCTCAGGGAAAAAAAAAAAAAAAAGAATGAGGCTGGGTGCAGGTGCCTCAGGCCTGTGATTCCAGCACTTTGGAAGGCTGAGGTGAGCAGATCACCTGAGGTCAGGAGTTTGACACCAGCCTGGCCAACAAAGTGAAACCTCATCTCTACTAAAAATACAAAAATTATCCAGGTATAGTGGTAGGTGCCTGTAATCTCGGCTACTTAGCAGGCTGAGGCAGGAGGACTGTTTGAACCCGGGAGGTGGAGGTTGCAGTGAGCCAAGATTGAGCTACTGTACTCCAGCCAGGGTGACAGAGAAAGACTCCATCTCAAAAAAAGAAAAAAAAGAAAAAAAGAAAAATTTAAGAGTGAAATAATATCAATTCTACACAGACAAAGGACCAAAACCAGACAAAGATCACAAAAAAAGAAAACAGACCAATATACTGCATGAACAAAGACACAAAAATACTCAGAAAAGTACTAGCAAATTGAATCCAGCAATACATAAAAGTATAATATATATCAAGTGATATTTCTTCCAGAAATGAATGTTGGTTCAATGATGAAATATCAATAAAAGATAACCAAACTTAAAAATGGTATTTGAATAGACATTTTTCCAAAGTAGATACACAGATATCTTCTTTGGTCAATAAACACACGAAAAAATGCTCAGCATCATTATTTATTAGGGAAATGTAAATCAAAACCAGAGTGAGAGGAGGGAAGGGGATTAAAAAAAACCCCACAGTGAGATACTAGCATTTCCCACCTATTAGGATGGCTATTAACAAAAGAGCAGAAAATAACAAATATTGGTAAGGATGTGGAGAGATTGGAACTCTCATACTGTGGAAATGTAAAATGGTACAATCAGGCTGGGTGCGGTGTCTCACACCTATAATCCCAGCACTTTGGGAAGCCAAGGCGGGTGGATCACTTGAGGTCTGTAGTTTGAGACCAGCCTGCCTGCACAATATAGTGAGACCCCGTCCCTACTAAAAATACAAAAATTGGCCAGGCATGGTGGTGCATGCCTGTAATCTCAGCTACATGAAAGGCTGAGGCAGGAAAATTTCTTGAACTCAGGAGGCAGAGGTTGCAGTGTGGCGAGATCGCACCACTACACTCCAGCTGGGTGACAGAGTGAGACCCTGTCTCAAAAAAATAACATAAAATAAAATAAAAAATAAAATGGTACAATCACGTTAGAAAACAGTTTGGCAGTCATTATATAACCCAGCAATCCCACTCATAGGTATACACCAAGAAAAATGAAAACATATATCCATACAAAAATTCACACATGAATGTTCATAGCAGCATTATTCATTATGGGCCCAAAGTTAATGTCCATCAACTGGTAAATGGATAAAGGCAGTATACAGGCATACCTCTTTTATTGTGCTTTGCAAATACTGCCTTTTCTTTTCTTTTATTTTTCCTGAGAGAGTCTCGCTCTGTCACCCAGGCTGGAATGCAGTGGCATGATCTCAGCTCACTGCAACCTCCGCCTCCTGGGTCAAGCAATTCTTCTGCCTCAGCCTCCCGAGTAGCTGGAATTACAGGCACACGCCACCACACCTGGCTAATTTTTGTGTTTTTGGTAGAGACAGGGTTTAACCATGTTGGCCAGGATGGTCTCGAACTCCTGACCTTGTGATCTGCCCACCTTGGCCTCCTAAAGTGTTGGGATTACAGGCGTGAGCCACCGTGCCCGGCTGCCCCCCCCTCCCGCCTTTTTTTTTTTTTTTTTTTTTTTTTTTTTTTTAACAAATTGAAGGTCAGTAGCAACCCTGCACTGAGCAGGACTATTAGTGCCATTTCTCCAACATCATGTGCTCACTTCATGTCTCTGTGTCACATTTTGGTAATTCTTACAATATATCAATTTTTTTTTTTTTTTTTTGAGATGCAGTCTCACTCTTGTAGCCCAGGCTGGAGTGCAATGGCGTGATCTCGGCTCACTGCAACCTCCACCTCCCAGGATCAAGCAATTCTCCTGCCTCAGCCTTCCAAGTAGCTGGGATTACAGGCACCCACCACCATGCCTGGCTAAGCTTTTGTATTTTTCGTAGAGACGGGGTTTCACCATGTTGGCCACACTGGTTGCAAACTCCTGACCTCAGGTGATCTGCCCGCCTCGGCCTCCCAAAGTACTGGGATCGCAGGCGTGAGTCACTGCACCCAGCTAAACTTTTTCATTATTATATCTGTTACGATGATCTGTTATCAGGGATCTTTGATGTTACAGTTGTAATTGCTAGAGTGCAACAAACCACATCCATATAAGATGGCAGACTTAATAAATGTTGTATGTATTCTGACTGTGCCACTGACCAGCCATTCCCCCATCTCTCTGCTTCTCCTTGAGCCTCCCTATTTCCTGAGACACAACATTATTGAAATTAGGCCAGTTAATAACCATACAAAGGCCTCCAAGTGTTCAGGTGAAAGAAAGAGTTGCAAGGCTCTCACTTGAAATCAAAAGCTAAAAATCAGTAAACTTAGTGAGGAACTCATGTTGAAAGCCAAGGTAGGACCAAAGCTAGGCCTCTTGTACCAATTAGCCAGGTTATGAATGCAAAGGACATGTTCTTGAAGGAAATTAAAAGTGCTGCTCTCAGCCGGGCGTGGTGGCTCACGCCTGTAATCCCAGCATTTTGGGAGGCTGAGGCGGGTGGATCACAAGGTCAGGAGATCGATAGTGTCCTAGCTAACATGGTGAAACCCCATCTCTACTAAACAAACTACAAAAAATTAGCCGGGCGAGGTGGCGGGCGCCTGTAGTCCCAGCTACTCTGGAGGCTGAGGCAGGAGAATGGCGTGAACCCAGGTGGAGCTTGCAGTGAACCGAGATCGCGCCACTACACTCCAGCCTGGGTGATAGAGCGAGACTCCATCTCAAAAAAAAAAAAAAAAAAAGTGCTACTCCAGTTAACACATAAATGATAAGGGAAACAGTTTTATTGCTGATAGAAAGTTTTAGTGGTCTGGATAGAGGATCAAACCAGCCACAACATTCCCTTAAGCCAATATCTAATCCAGAGCAAGCCCTTGACTCTCTTCAATTATATGGAGGCTGACAGAGGTGAGGAAACTGCAGAAGAAAAGTCTAAGCTAGCAGAGGTTGGTTCATGAGGTTTAAGGAAAGAAGTCATCTCCATGACATAAAAGGGCAAGGTGAAGCAGTAAGTGCTGACGTAGAAACTGCAGCAAGTTATCCAAAAGATCTAGCTAAGACAATAGATGAACATGGCCACATTACACAACAGGTTTTCAATGTAGATGAAACAGTCTTCTGTTGGAGGAAGATGTCATCTAGGGCTTTCATAGCTACAAAGGAAAAGTCAACACCTGACTTCAAAGGACAGGCTGACTCTTCTTAGGGGACAAGCAGCTGGTGACTTTAAGTTGAAGCTAATATTCATTTACCATTCAGAAGACTCTAGGGCCCTTAAGAATTATGCTACATTTGGCCAGGCACGGTGGCTCATGCTTATAATCCCAGCGCTTTGGGTGGCCAAAGCAAGCAGATCACTTGAGCACAGGTGTTCAAGACCAGCCTGGGTGACACGGTGAAACTGTCTCTACAAAACATACAAAAAGTAAGCTGGGCATGTTAGTGCACATCTGTGGTCCCAGCTACGTAGGAGGTTGAGGTAGGAAGATCACCTGAGGCTCCAGTGAGCTGTGATCTCTCCATTGCACTGGGTGACAGAGTAAGACCCAGTCTCAAAAAAAAAAAAAAAAAAAAAAATTGTTTAAGACAGGGTCTCACTCTATTACCAAGGCTGGAGTGCAGTGACGTGATCCTGGCTCACTGCAACCTCCACCTCCCGGGCTCAAGTGATCCTCCCACCTCGGCCTTCCAAGTAGCTGGGACTATAGGCACACACCACCATGCTGGGCTAATTTTTATTTTTTATTTTGGTAGAGATGGGGTTTCACTATGTTTCCCAGGCTGATCTTGAATTCCTGAGCTCAAGTGATCTGCCCTCCTTGGCCTCCCACAGTGCCGGGATTACAAGCATGAGCTACAGTGCCTGGCTGAATTATTCTAAATTTACTCTGTCTATGCTCTATAAATGGAACAATAAAGCCTGAATGACAGCACACCTGTTTATAGTGTGGCTTATGGAATATTTTAAGCCCACTGTCAGGACCTATTGCTCAGGGGGTTAAAAAAAAAAAAAGACTCCTGAAAAGGTACTGTGGCTTCCAGCAGGGTCCCTGGGAGCACTGCCAGCTTGGCAAATGAAGCTCACAAAATACTGGACAACGTGGGAGCCTGACTTCAGGGTGTCTATGAATTTGCCACCAATGAGGTCTCTGGAAATCATTCACCCTCCTAGATGCCATTAAGAACACTGGTGATTCATGGGAGGAGGTCAAAATAGCAACATTAACAGAAGTTTGGAAGAAGTTGATTCCAACCCCTCCAGGATGATTTCGAGGGGTTCAAGACTTCAGTGGAGGAAGTAACTGCAAATGTAGTGGAAATAGCAAAAGAATCAGAATTAGAAGTGGAGCCTCAAGATGTAACTGAATTGTGGGCCAGGCGTGGTGGCTCACACCTGTAATCCCAGCACTTTGGGAGGCTGAGGTGGGTGGGTCACTTGAGGTCAGGAGTTTGAGACCAGCCTGGCCAATATGGTGAAACCCCGTCTCTACTAAAAAAATAAATAAAATTAGCAGGGTGTGGTGGTGCACTCCTATAATCCCAGCTGCTCGAGAGACTGAGGCAGGAGAATCGCTTGCACCTGGGAAGTGGAGGATGCAGTGAGTCGAGATTGCGCCACTGCACTCCAGCCTGGGTGACAGAGCCAGACAGGAAGGAAGGAAGGAAGGAAGGAAGGAAGGAAGGAAGGGAGGGAGGGAGGGAGGGAGGGAGGGAGGGAGGGATGGTTGGAAGGGAGGGAGGGAGGGAGGGAGGACAGAGGCAAAGAAAGATGTAACTGAATTGCTGCAATTCATGACAAAACTTGAATGAATGAGTTGCTTCTTACAGAGGAGCAAAGTGGTTTCCTGAGATGGAATCTAATCCTGGTGAAGATGCTATGAACATTGTTGAAATAACAACGGATTTAGAATATTACATAAACTTAGTTGAAAAAGCAGTGGCAGGGTTTGAGAGGATTGATTTCAATTTTGAAAGAAGTTCCACTGTGGATAAAACGCTATCAAACAGCATTACATGGTACAGAGAAATCTTTTGTGAAAGGGAGAGTTGACTGATGTGGCAAACTTCCGTGTTGTCTTATTTTCAGAAATCGCCGCAACCACCCCAATCTTCAGCGATCATCACGCTCATCAGTCTCCGCCATCAACATAAAGGCAAGGTCCTCCACCAAGAAAAAAAACTGGCTGAAGGCTCAGATGATTAAGTTTTTAGCAATAAAGGTTTTTTTGTTTGTTTGTTTTTGTTTTTTGTTGTTGTTGTTTTTTAGACTGAAGTGCAATGGTTCATTGCATAGTTCATAGTTGGCTGCATTCATAGTTCATTGCAGCCTCAAACTCCTGAGCTCAAGAGATACTCCCACTTCAGGAGTTTGAGACCAGCCTGGGTGACATGGTGAAACTCTGTCTCTACAAAAAAAATACAAAAGTAAGCTGGGCATGTTGGTGCACATCTGTGGTCCCAGTTACTCAGGAGGTTGAGGTAGGAAGATCACCTGAGCCCAGGGAGGTGAAGGCTCCAGTGAGCTGTGATCTCTCCACTGCACACCAGCCTGGGTGACAGAGTAAGATCCTGTCTCAAGAAAACAAATTGTTTGAGATAGGGTCTCACTCTATTACCCAGGCTGGAATGCAGTGGCACAATCCCAAGTAGTCAGGATTACAGGTGCATGCCACAACTCTCAGTTATTTTTTATTTTTTATTTTTTTTGGTAGAGACAAGGTCTCACTATGTTGCCTAGGCTAGTCTCAAACTCTTGGCCCCTGGTCCTTCTGCCTCAGCCTCGCGAACCACTGCAATGAGAGGTGTGAGCCACCATGCCAGGTCTAAATGAAGGTATATACATTGTTTTTTAGACATAATGCTATTGCTCATTTACTAGACTACAATATAAACATAACTTTAATATGCATCAGGAAACCAAAAATTTCACGTGATGCACTTATTGCTTTAGTTGCTTTATCTGGAACTGAATCTGCAGTATCTCCGAGGTATGCCTGTATCTACGCAACAGAATCTTACTCAACGGTACAAAGGAGAGAAGTACTGATACATGTAGCAACACGCATAAGCTCTGAAAACATTATGCTGATTGAAAGAAGCCAGTCACAAAGGTTGTACACTATGTGTTTTCATTTGTATGACATGTCCAAAGTAGGCAAACCTAGAGAGACAGTAGATAAGCAGATCAGCCGTTGCTTAGGGTTGAGGGGTCAGGAGAAATGGGGATTGACTGCTAATGAGTATAAGGTTTCTTTCAAGAGAGATAAAAATGTTCTAAAATTGAGTGTAATGATGGTTTGCCCAGCCTTGTAAATACAGTAAAAGACATTGTACACTTTATTTTTTATTTATTTTTTGGATTTGTTTTTATTTTTTTGAGAGTCTCACTCTGTCACCCAGGCTGGAGTACAGTGACATGATCTCGGCTCACTGCAGCCTCCGCCTCCTGGGTTCAAGCGATTCTCGTTCCTCAGACCCCCAAGTAGCTGGGGTTACAGGTGCCTGCCATCACACCTGGCTAATTTTTGTATTTTTAGTAGAGATGGGGTTTTATCATGTTGGCCAGGCTGGTCTTAAACTCCTGACCTCAAGTGATCCACCTGCCTGGGCCTCCCAAAGTCCTGAGATTACAGGCGTGAGTCACCTCGCCCAGCCTACATTGTACACTTTAAATGGATTATGTGGTGTGTGAATTACATCTCAAGAAAGCTGTTAAAAAAAAAAACAAAAAAACCAAAAAAACCCCACTAAAACTAGCATGTAAGAAGCATTTTTTATGTGCCAGGGTTTTTCATTATCTCATTAAGTCCTCCCACCCACCATACAGAAAGGAACAAATAGGTAAGATTTATTAAGCATTTACTTTGTGCCAGACACTATTCTGAGTTATTTCCCCATATCAACTCTTTCACTTCTTGCCTTATTATCAATCCCATTTTACAGATAAGACATAGGTTTGGAGAGGCTATGTTACACACACACCTCTGGTAACAGACAGAGCTGAGTCTGAACTCAAGCTGCTAATTAGCTTTCGCCACTCCCCACCCTCTCTCTCCCATCTCTCTAATGAAGTAGTTCTCAAATTGTCATCACTGGACCAGCATCATCTGGGATCTTGTTAGAAATGCCAATCTTCGAGCTCTATTCCAGAGCTAGTGAATGAGAAAAACCCTTGAGGATGGGACCAAAATATAAAAATCAAAGTAACTCACTATATTAACAGACTAAAGAAAAAAAATCCAAGTGATAATAATTTTAATAGGCACAGAAAAAAGCACTGGGCAAAATTAAACATCATCATAAAATCTCTCAGAAAACTAGGAATAAAAGGGAAGCTCCTCAACTTGATAAGGGATCTGTAAAAAACGTACAGTGCACATGGTACTTAATGGTGAAAGACTGAATGTTCTCCCCATGGAGGTTCCAGCCAATGGAATCATGTAAGAAAAAGAAATACACAAAAGTACATTAAAGTATTTGTTTTGTGGGTTTATATACTTTTATTTCCTCATATTTTCCTATATTTTTCCAATTATTTCATAGATATGAATCAGACCTGGTTCTTATCCTCAGGGAATTAACAGTGTTATGCAACCACATCCCCATGGACTCCAAACACTGACACACAGGTTGGAAGAGAACACATTTAACCTTCCAGTCCCTTTCATGCCACAGCTGCATGCTCGAGATCTGCATGAGGCTGCTGCTGGGACCCTCTAAATTGGACAGCTTGCTGCCACACGAGGGATCCTGACAAGGTCTAGATCCTAAGAGGGTGGGCTCTGGCTTGCTGGATCTCACAGTTCTGCTATCTTTACCAAATGACTTAATCTCACTGTGTCTAGTTTCTTCCTCCCTAAAATCAGAACAGAAAAAATATGTACCTCAGGGGCTGAAATTAAATTTGACAATGTACATAAAAAGTACAGCATAGTTTTTGGCACATACAAAGCATTCACTAAAAATAACGATGATGCTCTTTCACAAAAAGCACATGTGAGCTTGGAAAAATGAAGACCTACATTATTCTAAAGAGGGTTCACATGCCCAACCAATGTGTGAAAAGCAGAGTCTTGAGGGCTGCAAAGGAAGCAACGAAGACAATGCTGGCATCAAGATTTAGCCCTGCCTTAGGTCCTGACTCCTCCTGTGGCTTGCATCACCCCGTCACACCTGGGCTTTGCTCACCCTGAACCTGCCTAGAACCATATCACAATCGCAGCCTCAGCAGCTGGCAAACGAGGGCAGGGCTCAGAGCCACACATGCTCAGGGAGTTGCAGGGTGACCCAGATTCTAGGAAATGCCATTTGGAATGACAAGGGATTCCATTCTTTCTGAGCTAGGCACCAAGAGAAAAGTAGAGACATTTTTCTTCTGTAACAGTTTCTTCTTCACACAGTGCAGATTCTTGGAAGCCACAAGCTACCTACAAACCAGCACACAGCACTGCTGGGTAGAATGGCCCACCTCCTCACAGGGACAAGAAGGACCCCAGCAAAAGGGGTCTCAGTGGTTTTCCATGCTTCTGCATCACCGCCTGGGTACACATAACCACTTCTCTACCTCCAGTGGAACAGATAAGGAAGCCAAGGTCCATTAGAGTTAAGGGCAAACTTTTTCTTTTTCTTGTTTTTGAGACAGAATCTCACTCTGTTGTCCAGGCTGGAGTGCAGTGGCATGATCTTGGCTCACTGCAACCTCTGCCCCCCAGTTTCAAGTGATTCTCCTGCCTCAGCCTCCCTAGTAGCTGGGATTACAGGCACATGCCACCATGCCTGGCTAATTTTTGTATTTTTGTTGTAGAGATGGGGTTTCACCATGATGGCTAGGCTAATATCGAACTCCTGAACTCAAGTGATCTGCCTGCCTTGGCCTCCCAAAGTGCTGGGATTACAGGTGTGAGCCACTGTGCCCGGCCAAGGGCAAACTATTTACACTAGCACTTGGCTGAGAACTTATCTCCTGGTCCCCAGCACACTGCACCCTGCTAAATACTGACGGATGACAGCCAGCAGACACAATGCAATTTAGCATCTTTTTTTTTTTTTTTTTTTTTTTTTTGAGATGGAGTTTTCACTCTTGTTGCCCAGGCTGGAGTGCAGTGGTATGATCTTGGCTCACCGCAACCTCTGCCTCCCGGTTTCAAGCGATTCTCCTGCCTCAGCCTCCCAAGTGGCTGAGATTACAGGCACATGGCACCATGCCCAACTAATTCTTTTGTATTTTTAGTAGACATAGGTTTTCTCCATGTTGGTCAGGCTGGTCTTGAACCCCTGACCTCAGGTGATCTGCCCACCTTGGCCTCCCAAAGTGCTGGGATTACAGGCGTAAGCCACCATGCCTGGCTCAGCTTATCATCTTTGATCTGTTAAATTGGTTCTTTAATCACATTCACCCACTTAACAAGAGTTGACTGAGAACCTGTCATGTGCCAGCTACTACAATAAGGCACTGGGGACACAGGCAGCAGTCCCTAAAGGCCACTAAGTCCCCAAGCCTCCTTCTTTCTGGCCAACATCAACCACAACTCCAGTGATTATCACCCCTTGGAGCTTCTGGAGTCTCTCATGTCCCAATTGCCTGCTGTGTCTGCTGACCCTGGGGCTACCTTCCCTGCTGCATCCCACTTGCTCCACCAGCTCTTTACTGAACCACACCTGCATCAACACCTTTGCCTGAAAGGTTGCCCGAAGACAAACTTAGTGGTAAATACCTTTGAAATACTTTCCCTGAGATATCGGTTTGGCAGCAGCAGAAGGTTAAGCATTATATTCAGGGGGTTACAATGAAAATTTGTCTTCCTTTTGCCAGGCAAAGAAAAGAAAAGAAGAAAGGTCTTCAGCTGTTGGCCAGTGGAGCAAATGTGAACCAACAACAAATAGCTTTGTACGTGCTTGCCATTAAGGGAAGCAGAATTCAGAGGCTAAGGGTATAGCCTGCAAGTCGGCCTGCCCAAGTTCAAACAAGCCTGGCTCTGCCAGTCTTTACTGTCATGGCCTGGGACATCACCTCTCTAGCCTGTTTTCCCATTTCTAAAACAAGAATAACAGCACCCTGATAAGCGAGCAGGGGGACTTGAATTACAAGATATCAAACTATATTGTAAAGTACATAAGCCCCTGTGGTACTAGAGCAGGGGGAAGAAAATGTCCTGTGAAATGAGAGAGCACCCCAAACAAACCCAAACGTATGTAGAACTCTGACAGTTGTCATAAGTGTTAGAGTGGATCGGAGGAGAAAAGGGAAACTGCTCAATAAATAGCACTGAGATACCTGGTTGACTACATCAGAAAAATAAATTAATGGCTGGGCATGGTGGCTCACGCCTGTAATCCCAGCATTTGTAAAGCCAAGGCAGGAGGATCACTTGAGGCCAAGAGTTCAAAACCATCCTGGGCAACATAGCGAAACCCCATCTTTACAGAAAAAAAAAAAAAAAAAAAAAAAAAATTAGCTAGGTGTGGTGGCACATGCCTGTAGTCCCAGCTACTTGGGAGGCTGAGGTGGGAGGATCGCTTGAGATGGGGAGGTCGAGGCTGTAGTGAGCCATGATCATGCCACTGTACCCCAGGCAACAAAATGAGACTTTGTATCTTAAATTAAAAAAAAGAAAAAAAGAAAAAGAAGATGAACCACATATTTCATATCATTTATATATGTATACAGAAATCAATTCTGGATACATTAAGGACTTCAGTGTGAAACTTGAAAACTTTTCAGGAGAAAATATTAGAAAATACCAATGTGGTCTCCAGGCAGAAATATAAAAGGTCCTATCTATAAAAACTGATAAATTCAACTACATTCAAATTAAGAGTGTCTTTTGAAAATATGGTGATGGCATAAGGATAGACACATAGTTCACTGGAATAGAACTGGAAATCCAGAAATTAACCCTTACATTTATGGTTGATTTTCGACACAGGTGCTAAGATAATTAAATGGGGACAGAAAAGTATTCTCAACAAATGGCACTGGGATAACATGCAAAAGAATGAAGCTGGATGCCAACCTTACCCTATATTAAAAAATTAAAATGAATCATAGATCTAAATGCAAGAACTAAAACTATAAAATTCCTAGAAGAAAACCCAGAAGTAAATCTTCCTGAATTCGGATTAGACAATGGTTTCTTAGATATTACAAAAGCACAGGTGACAAAAAAATAGATAAATTAGACATCAAAATTAAATTTTTTTGTGCTGCAAATGATACTACCAAGAATGAAAGGCCAGGCACTGTACAATCCCAGCACTTTGGGAAGCTGAGGCAGACAGATCACCTGAGGTCAGGAGTTCAAGACCAGCCTGACCAACATGGTGAAACCCTGTTTCTACTAAAAATACAAAAATTAGCCAGGCGTGGTGGCGCATGCCTGCAATCACAGCTGCTCAGGAGACTGAGGCATGAGAATCACTTGAACCCAGGAGGCGGAGGTTGCAGTGAGCCGAGATCGCACCACTGCACTCCAGCCTGGGCAACCAAGCGAGGCTCCATCTCAAAAAAGAAGAAAAAAGAAAAGAAAAGACAATCCAAAGGAGAAAATATTTCTGAATCATGTATCTGATAAGGGACTTGTATCCAGAATATATCAATAATAACTCATATAATAATAAAAAGATAACCCAAATAGATAATAGGCATTACTTCAAAGAAAATATACAAATGGCCAGTAAGCACATGAAAAGATGCTCAACATTATTAGTTATTAGAAAAATCAAAACAAAACTACCATGAAATATTACTTCACACCCACCAGGATGACAATGATTAAAAAACAAACAAAACCCAGAAAATAGCATGTGTTAGAGCAAGGATTTAGAGAAACTAGAACCCTAACACATTCCTTGTGGTAATGTAAAATGGTGCAGTCACTATGAAAAGCAGTTGAGCAGTTTCTCAAAAGTTAAACCGTATTACCCAGCAATCCCACTCCTTGATATATAACCAAGAGTGAAGAAAACATACATCCACACAAAAGTTTATACACAAGTGTTCATAGCAGAATTATTTATAATAGCCCCAAAGTAGAAATAACCCAAATGTCCATCAACTGATGAGTGGATAAATCTTCTATATTCCCACACTGGAATACTATATGGCAATAAAAATGAATGAAGTTGGAAGGCTGAAGCGGGAGGATCACCTGAGCCTAGAAGTTTGAGGCTGCAGTGAGCTGTGATCACACCACTGCACCCCAGCCTGGGTGACAGAGCAAGACGCTATCTCAAAAAAAAAAAAAAAAAAAAAAAAAAAAAGGACTGACTGATGGTTAAATAGAGGGATGCATGGAAGGATAAGTGGTGATCAAGTACATATAGTAAAATGTTATTGGTAGAATCTATGTGGTGGGTATACAAGTGTTGATTATACAGTTCCTGCAACTCTTCTCTGTTTGAAATTTTGTATAACAAAGTGTTGGTAAAAAAAAAAAAAAAAAAAAAAAAAAAAAAAA